>NW_006292687.1:5570807-5587308 GCF_000327345.1 Myotis davidii | reverse complement strand
ACCAATCAGAGCATTGTAATAAAAAATGGATAGTAAATAATCCATTAAATTTAAAATTTCAATAAATAAAAAGCTCAGTAAATCTTAAATAAAATAGATCTTTGTAATCAAATAGAATGTATCTCCCAGAAACAAAAATATTGTAAATTAATAAAGCATCACTTTAGTTGAGACTTGAAAAGTATTCCCATTAAATTCAGGAACAAGGCAAAGAATGCTTCTGTTCAACAAATTTATAAAAGGTATTAGAAAAACATACAGAAAAAAAAATATATATATAGTGGGGGGGGAATCTTAAAAATTACATTATTGCTAATCTATATGATTGAAAAGAAAATTGCCAGTATAAAATTACCATTTAGTTGGGGTAGTAGTTTTTAAGAGAATAATAAACCAAAATCTAATATTTAGCCCAAATGCAAAGCAAAAGCAGCCTTGTTTCTGTAAAATAAACAAAACCTTAGGCTGATTATGTAAAAGGATCCTGTTTTGGTAAATACTTGAGATTCCCAACAAACCAAATAAATATAATAGCAATAATAATAATAACCTTATCAAGAGGAACCTAATATCAACCCAGGTCTCAAGGAATTTCCACAGGTAAGGCTCAAATTAATATGGAATGACAGTACAAAAGGAAATCAGAAAAGATGACATGTGTGAGAGTCAGTAAAATAAAACAAAACACACCACACATCTAAGATACTCAAAGATATCAGATATTATAATAATACCCAATAGAAAATGAGAATATGGGCCCAGCACGCTTCCGCGCGCCGGGGAGGGTTGGGTGGCGGGAGGTAGGGGGGTAAGAGATCAACCAAAGGACTTGTATGCATGCATATAAGCATAACCAATGGACATAAGACACTGGGGAATAGGGGAGGCTAGGGGACTGTCTAGGGCGGGAAAAAAAATGGACACATATGTAATACCCTTAGAAAATGAGAATAGTATGATTACCTAAATAAGTGAAATGTTGGGAAAATGAATAGAAATATGTATTTTTTTAACAAAATGACAAAGAAGATTTGAAAGAGGGCCAAGTGGAATTTCCAGAAATAAAAATGCTACATGATCTGTATATTGCATGAAACCTATATGATCTTATTAACCAATGTCACCCCAATAAATTAAAAATATATTTTTAAACGTAAAAAGAAATTTTACTTGACACTAATGAGTGTCAAGTGCATATATTATAGACATTCAACTGGGAGAGCTACGAGAGAAAGGAGCCCTGGGGAACAGTGAAAAGGGAAGATCTAAAGACAAGTATAGGGGTATTCTAAGAAAAACTTTTGATTAAACATGAAAAAAAAAATACAGGGATTTTAGCCCTTGCCGGTGTTGCACAAGGGTTGTGGGTTTGATTCCCTAGTCAAGGCACATACCTGGGTTGCAGATTCAGTCCCCCGCCCTGGTCAGGGCAATGTGGGAGGCAACCAATTGATATGAAGGATCCTGGGTTTGATTCTGGTCAGGGGCACCTACCTTGGTTGCATGCTCCTCCCCAGCCCAGGCCCCGGTCCAGGCGCGTGCAGGAGGCAACCAATTGATATGTTTCTCTCACACTGATGTTTCTCTCTCTGTCTCTCCCCCTCCCTTCCACTCTTTTTGGAAATCAATGGAAAAATATCCTCAGATGAGGATTAACAACAAGTAAAGACTAATAAGAAAATATTATAAGTCCACTAAGCCCATGAATTTGAAAACTTAGACAAGTATATTGAAAGCATAAACTCATGTTATTATAAAAGAAAAAATAAGCTAAATAGTTCTATTTTTTTGTTTTAATGGTAAATTCTTATTGAAATTGAAGGGAGTAATGATAACTATTTGACATATAGTCTTCCTGAGAATATAATGAAGGAGAACACTTCTTAACTTTTCAGGCCATCATTAACCCAACCTTGGTTCAAGACAGTACCAAAAAAAAAAAAAAAGAAAGAAAGAAATCATAGAACTTTGTTAATCATAAACTTTGACCCAAAATTATCAACATAATATTTGCAAATAAAATCTACCATAATATAATATGATAGTATATCATAATCAAATGTGTTTCACCCAGGAATGCATAGTTGGTCCAACATTTGAAAAGCAATTAATTTGATTTGTCACATAAAGAGTCTAAATAAGAAAGATAATATGATTTTAATAGATGCAGAGAAAACATTCAATAAAATTTAGCATCCATTTAGGATTTAAAATATCAGCAAATTAGAAATGGGTTGGAACTTTCTGTATCTTTTAAAGGGAATCTCCATAAAGCTTTCAGCTAACATCATACTGAATGATGAGAACAGAATGCTTTTAGTGTGAGATAAAAAAACAGGGCAAAGATGCCCTGTGCAGTGTGACTCAGTTGGTTGGAGCATTGTCTTGTAGACAGAAAGCTTGTGGGTTCAATCCTGGTTAGTGTACATATCTAGGTTGTGGTTTTGATCCCTCATTCAGAGGGTACAGAAGGCAACTGATTAATGTTCTCTCTCACATTGATGTCTCTCTCTCTCTCATCAATGGAAATAAATAAAAAAATAAAAAATATTCCCATTCAATATTGTACCAGAAATGCTCAGCACTGCCAAAGGCAAGAGAAATAAGTAAAAGACATGAAGATTGGAAATAAAAAAATGATCCATATTCATAGATGACATAGATAATATCTTTTGAAAAAGTCTACATACTGCCATTACAACATTCTACAATAATTTAGTACAATGTTTTCCTAATATCAGGTAAATACCCAGAAGTCAATCATCTTCTTATATACCAATAATGAAATTTTGTTTTTTAAAATTAAAAAAGCCTGGCCAGTGTTGCTGAGTGGTTGTGTTGACTTATGAACCAGGAGGTCACAGTTCTATTCCCTATCAGACCACATGCCTGGGTTGCAGGCTCCATCCCTAGTAGGAGGCATGCAGGAGGCAGCTGATCAATGATTCTCTCTCATCATTGATGTTTCTATCTCTCTCTCCTTCTCCTTTCTTCTATGAAATAAATAAAATATATTTAAATTAAAAAATTGGAGAGATGTATAATGATCATTGATTAGAAGACATTATTAAGAAATTAGTTCTCATGAATTTGTTCTAAGTGCCATATTTAAAAGCTCATTCTAAAATTTATGGAAAAACAAAGTAACTAGAATAGTCAAAGCAATTTGGAAAAAAAGATGTAACAGAATTAGAGGACATACATTACATGATATCAGACACAATTACTAAGACATTGTGGTTTTTTTGTTTGTTTTTTGGGGGGTTTTTTTGGAAAGGATAGACACAGATCAATGGAACAGAATATAGAGCTATAAAAGAAAGATTTTTTTGACAAATGTTCAAAAGTATTGCAATGGATAACATATAGTCCTTTCAATAAACGGTGTTGTAACAATTGGACATTCCCACACACAAAAAAAAAAACCTTGTCACAAATCTTACCCAAACATAAAAAAATAATTTCAATAGATTAGAGACATAATATGAATGATAAATCCTTAAATAATCTATATACATTAAAGCCTAAGCAGCCAAACGACCAAATGACCAGTCACCTGGTCCCTATGACATGCACTGACCAATGGGACAAATGCTCAATGCACAGGATTGGGCTCCCTTCTGTCTGGATCAGGCCTGCAGGATTGGGCCAAAAACAGCTACTTGACATCCCCTGAGGGGTCCTGGATTGTGAGAGGATGCAGGCCAGGCCGAGGGCCTCCACTGGTGCATGAATCTGTGCACTGGGCCTCTAGTTCTAGATAAAAGCAGGAGAATTTGTATAATATTTGGTTTGATGATAAGTTTGTAGGCATAATATCTAAAAATATCTAACTTAATAAATATTACTTTGGGAAAAACAGAATTAAAAAATAATCCATGGAATGGCAGAATATATTTTAAAGAATATATATAATAAATAACTTATATCAGGAACATATAAAGAATTCCTGAAACTCAAAAATAAAAACATACATGATCTAATAAAAAATTGGGCAAAAGATCTGACCAAACATTTCGCACACAAAAAGTGTGTATTTAGTAAAATGTATATATTCCTTATAGGAATGAGGAAAATAAGGCAGATGCAAAGGATTCATATTTCATGGTTTCATTTCCAAAGAAGCTTATTAAAAATGCTCACCATCAACCAGGCAGTGTGGGTCAGTGGTTGAGTGCCGACCTATAAACCAGGCGCTTAAGGTTCAATTCCCAGTCAGGGCACATACCGACGTTGCGGGCTTGATCCCTTGGGAATGCAGGAGGCAGCTGATCAGTGATTCACTCTCATCATTGATGTTTCTATCTCTCTCTCCCTCTCCCTTCCTCTCTGAAATCAATAAAATATATATTTTTAAAATGCTCACCATCATTAACTAGTCCTTGAGTAAACACAATTTATAACCACTATGAGCGAATACTACACACCTATTAGGATCATTATAATAAAAAACATGTAACTTTTTTTTTTTACATTATAGTTTTTAAATTAAATGTATTGGTGTGACATTGGTAATATTGTGTAAGTTTGAAGTGTATAATATTATAAATACATCACTTGAAATAGATATAACAAATTCTTGAGTGATGAAACGCTCAATCCACTGCTGGTGACTGTTGTTGCTTATGAAATTAAACATACACTTCTCATGCAACCCAACAGTCAGCTTCCTAGCTCTTCACTGAAGTGAATTGAAAACTGATGTCCACACAAAAACCTGTATGTTAATGCGTATAACAACTTTATTCGTAACTGACAAAAAAACCAGAAACAATCCAGATATCCTTCCACAGATAATATCTAAACAAATGTATTTCATCCATAAAATTGAGTAGCATTCAGAAATTAAACAGAACAAACTATTTATTGATGCAACAGTATGGATGAATCTTAGTAAATTCATTTTGTTAGGTGAAATAAGACAGATGCATAGGATCCATATTTCCTGGTTTGATTTATATGAATTCTGCAAAAAAGCAAAACTATAGGGTTAGAAAATAGATCAGTTTGTTGCCAGTGGTTTGTAGAGTGGAGATTGACTAAAAAGGGACTGTCTAAGACATATTAAATTGATGAAACTTTAAAAAATACATCCATGACTGTGATGGCAGATATATGACTCAAAGCATTTGTCAAAATTTATAGAACTGTACACATCAAATATTGAACTTTATAAAAATTGAAAAAAATTGTCTAGGTTATCCAGCAATCCTGGGATGAAATATAGACTGTGCCAAATGAATCTAACTGTATTAGAAATGTATAGCACAACATATCCAAAGGGGGTAGGTGGAAAACTGAACTAAGAAGCTTTGCGAAGCAATGATTTGCTAAACACTACAAGGCTAAAGAGAAAAACTATACATAAGTATTATACTGTAGTTGGGCACTTTGTTTCTCACAGGAGGATGGGAGTATGCTTAATTCTTCAACTGCTTTACAGGGATACCATGGTTGAACAAATAACTAAACTGTAGAAAATGAGAGCCAAGTTTCTCACTGCCGGGGTTAAAAGCTCCAAATAAACAGGGGTGGAGGCTAGAAAGAACTCTGATCTGTTGGGTCAGAGTTGGAGATATTAAGGGTGTGTGTGTGTGTGTGTGTGTGTAACCATACACATATGTGTATGTGTATTTACAGGTACATATACATACACAGATACATACATTCCAAATTAAATATAGATATGTATATTTATATGTATTTATATTTATACATATATATTTATTTATATTCTACAGTGACACACTGTACCAAAAAACACTCTTTGTCTGGTTTCTAATAATTTTCTCCATAAATGGATTCAAGGCTCCTTAGAGAAATCACTAGTTACAAGTCTGGCCCAGGGAAGTACAGATGTGTCTAGATCTTGTGATGCCAGAAAGTAAGAAAGTGAGACAAAAAGATGGAGGCATGCAACAAGTCCCAGGAATTAATCTGAAAGAGCTATCAAAGGCCAAAGCAAAAAAACATTTGAGCAACAATGATAGATGTATGTAACCCAAAATATGAAATAAACACCCCAAAATGGATAAATCTCCCTCAGATAATTGCTTACAGGAATGAGGGGAATAGAACATCACCACTTGAGTACCACAATAATAACTGCTGCAGGGAAAATCCACTGCTAAACTTTAGGTGAAACTTTAAGAAAGAACAAGAAAATGGTAGAGCCTCAACTGTCTCCCCAAACATATACTGAGGTGGTTTTAACAAATACCCAAAATTACTGGAAGCTCCTGCCTCTAGACCAGTGGTTCTCAACCTTCCTAATGCCCCGACCCTTTAATACAGTTCCTCATGTTGTGGTGACCCCCAGTTTCATTGTTACAAATTGAACATAATTAAAGCATAGTGATTAATCACAAAAACAATATGTAATTATATACGTTTTCCGATGGTCTTAGGCGACCCCTGTGAAAGGGTCATTAGACCCCCAAAGGGGTCGCAACCCACAGGTTGAGAACCACTGCTCTAGGAGGTGGAGTTTAATTTCCCTCTTTGCTGTGGTTGTCTGGACTTAGTGACTCCCTTTTAATGAATAGCATTTGGAAAGAGAAAAACAGTGGAGAATTTCACAGTGGCAGACACCACCTTAATCAAGTGATCAAGTTTGACATAATTCAGAAGAAGTCATGTTACTTTCATGTCCCTCTGATGTGATAAGGAGGGCATCTCACTTTTGTGATATTCTTTTTAATATTCATGACTATGGATAATATACTAGTACAAGCTAAAAGTGAGAGAGATTCAATAAGTGCCAAGGTCATGAAGACCAAGGAAAGACTAAGAAAGTGTCAAACTAGAAGTTACTAAGGAGACATGATGATTAAATGCAATGTTGTATCCTGTATTGGATCCTGAAACAAAAGGGTATTAGTGTGTATAGAAACTGATGAAATCTGATTAAAATATGTGATTTACTTAATACATCTTCACCGATGTTGGTTTCTTAGATGTCATAAATACATCATGGTTAGGTAAGAGTTAACATTAGTGGAAGCTGGGTAGAGGACATACAGGAACTTCCTGCACTGTTTTTATAAATCTGTAAATCAAATAATTTCAAGATAAAAATTATAAATTTATGTTTTTCCCCTATTCTAGTTTTTCTTAGTAAACCATATTGACCTGCTTTTTCTTTATAGAAAGATTTTTATCTGCTGATTTATTTCATGCTTATTAAATGGCTGTTTTGAGTTAATTTCAATGTGTTATTTTTCTGAAAATGTGTCTCTTTTCAAGTTTATCAAAATGAAGTTATTCATTATATTTCATTAATTTTTTAAAATCTTAACAGCACCTGTCATTCAAGTCATTTAAATGATGGAATGTTATTTATTTAGGGGATTGTTCTTTGCTCTTGATCAGCAGCCTCATCAGAAGGTTCTATTTTATTGTCTTTTAAAAACACCCTCCCCTGCGCCCCTCCATGCTCCCACACATGCACACACACACAGGAGTATTTTTGGATCCTCTCTACTGCATCATTGTTTTTCATTTAATTAATTTCTGTTTCTTAAAAAAGTACATCTTTGTTCTACTCTCTTTAGTGTTCCTTTTCTTTTAATATGCATGCTTATCTTACTGTTTTAGCTTTCTTTTCAAAATAAGCATTTAAAGCTGTACATTTTCTCATAAGTACTAATTGTGTAGTAATTATTTCCTATAATCTTAGATATGGATAAGTTATCAACATTTCCTAGTATCCAATATTATTCATTTTTTGATCCTTGAGTCATTAGTACTAGGTTTCTTAGTTTCTACATATATGTGATTTTTCTGTTAGCTTTAGTTTGTTATTGATTTCTAAGGCAAGTGCACTGTGGCAGTGAATATGGCTTTTATTATATCAATCATTCTAAATTTGTGGAAACTTCCTTCATGCCAAGTATGTGGTCAATGTTTATAAATGTTCCATATGTGCTTGAGAAGTACATGTTGTCATTGGTTACTCAGCATGCTGTTCTATATATGCCCATTAGATCAATCTTGCTAATGTGTAGTTCAAATCCTCTCTATCCTTTCTGATTGATCTATTAATTACTGAGAGTGCTGTGTTAAAATCGCCTACCGTTTTCCTAGACTTGTGAAATTTTTTCTAATTCTTCTGCTAAGATATGTCTACTCTCAGTGACTACATTCATAGATGTTTAGAATTCTTTTCCTTCCCTGGTAAATTAATGATATTACCATTAGGTGTGAATCCTCTTACCTCTGTCTGTACATACACACTGCCCAATATTATTATTGCCACACTTTTTTTTTGCTTCTTTAACTTTCTGTCACTCTTATCCTGTATGATTTGTGAATGTCTGTTTTAAATTGCATATAAATAAATTTTAATTTAATTTCAGTGTAAAACATTTAGTCTATGTTGTACTAGTGTTTTATAGTTTGAAATTAAAATGTTTATTTACCGTTTATTTTTGTTTTCAACCTATTCCATAATTTCTATATTATTCTCTCTCATTGTTAGTTTTTTTAGTTGATTATTTTGCTCCAAAAATTTGGAAAACACATGTTATATTTATATTCTTTATTTGTTGATGGTGGAAAATGTAAACCTTTTTAAACTTAAAGTCTAAAGCAAATATTCATCTTCTTTCATAAAAATACAAAGACTTTAGAACATACCTCAT
Source organism: Myotis davidii (assembly GCF_000327345.1). Classification (NCBI taxonomy): domain Eukaryota; kingdom Metazoa; phylum Chordata; class Mammalia; order Chiroptera; family Vespertilionidae; genus Myotis; species Myotis davidii. The sequence continues at coordinate 5,578,666 of NW_006292687.1, read as the reverse complement.
ATCACTGCATTCTCACTAACCCACATATGATCTAGATACCTTACCTAAAGTTTTAAAATTGTATCCTGTGTAGTATTATTATTATTTTTGACCAGGCCAATATTTGTTTATATTACACACACACACACACACATTTTTTTATTTATTGATTTCAGAGAGGAAGAGAGAAGGAGAGAGAGGTAGAAACATCAATGATGAGAGAGAATCATTGATTGGCTACCTCCTGCATTCCCCTTACGGGGGATGAGTCTGCAACTTGAACATATGCCCTTGACCAGAATCAAACCTGAGACATTTCAGTCCACAAGCAGATGCTCTATCCACTGAGAAAACAAGTAAGGGCCCAAGTGCATTCTTGAGAATTTCCTTCAGCAGGTGTAGCATGTTTTCTCAAGTTTTGTTTATCTGAAAATGTCATGTGCTTAATATATAGTTTAACTTCACATACATCCTAGGTTGACAGTTATATTCCCTTTGGTAATCTGAAATATTTTTTTCCAAAGTCTATTAATTACTATTGTTTCTCTTGAAAAGCCACCCTTGGTTTAACTATCACCACTTTCAATGTCCTCTACTCTTTATCACTGGCTATTTTTAACACTGTATTTTGAGAGACTTTTATACCTTCTTTATTATATTTAACTAGAGACACGATGCATGAAAATTCATGCGAGAGTAGGCCTTTCTTCCCCAGGCCTGCCTCCGGCACCAGCTTCCCTCTGGCACCTGGGACCTGGGTGGCTTTGCTCCAGCCCTATCTTCATCCGGAAGGACATCCGGTCTAAGTGCTGCCCCAGGTGGTCTGTGCTCAGCCACAAGCCAGGCTGCCAGCTGCCAGCTGCCAGCACAGCAGTGATGGCAGGAGCCTCTCTGCCTCCTCAGCAGCACTAAGGATGTCTGACAGCAGCTTAGGCCTGCTCCCTGCTGGCAAGTGGACATCCCCCAAGGGCTCCTGGGCTGCCAGAGGGATGTCTGACTGCCAGCTTAGGCCCGATCCCCCAGGGAGTGGGCCTAAGCCAGCAGGTGGACATCCCCCGAGGGGTCCCAGACTGCGAGAGGGCACAGGCTGGCCTGAGGGACCACCCCGAGTGCACAAATTCTTGTGTACCGGGCCTCTAGTAAATAATAAAAAACATAAAGCACATATGTACATATGTTGAAATGATGGAACTTTTTTTTTTAAATAAATAAATGGGAGATGGCAACATAACCATAAAACGATGTACGTGGAGTCCGATGGAACCCGAAGACTGTCTATATTCCAATAAATGAATTACAACTACATTAATGCTAGCTCTCTCAATATATTTAGATTTTATCTGATTGCTTACATCAGTATTTTGTATTTATTGGCATACAGATTCTAAACATACTTTTCTAATTTATATAAAATATTTAATGTTTATAAATGTTTGCAGAATTAATATTATTGACCCCTTATTTGTTTCTGATGTTCATTACTTGGTGTCCTCTCGCTTTCTCCCTTGGTTAGTCTGGCTAGTAATTTATGATTATTATTCCTTTTTTCAAAGAAAAAGCTTTTGGTTTCCTAAATCCAGGGAATGAACTACATGAAAACATTAGAGAGAATGGTTCCTGGAGGTAAGACCGAGCTGAAAATAGTTATTGGTCTTTCCAATCACAAATAAAATTCATAATTCACAGGGCAAGAGACTGAGTTATCAACAGACTTTTGCTTCAGTAGTGAAGCAAAAGTAGTTCTAGAAACAGTGTTGCCCTGGTCCTGTCCAAGAAAGCTTAAAGCAAGATCTGAAAGGATCAACCTCTTTCTAAGTAATTTAACTGAAAAACTTTAAAGACTGCTTATAGAAATAAGAAAATATTCAATGCTCAAAAAATAAAATTCATGTCTGACAAAAAATAAAAATATTAAGTATGGAAAAAGCTGGATGATATGACAGAAAAAGAGGAGGAAAGGTAATCAATGCAAACAGGCCCAAGAGTGACAGAGATAATAGAATGTATAGACAAGGTCATTTATAATTATATAATAAATTCTATATATTCAATAATATACCAAGAGAAATGACTAATCCTGTAAGAAAATATGAGCATGATATGAAAATGACCCAAATGATGTCCGACTCAGTTTGGCTCAGTGAATAGAAGGTCAGTCTGCAGACCGAAGTGTCCTGGGTTCGATTCTGGTCAATGGCATGTACCTTGATTGCAGGCTCCTTCCCATCCCTGGTCCTGATCAGGGCTTGTGCAGGAGACAGCCAATCAGTGTGTTTCTCTCACATTGATATTTCTCTCTGTTTCCCTCTCTCTTTCACTCTCTACAAATCAATGAAAAAAATATCCTCAGGTGAGGATTAAAAAATGACCGAAATGAAATTTCTTAAAAGGAAAACTGCAATGTCTAATTTCAAAATAAACTGGATAAGATTACCAACAGATTGGATATTGCAGAAAGAAATATTAGTGAAATTAAGAGCATAGCAACAGAAACTTTACAAAATGAAACATAGAAGGAAAAGACAGACATCAGTAAAAAACATTATTGAGCTGTGGAGCAACTTTGGATAGTCTATTATCTGCATTACTGGACTTCCCTAAAAGAGGAGAGAGAAATGATGATTGAGAAAAATATTTAAAGACATAATGGCTGAAAAATACTTAAATATATGAAAACTATACACCAGCAAATTTAGGGAGCTCAAGAAACCCCCATAAGAACATAGACTAAGACATGTCATGGATCATGGTTAAATGACTTAAAACAAGAGACAAAGGGAAATCTTTTTTAAAAATATATTTTATTGATTTTTTACAGAGAAGAAGGGAGAGAGATAGAGAGTTAGAAACATCAATGAGAGAGAAGCATCGATCAGCTGCCTCCTGCACACCCCCTACTGGGGATGTGACCACAACCAGGATACATGCCCTTGACCGGAATCGAACCTGGGACCCTTCAGTCCTCAGGCCGACATTCCAGTGAGCCAAACCAGCCAGGGCAAAGCGAAATCTTTTAAAGCAACTAGATAAAACAGACAGATTATACACAGAGGAAACAAATATATGAATGTTAGAAGACCGTTTAAAAGATGCAAACCAGAAGAAAGTGATGCAACATCTTTGAAGTGTTACAAAACAACAACAACAACAACAACAACAACAACAACAACAAAAAACCACCTATAACAAAAAATCTTTCAAAAACGAATGTGAAGTAAAGGCTTTAAAAAATGTTATATAGCTAAAATAATACATAACCAGCAAATATAGACTATAAGAATAGTTAAATGAAATCCTTTGGACAGTAGGAAGATGATATCATGGAAGAAAGGCAGTGTTAGTGACTTAATGAGTATAACTGTAATACAATTTTTTCTTGTTTAAAACTCTTGAACAGGTAACTGTCTATTTAGAGAAGAAAGAATAACAATGTACCATAGGTTTACACTTTAATGCAAATAAAGGATGTAACAGCACTACAATACATATTTAGAAGGTAGAAATAGAAGCGTATTACTATAATATTTTGGCACTGTATATAAATGGTATAATATCTCTTGTAGGTAAACTTTAATAAGTAAAAAAATGTAATCTATAGATTCCAAAGCAACTATTGAGAAAGAAGTGAAACCTCATAAGCAACCAAAGAGGTTAAAATGGAATAATATATAATACTCATATAATTCAAAATAATGCACAAAAAAAGAAATATTGACACAAGACAGATGAACAAGTCAAAAGTCTACAACAAAATTATAGAACTTAATAATGTAAACACAGAGTTTATCAGGTTGTATTTTTTTAAAGACCCAATTATATGCTGCCTGCAAGAAAACTATTTCATTAAAAACACACAGACAGGTTGCAAGTAAAAGGATGGAAAAATATTTACCATACTATTGCCAATTTTTAAAATGGGTGCTCCTATAGTAATATTAGAAAACCTTGACCTTATAGCAAAAATATAATCAGGGGAAAAGATGTTCATTTCATTAAAAAATGGTCATTTCAACAGGAGAACACAATGATCATAAACATTTGTAAGCCTATTGAAAGGGCCTCAAAAAAAGAGTAGCAAAAACTGATAGAACTGCAAGGTCATAAACAAATAAGTGATTCCACAATTATCATTAAAAATTTTCAGCATCCATATCTCAATAACTAATGAGTAAGTAGATAGAAAATTAGTTTTAAAAATGGAAGAACTGAACAATGCTCTTAATCCCTTTAATATAATTGATATTTATTGAACACTGCCTCTAATAGAAGAAGAACATATATCCGTTCAAACATGCATAGGATATTTAACAAAATAGACTATATTTGGGCACAAAAGAAGTTACAACAAATTTAAAGATAGTAAATTCAAAAGGTTTCAAATCATACAAATTAAGTTCTCTGAACAAATAGGAATTAAATTTGAAATTAATAAAATAAATATATAGAAAATATGTAAATATTTGAATAGTGTAAACCACTTATACAATTAAAAGTTTTCAAAACTGAATAAAATCATATTATTATATTTTTTTTACTATGCAAGTACATAAGTACTTAGGGAAATATGTATCAACAAGTGCATTTATTTAAAAAGGTAAAGTGTCAAATCAGTGACCTCAGCTTCCACCTGAAAAAGATTGAAAAAGAGCAATAAATTAAAGCTACAGAAAGAATAAGAAGGGATAATAACAATAATAATAGTAATTGGATCTACAATTAATGAAATGGAAAAAAGAAGACATAACCCAAAGCTGACTCTTAGAAAAGACCAATACAATGATAAACCTTTGGTTACATAGATAATAAAAAAATGAAGAGACAATTATTAATATCAAGAATGAGAGAGGAAATTTTTTAAAGAATTTTATGGCAATAAATTTTAATATACAAAAATGGACAAATTTATTTTAAAATACAAACCATTCAAATTTGATAAAGAAAAAATATCAAAATAGCCTATATATATTTAATATATTTCAGTTACAATTCTTCCCCTGAAGAAAAATCCAGGCACAGATTGCTTTATTATGAATTATATCAAACTCTTAAATAAGTGATGATACAGATTTTACACAAACTCTTCCAAAAATTGAAGAGGAAACACTTGCCAACTGATTATATCTGGCCAGGTTACACTGATACCAAAACTAACAGTTACCATTGCAAGAAAACTAGAGGTTAATACAGCGGTGGGAAAAAGTAGGTTTATAGTTGTGAGTATGGAAAAGAGTTTATTTTTGTATTATTAATTATTGTATGATTTTCCATATGAACAACTGTAAACCTACTTTTGCCCTCCCCCTGTATTTTCATAAATATCAATACAAAAATTTCCTACAAATTTTTAAATAACTTGATCCAAATAACATATAAAAATCATAATACATCTTGACAATATTGCACCCATATAAGAAACTCATGAATAGGTTTAATATTTTAAAATAAATCAATGTATTTCATCATATTAACAGGCTAAAAGCAACAACAAAAAATTACCTTAATAAATGCATAAAAAGAATTGACTAAAATCCAATATATATTCCTGATATAGAAGAAAAATAGAACTTTCAATAATTGTGAGTAGAAGAAAGCTTCCCCACCTCTGAACAAAATCTATGGATAACTTCACATTTAATGGTGAAGGGCCAATTGCTTTTCACCTAAGAATAGCAAGGTAAGAATGTCTACTGTTAACACTTTTATTCAGTCTAAAACTGAAGATTTTAGCCAGTGCAACTAGCAATAGAAGAAATAAAAGGCATCCAAATTGAAAAAGGCAGAAAACCCTCTTTATTTAGAAAATCCTGTGAACTCTACAAGAAGCTAGTAAAAAGTGAGGTAAGGACATTTGTATTATGCAGGATCAATCTACAAAAATCTACTGCATTTCTTTATACAGCAATGCACAATCAGAAATTGAAATAAAAAGTACTACTTTAAAAAGCATCATACATGAAATATTTAATAATGAATGTGATAGACAGTTTGCAGAATCTGTACATTACAAATCATAAAATATTTCAGAGAGAACCTAAAAGGACCAAATAAACAGAAAGTAATATTTTATTAGATCAGAAAACTCAACATTGAGATGTTAATTCTTCACAAACTGATCTATCTATTCAATGAAATTCTAATCAATGTCTGTTAATTTGGGTCTCCCATCCTTGGGATGGGGTCAAAGCCCATGAAAATGTCCTAACAAGAGAAGGGACAACAAGCAAATCTAGAGCTACCTGCAGACATAAGTTCGGACCCTGTTGTAAAAGGCCCCTAGGTATGTATGCAGGATTTATCCTGAAAGGGAAAATCTCATCAAGTGTTCTGAGGTATAAATATTGAAAAGCTTCCTAAAAGGTTAACCTCTTTGCTAGATATCAAGATGTTCTTTTCAAGATTCAGCTCTAAGCAAATTGCCTGTGAATGTGAGAAGAGGAGCACAGCCTGATAGAAAACCTTCAAACATTTTCTTTGTCTCTTCAATGTCATATATATATATATATATATAGTGGAAGCACTTATGCCTCCATAAAGCCATGCTTATACTGTACCCACTTCTGTCTTCAGCTGCGATTTACTCTGAACCCTGCCTCACTTGCTGTCCATCAGTAACACCTCGGTGAAATCTCCTTAAAGCATTCTTGCACCTAGGCTGTTGCTCTGAAAGCTGCCATCTGGTCTAATTCAACACTATTTTAAGCTCTTGAATCACATGACTTAAATCCACATAAGTGTTGATTGTACATGATTGCCTTTATTGATTTCTGCTTGGGACTAAACTTATTTCAGAGTCTCCATCCAACTTTAGCGAGAATTCTTGAATTTTTTTTCCCTTCTCTTCCTCTTGGGCTTCATTAATACTGAATCTTTTCCTCTTATTTTATTTTTTTAAATATATTTTATTGATTTTTTTAAAGCGAGGGATAGAGAGTTAGAAACATCGATGAGAGAGAAACATCGATCAGCTGCCTCCTGCACACTCCCCACTAAGGATGTGCCCGCAACCAAGATACATGCCCTTGACCGGAATTGAACCTGGGACCCTTGAATCAGCAGGCTAACACTCTATCTACTGAGCCAAATTGGTTAGGGCTCTTCTTTTCTAATGCTATGTCTACAAAGATATGAAGAATTGAGTCAGGTGATGATTACCCTTGAAATCTGGTTTCCTCAAACTCCAGCATGTCTAAATCCATCTCTCATAGTCCTCTTAACTGCCCATCAACTGCATCATTACCATTCCTATCTCTTAAGATTTGAATTAATGACAGTGACCATTTGGGGTTTCTATCAGACATAGATCCCTGTCCATTTTTCCTTCATGCTTTTCATGTCTTTCTTTTGCTATTCATTTTTCTGCTTCCTCCAAGCATAGGTTACCTTCCTATCATAGCTGGATATTTCTATAGCCCACCTTCTCGCTAGACTCTGGGCCAGTCCAATGACAAAATTTAGAAAATCCCGAGTGAGCCCAGCTATCCTAGTTTTATTAATTAACAAAGGCCCAATGCAAGGAATGTGCAAGGGGCTTGGCCCTTGTAGCTATGGCCCTGGCATTGTCCTGAAGATTGTCCAGAAGGATGCCCAGTTTAATTAGCATATTATGCTTTTATTATTATAGACTAGAGGCCTGGTGCACAAAAATTTTTGCACTCGGGGGGTGGGGGGAGCGGGCGTTCCTCTGCCCGGCCTGCACCCATTTGCAGTCGAGGACCTCTTGGGGGATGTCCACTGTGTCGACTTAGGCCCACTCCCTGGGGGAATCGGCCTAAGCTTGCAACCAGACATCCTTCTGGCAGCCAGGGAGCCCTTGGGGGATGTCTGACTAAAGGCTTAGACCCCCAAGGGAGCTGTGATGAGGAAGCTGGGGTGACAAAAGA
>NW_006292687.1:5567413-5570691 GCF_000327345.1 Myotis davidii | reverse complement strand
CGTGGGTGAGGGGCTGAGGGGTGTTTTCAGTCTGGCCACACCCCCTTCAGGGTGGGGGGAGTCCTGCTGAGGTGCCTGGCCAGTCTGCGTGAGGGGCTGATGGCTGTTTGCAGGCTGTCCAAGCCCCTCAGCGGGAACCCTCATCCCATGAGGGCGTGGCAAGCCTGGGTGAGGGGTTTGCAGGCTTGCCACAGCCCATTCAGGGTGGGGGTCCTCACTGGGGTGCCTGGCCAGACTGAGTGAGGGGCTCATGGCTGTTTGCAGGCTGGCCAAGCCCCCCAGCCACCCAAGCTCCCAGTGGAGGCTGGCAGAAAGCAGGGATCTGGGATTTATTTATCTTCTATAATTGAAACTTTGTTGCCTTGAGCAGAGTTCCACAGCCTCCTGCTTGCTCCGGCTCTGTGGCTGCTGGCCGCCATCTTGGTTGGGTTAATTTGCATATAGTCACTCTAATTGGCTGGTGGGTGTGGCTTGGGGCATAGCAAAGGTATGGTCAATTAGCATCTTTGTCTTTTATTAGTGTAGATTCCCAGTGAATGTTAATCACAGCCAGCAAAACTACATAATAACTTCAGATGGTGAAGGGCTAATTGCTTTTCACCAAAGAATAGCAAGGTAAGGATGACTACCATTACCACTATTCATATCTTACAATTAAAATTTTTGAATAATATTTTTGTTATATCTTTATTATGAAATAATAAATTGTACTTATTATTTTATTCTTCTGAGCACCTTGATATGCGATATGTCTTATAAAGTTAACAGCAACACATAAAGATAAGTTAGGGCCACCTTACCTTAGCACAATTGCTCATAATATCCACCCCTTGAAATACCCTTTATTCCCTGCCTCTTCATCTTCCATCTATTGGCTCATTCATTCAAGGTCCACTTCAGAGCCCATTTTCTCATTGTCATTATCTCTAATTACACTCATTCTTTGCTACATCTGTACAGTGTACATCATCTGTGCCAACCACTCCAGAACTCAACTTGGAACAATTTTTATGTTAGTCTTTTTTTTTCTAACTACTCAGAAGGGTTATAATATTTTCTTCTTCAGCTTTTACAAAGCTATCTAAAATTAGTCTGAACATTCAAACAGTGCTTAATAAATATTTGTTGCTAGCTTTTTCAATCCATATGTCTATGATTTGCATTTAAGTCAATAAAATGATCCCATTATTGAATACCAGATATGTTCAAAACATTGCTTCAGGTGTTGTGATAGTCTGAGCACAACCTTTGAAATGTTTAGGAAGGATTTCAGTGTGAAAAACAGATAATGTGTAAATTAGCCCCCAAAAGGTTTTATCATTAAGAAAATTGTAGCTACCACTGGGAGTTAATCTGTCTGTCTGCTGGAGAGTGTTGCCTTGTCCAACGCTTGCAAATAAAGAACACTTATGAGAACAAATTCTACTGTGCTAGAATGTGGGTTGTTTTGCATTCTGCCATCTCAAAAGCAATATCCTTACCAGTCACTAATGATGATGCTCAAAGCTATCATCCATACTGTCCAAATTGTTGGCTTTTATTTTGTAAAGAGATCTGCCAATTTGTGAACAGGAGGCTTTCTAAAACTTTTAGTAAGGTATTAGTATTAAGAAATATTGACATGAGACACAGGAGAACAGAAACCTAGTCATGTTTTTGCTACTTACTCACTGTGACATAGAGTGAATTACTGAATGACTTTCATTGGTCCTCTGTTATCTGAAAAATGGGAGGGAAAAGTGTGGAGTTGATGATAGTGTTCTGGTCCTCCTTCCCTTTTTCAGGTAAGAGATCGAGTACCTCAGGTTGCAGTTTTGGGCATGTGAACCAGGCTGGAGAAGAGTCTATCCTTTTGTTGTATCCAGGAACCACTAAGAAAGAATCTCCTTTTGTTGTGGTGGGCAGTGTTGGAGGGGCATAGGATTAGTAGTGAAAGATCAGAGGTACTGGTGCCCCTGGTTTCACCTTCATGGAGGAATTGATGGCAGAGAATGATAGTGGTAAGCTCAGGTGAACAGAGGCAAGGGCAAGGGTTAGAGAGAATGCCTTTCATTTGGTTTTGTTAATAAACCAGAAATCTAACTTGTGGTCATATATATATTTTTAAAAAGCAAAAGAGCTCTGACTAATAAATTCAGACTTTATAAACATTTAAATATAGCAGTAAATTATTACATTATTATAATATCAAGCACTGGAGATTTGATCACTTTACTATCAACCTGTATATATCAGGGTGGGTGCACTATTTGAAATACTAAACATCCCACTCCATAAATATGGTGTATCTTTCCATTTGTTTAGTTCTTTATTTGACATTGAAGAAATATCAACGATTTGCATGTTTTAAGACACAGGGCTCTCCGTTTTCTGAGTCTATATTCCTTCTCCTTGAACTGAATATATGGTTAAATGGTAGTTTTATAAATCAGTTTTCTAGGTAAGAGTGATTACACTCCTAATTCAATTTCTCTGTTTTTGAATGCAAATACACATTACACTCATGGGGAAATTATCTTCCTATTTAGCTTCTTTTTTTTAAATCTCTTTGTATAAGGCTGAAGAAAATCTCCATGATGATCTTGCATATAGTTTGTTAAACTTTGTTTACAATTTTTTTATTTAGCTGTAACAAATAATATTTTAATTCATTTTTCCAAGTGCTCATTCCTGTCATACAGAAAAAAAAAGCTATGGAATATTAATTTTGATTCTAACAATATTTGTAAATGTTCTTATGAATTCAATAATTTATGATATATTATTTTTATTTTTTTATATATTTAACTAGAGGCCCAGTGCACGAAATCCTGTGCGTGTAGCGTCCCTAGGCCTGCGATCAGGGCCATGTCTGCTGCTCCGCAACACTGCTCACAACAGTCCTGGGACACTCCATGACTCTGCTGCTGCCTCACAAGTCCAGTCCCCAGTCCCGCTCCGCTGCCACCCAGCCTGGTTCCCGTGGTTCTCCATTGACCATCCAGTGATGGGAGCCTGCAGGCTGGGGGGAGGGACAAAGAGGTGGTCAATACACTTCATAGTAACTGCATTGAGCGTCTAACCCCTGGTGGTCAGTGTGTGAGTAGTCATTTGGTCGTTCCAGGGTTACGCTGGTTATCCTATATAATAAAAGCGAAAAATGGTAATTGGCGTACGACGATACCCTTTCAATTGGCTAATCAGGGCTATATGCAAATTAACTGCCAACTCAGATGGCAGTTAACTGACAACAAAATGGCGGTTAATTTGCATATGTAGGCACAATGCAGGGAGGCGAA
>NW_006292687.1:5546567-5566412 GCF_000327345.1 Myotis davidii | reverse complement strand
GAGAGAGAGAGAGAGAGAGAGAGATTATGTTAAAATAAAATAATTTTAGGTATGTTTGCTTCATTATAAACCTCATACAAATTTTTTGTCATTCTGTGGTAGTTACTCAGTCTGAAATAATACTATATGCAAGTATTTATAGAAGTATATTTACTTTCCTTTGAGATTAAATCAAATGCTTTAATAAAATTTTCATTTAGTATAAAATATGGTGTGTGTGTGTGTGTGTGTGTGTGTGTGTGAGTTGTCATATGTCTTTGAATGGCAACTTCTGTATGGCCCCTACGTGACATAAATTATATTGTCATCAGGGCATATGGGAATAACTCTCTCCTTTTCTATCATGTACTCACCATAATCTTTGCTCTACACTTGCATATTTAACCAAAATTATGCATAATTTTTCTTTTTTCTCAATTTATATTTCCAATAATATAAATACTTTATACCAAATGAGGAAAATCTAGTGAAAAGTAGAAATGCTAAGGACTAAGTGGTCATGGAGAAGTGAATCTCACATCAGTATGACATGGCATAAAAACGTGCTACTTAAAAGGCTGTCATCAGATAACCACAGCTGAGGTTTTGCCAAATGATCAGCATAATTTGCTCTCAAATGAAAAGTCAGAGTCTCAAATAAAATAGAACTAGTGACAAGTCAATTGTTAATTAAAGTTCCAGAAGTTTGATTTTAATGAGCAGCTAAATGCTTGCTAAACACATCAGGGTTCACTCTACACAGACCAAGTGATGTGGGGAGGTGAAACCACATAATTCCATCAATAAATGAACATATCCTCGCATGGATGATAGTGTTCCAGGAATAGTTCCATTAAGACTTGGAAAATACCTTAGATGTCATGTGGTCCAACCTCTTAGCTATTGGAAGAAATTTTCTTTGAGAGTCACAACTCTCTTTATATTGTTTCTCTCTATTCACTTCTGACTTGGTGGATGCAACCAAAGTTAGATGCACCAGCTTCTGAAAATAAATTGCTAGGGCTATGTTTGCTTCTTATACTTAAAAAAAAATTTTTCTTGATTTTGAGAGAGAAAGAGAGAAACATTAATTTGTTGTTCCACCTATCTGTGCATTCATTGGTTGCTTCTTGTTTGTGCCCTGACTGGGGATCACACCTACAGTTTTGGTATATACTAGGATAAAGCTCTAACCAATTGAGCTACCTGGCCAGGGCCTGGTTCTTATACTTCTATTAATTTCAAGAAGTTAGTTTCCAACCCTATATAAGAAATGTACACAGAAAAGTAAACTCAAAAAGAATGAAGAAACTGATAGGAATGTATAAAAAAGTAAAAATGAGGATCCAAGAATTTGAATTGGTGGTGGGAGCCAAAAAGACAGTTATAGAGTGTGCATAGGGCAGGGGAGTTTATTATCCCCAAATCAATGCCCAGTTTACTCATCCTGAGTGATTGCTCTGGTGCACATCAGTAAAGAGCATTACATAGAGCTGGGGGAAACATATATCCACATAAGGTGACATGTGGATTGAACTCAAGCTAAAGACACCAGGTTATGAGAGATAGCCCCTATAAGAGAATATATAAAGAAGATGATTTCACGGACTTTTGAGCTTCAGTTTTTTCATCATTCATTTTCTCATAGGTATGTGTCAACAGTGGATAACCTGCAGGCAGGTTTTTTTTTTTGAGTTTTTTTTTTTTTAAGGACTCCAGTCTTCATCAGCATGAAAAATGTTAACTTTTTTACTTTTGTGGCTCTTTTGGTGGTAAATCAATAACCTATATGTTAAAGTCACATTTTCTTCCTAGACAATTCTGTAAATATGATAATAATTTATGAGTCAAATTAAAATGTGAGAAACTTCCAGATTGTTTTCAGAGTGGCTGCATCACTTTGTTAGGATCATGAAGGAGTGTGTGTGTGTGTGTGTGTGTGTGTGTGTGTGTGTGTGTTGTGGGGTGACTACAAAATGTCTGCAAGAGGAGGTTCTCTAGGGTGCTGGAACTCTTCTGTGTACTGTTTGTATTGGTGGTTACAAGAATCTGTGATGTGTTAAAACGCACAGAACTGTGCACAAAAGTACTGAGTACTATTTACTAAATGCAAATTTGTATAAAAAATAAAAGGCATACCAATTTTTAGATTATTTCGCCTATTAACATTCTGGGGGAAGACACACTTAAGCGTTTTTAATTATGTGAAGAATTTTCACTTAAAATTGAGTGAACAGGCAATATGCTCTAAAACTTTATTTTAAAAGAGGCAGATCATATAGTTGAGATGCTACTGTCTGTCTGTACCAGATTTGGGCAACAATGGGATTCAAGCAGCAGATGATGAAAATCAAGCAATTGGGATATTTTCTCCCTTTAGGAAAAGAGGCCAAATAAAAAATGTTCATCTGATTCTCTGCCATTTTTGTAGCTCACTCTACTTAAACTGACTTCAAATGGAGTTACATTGATCAAATAGACCAGTGTCACCATTTGTTGGCCTGAGAGCAGGAAAAAAGATTTTCTTAAAAGATCTAATCTGTGATTCCAAATTGCTGCCACATAAATAATGTCAAAGAAAAAGCCTGTCCTGTTGGTATAGCCATCCACATGAATTCTTGGGCTACCCAGGATGGGCAGTCCCCGCTAAGGAAACCATGGGCGGAACTCCTTAAACCAAGGGACGATATGTGTCTTCATTAAGTTCTTCTTACCGTGTAGAAACATAATGAACATTTTAGGAACACATCTGGAATAAAAGACAGATGCAATTAAATGCACTTGTATGATAATATCTTCTGTCTTATTTCTAGACAAATGTATTTCTATCTTCTGATTTAGAACAACTCTCAATATTTTATTTCACCAAATAAATATTCATCTCTTCTATGTGTTAGGCATTATACTAGGCCCCCGAAAGAACCAATATTCTTTATTCCTGTGAAAAGGCTTAGTCCCTAGAATTTAACCCTCAAAATTGTGGCACTTCTTTCATGTGAATATATTTGTGCTTTTTTGCATTCTAGGGCTTTCTATAGATTGAGGGTTTTTTGGGTTTTTTTCTATGATTTTATTTGATGAAATCTCATGCTGTCCTGCTCCATCCCACTTGGGATGTGAATCGCTTATTTGTCTAGCAAATCCATACCTTATATACTATTGCTTGTTAGTCACCGAGTAGCCTTATCAGTTATCAGATTGCCTGTTTCAATATCTCAGTGCTTGTATTAAAATCACCCTTATTTTATTTAAGAATGGCCCCAAAGTGCAAGAGTAGTGATGTTGGCATTTCAGATATTCCAAGAGAAGCCATAAAGTGCCTCCTATAAGTGAAAAGGTTAAAGTTCTAAGGAAAGAAAAATATTGTATGCTGAGGTTGCTACGGTCTATGGTGAGAACAAATCTTCTATTTGTGAAATTATGAATTATTTTCATTAAAACTTGACTCAACCTTCAGCTGAATCAAGAAACTCTAGTGGGTGAATAGATGGAGCTTTGTTGCTTTAAGTGATATCTATGTAGGAATTAAGGTTTCCAATTGAAATGATGCTTTTCATCTTCCCTATTTCCTTCTGCCCTCTCAACTGTAAGTAGATTATGATCACTGAGTATGAGGGGAAGTTCTGGAAATAAATGTTGTTATCATTTGTTTAACTTCATCCGTTGTCCTTCCATCACAGACAAATGCAATGCTGGCCATCATATCTCTTCATTTAAAAATACAGTTAAGCCCTAGCTGGTTTGGCTCAGTAGATAGAGCATTGGCCTGCAGACTAAAGGGCCCCAGGTTCGATTTTGGTTAAGGGCACATACCCAGGTTTGGGGCTCAATCCCCAATAGGATATGTACAGTAGGCAGTACCAAATAGGATACATGCAGTAGGCAGCCAATCAATGATTTTCTCTCTTCATTGATGTTTTCTACCTCTCTCTCCCTCTCCCTTTCTCTCTGAAATCAATAAAAATATATTAACATGAATAAATAAGTAAAAGTAAAGTAAAAATGTTTTCAGGCATAAGAGAGTATATATTATCCTATAATATAAACATATATCTGAAAATTACACTCAAGCAAACTTTAATGTCTTCATATTTAAAATTTTATGTTTTTTCAAGTTTTTATATCTTATTCTAAGAATATTATTGTTAATCTTTTCTATTTTTCACTCTAATTTAACATTCTGACTAGAAAGTTTTTAGGTGGCTCTGATTTACTTCGAATAAAGTGTATCCATACACCTACTCCCTAAACCTTTATGTCATAGTGCTAAATATGTCTTTTACATTTTTTAATAAAAGGACAACTTTTTCAGCAGTCACCCATCAAATACTCCTCTCTGTAGGCTCTTTCAGACTCATGAGTATAAGAAAGCAAAGCAATGAGTGTTTAGGGTTTAATTTTTAATAAAAAGTTCCCCAAACTCAATTAAATTCTTACTGAATATTGAATGAAAATAAAATATATTAAACCCCAAGAAGCAGCCACAAATGTCTAATACATTGGATAACAAGGATTAGAATGCTGGTTTGGGATCATATGCCTTCGTTTGGTTATTAGACATTAAGAATGGGATTTTAGGAAGCTCTCCTAGATGCATTAGTCCCAGTAAAGTACTTACCAGATAATTCATTATAGTCTTTTTTTTTAGGGGGAGGGGTTGTAATTTAGAAGAATGCAATTAAAACTGAACTTGATAATTAATTCTGAACTGGTGAGAACTAGTTCCAGAGATTATGACTATAATGCTGTGTAGTCATTGATATAAATATTCATGAGGTTTCATTGTTTTATGGTTTTCTCAAGCACACAGCTTATCTGAAGAAGTGAAATTAAAGTACCATTATTTAACATTACAATGCAAATAAGAATCAATGAAGAAAGAATAGTTAATTCACTAGGGAATGTGAATACATGTAGGCACATTTAGAGACTCTCTCATATATGTACAAATAAAATGGCTTCTGAACATGTGAATTAGAAGATTGCAAAGAGAGGAGAGAAAAAGTGATATGGGTAAACAATTTTGGATCTTAATCTGGTCAACACTGGGTAAGTGAAATTCATTGATATCGACTTAACCTACACCAAAAATCAATCAACATATAAAACTAATCGTGTGCAGCAGAAGAGAGAATGAGAAAATGCTCTTTCTCATTCCATTTCCATCTTTTACTGGGCCATAATGCCATCATATCTGACCTTGAAGCAGATTCATCCATAACATGAAATTTTCAAGTAATCTGATAGAATAAACAGGGTATGATGAATGGATGAATGGATGGATGCATGGATGGATACTACAAGGAGAGAAGTAGCCAGAAAGCAGCCAGCCAGGAAAATTGAAATAGGTGGGGAGGGGGGGGAAAGAGAGTACCATTTTCTACTATCGTCTTTGTTGTGATTTAATTTAATTTAAAAATATTCAGCCTTAATAGGATTCTTATAATTGGTATTTGTTTATGTCCTCCAATTTGATGAAGAAAAAATCAGCACAAACACTATATTCATTGAAAAGTTTATACAAATTTGAGGAAGATTTAAGCCTTCTGTACCAGTATGCTCAGTTGTTTATTGTTAAGCACCACAAAGTCAAATTTGGTATTATGTGATTAAGCTGCATCTGGCTCTATGTTTTGCAAAGAATCTGAAGGATTTTGCACAAAATTAGTGCCTATAATAAAGCAATGCTGATGAAGAGACAGCTTTTTATATCTGATATATTATAGTTTCTTTCTAATAAATGTCATTGCTAGATATTTCAAAACCTGAAACAGATTTGCTGACTGCACTGTTTTGAAGCATATTTGCTACGCCTTATTGCTACGATGTTCTTTTATAGACATACAGTTTAGAAATTTTATTTGACACTGTTGACTACTAAATTAGCAGCTTTTCAACTTTGCAAGACTTCTGCCACACAATGGAGATAAAAGCTAGGATGTATCACTTTTGCCTTCACCTTTTCTAATACTGTCCTAAGGCAATTTGAGATGTATTAATCGCGGCCCAAATTTGTGAAGCAAATAAAAAGAAGGTAGTTATCTGCTGTCCCCCGCAACCCACCGCAGGTTTTCTCTCTCTCTCCCTGCCTTTGTTTCCCCTCCTTCACACTCACACACAAAATTTATGAAGAGTCAAATGATAAATGTAGAGATCTTTTTCATTTTGAATTACCTGGATTGAATATTTTAAAGCTAAAAACATTGTTCAATTGGAAGGCTTACTTGGCCACCAACTTTTAAGCATGCTGCTGTGCTCTCTGGGTTGACACCCTGGTAGCATTCTGGTGATGTATTTGAGGAACTTCATTCCTTTGGTTAGAGTGCTGGCTTAGTGAATTTCACAAACCATGGTGTCAATCCCTTAGCATTATCTGAATTTTATTTTTTTCAGTGGAGACCACCGATGACAGTACTAACACTGTTATCTTTAACCTATAGATAGAACATGCCCATGGAAGTGGAGAAAAGCCGACCTCAGGCCCAGTTACAGATAGATCCCTAATCTGTGCCATAAGGTGATAGCATGGAGTCAGACTGACCCTTTTTTTCCAACTACAGCCCAAACTCCTCAGTCAGAACCTGGGACAGGATACAAATAACATTATCCTATTCAGTCACCTTTAAAATCTAATTTTGTGATAGAGCATGACAGTGAAGAGAGAGAAAGAGAAATCCTAGCCACAGTACCTACCTATTCTGATGAGCCTTGTTCAGAAATCTACATTCATTTAAAAGTAGTTTCCTTGGGTTGACTGTAGGCCTACTTCTGTTTAAAGTGGGCTTGGAGAGGGCTACTGAAAGTATAAATGGTTTCTGTTATCAAATAATATGTAGTCTACATCAGTGGTAAACTCACAAATGAAAAGATAAAATACACATGAGTGGGGTGGTAAATGCTAACTGACAGATAAATAGTACAGGCAAATCAAGTGTTCATGTGGCAGAGTCTATACACATCAAAAGGTGAGGAAGAGATGAGATACATTTTGAGCAGAAACAATATTTTAAAAGGAAAGACAGGCATCTTCTTCCTCCACCCAGGATGTAGAAAGTTGCAAAGGATGCTAATCTCATGATAGCAATTAGAAAAATCAAATTAAAAGTACCAAATCAGCCCAGCTTGTGTGGCTCAGTGGTTGAACATCAGGCTATGAACCAGGAGGTCATGCTTTGATTCCCTGTCAGGGCACATGCCTGGGTTGTGGGCTTGATCCCCAGTGTGGGATGTTCAGGAGGCAGTTGATGGATGAATTCTCTCTCATCATTGATGTTTCCATCTCTCTCTCCCTCTCCCTTACTCTCTGAAATCAAGAATAAAAAATATATTTAAAACAAACAAAAAATAACAACCATAACAAAAAAACACCAAATCATGTATTTTTAAAAGCTCATCAGCATGTTGAGATTATAGGCCATCAGGTAATCTGAAACCTAAATAAGGTTGTGAACCAGCAATTGACCACCTCTTGTCGAAAGGGGATGAATGTGAGAGAGAGATAGCCATTGATGTGAACTCAGTGAGTTCAGTGGGTCTCAGCGAAGCCTGAGTGGCTGAGAGTAAGTGACAGCAGCAGGTGGGCATGGTTAATATAAAATATCACTAGTCAGAAGTTATCAAAATGGCTTGATCTTTTTTGGCTAATTGATAGAATTCCCAAAGGCAAAATAAATAGGTTTGCCATTAATACCTACTTGATTTGTGTTATGGACTGAATGTTAGTGTCCTACAAAAATTTTTATGTTGAAACTTTACCCTCTAATGTGACAGTATTAGGAGGTGGAGCCTTTGGAAGGTCATTAGGATTAGATGAGGTCATGAGGGTGCATCCTTCATGAGCAAGATTAATGCTCTTATAAGAGACATAAAGGAGCTTGTTCCTCTCTCTGCTCTCCACCATGTGAGGATACAGCAGAAGACCATACTTAATCTATGAAACAGGAAGCAGGCTCTCACCATACATCAAATCTGCCAGCACCTTGATCTGGGACTACCAGCTTCCAGAATAGTGAACAATAAATGTTTGTGGTTTGAGCCACCCAGTATGTAAAATATGTTGTTATAGCAGCCAGACCTACCTAAGACTTTCTTCATAACCAAAACCTTGTCACTACTACCTTTCTATTTTGTTTTCAGCAAGCCTTCTGAGAAATCTGTTTGGATTCATTTATTCTAGACATGCAAATTTGAGACTTGACCTCTCCATCAGGGGTTACCAGCCTATAGTAGCACTAAATTATTTTATTTCTGATTTGACTTCATTTTGTATTTCCCAGTGTATACACAGGTGACTTTGTTTTCACTGACTACCTTATCTAAAAATACTTATTATGTGTCTAGGACAAACAAAGCATTATAGGAATAGGAAGAATTTGGAGAAATAATATCATCTTATATCACGTTGTCCAGACAATGGGTTTCTGATTATTTCCTGAACAGAATTATGCAATTTCTTTGGATATCATTCCTAAAATTCATTTAAGTTTGAATCTGTAAAGGATATTATAGCTCATCTAATAAAATTCCTATTTTTTCAAGAAAATCAAAGTCCAAGTACATAACATCATAATCAATCTATCAAAACTCTTCTTTATTGTTACCTGAAGTGCCAACAGATGGAATTGGAAGGAAGGCTGAGGGAGTGTCTTTGCATCCAGTTATCTAGAGTTTCTGTAGGAAATTTGAGCAATAGGCATCTGAATACTGACATGCAGTGTGTGCATTATTTCTAACTTTAGGAATAGTCCTCTAACTCAGTGGTTCCCAAACATGCCTGCCAATTAGTCTCATCAGAATCACCAGGCATGCTCAACAAAAGCACAAATTCTTGGATCCCTCTGCAAGAAGTTGGTTGCATTAGATGTGTGGTTGGATCTTGGAATCCCCATTTTCACTTTTTTGCACCTTTATTCACCATCACTATGAAAGAGACATTCAAAATACACTGCTTTTTCACAGCTCTCTTAAAAATTCATTGTTTTATGGTTTAGAATTTTTAGTTTCATACTATCCTTGAGTTGTTTCAGCAATCCTTACTTAAAACTTCTATTATAGCTGCCTTTAATATTATTGATATTCACTTAGATTTATTATACATTGCTTGATATTCGTTTTTACCTTGAGACTTTCGTTCTCTTTTATCTCAAGACTTTTATTCTGATTTATTTTTATTTGGTTGCAGTTTGTTTTCTTAAAGCATTTTCCTCATTTATGGTACCACTTGGATGGTATTGCATCTGAGTCTAAAGTACTTTTTTTTTTGTATAGAATTCTGGACTCTTTCAAAGTCCCCCTCCCCTGCTGATTTTAATTTTCAGCTCGTAGTGGGAAACCATTGCAAATCCTCTGACCCATAGTACAGTTACAATTCTCACGTGCTAATATCCTACCTAAGAATAATTGCCTACTCTCCTCTTTCCTACTCATGTGGGCTACTATTGGTAGTTCATCAAAGGCCAGAAGTTAAGTCTAATAAATATCTATTCCTTTCTTAGGCATGTGGTGAATGTTGCTTGGACTTCAAATGATCTCTCACAAAATGTTAAACTTGTCTTTCTAACTAATAGAGTGATACCCTTGAGAATAGAGATTTTGCATAATACTATGGTGTATTAAAGTGTGGATTTCTTGGAATTCAGAAAGTTTGTGTGGAAGCTATTGAGTAGATGCCCTTCCCTTCTTACACTGTTATAGAACACTTAGATATCTGCTATCTTCCAGAAAGTGGACAGTCAGAGTAATTTAATTATTCTAGTGCTCCTCTTATTCTAGCCACCAAGGCAATATTTGTACCAGCAGTTGAACGAGAAGCCAGCTGTTTTCTTCAAGATGACCATGTGCCTGTGGAATGGTCCTCTTTAGGGAGGGGTTGGAAAGAAGGTTCTTCCTTATTCAGAGTCAGGTTAAAAATGTTTCCATTACCATCTTGGAGAGAGCAAAAGGGACTCAGCTTGAGCTGTTGACTGTATGATGTTGGTTTGGATTCTACTCCTTGTTTTAATACTCACTTTTCTAATCATATTGTTGTTTTAGGAACTATTTTTAATTGTTGTTGTTAATCCTCACCCAAGGATATATATTTTTTTCCCATTGATTTTTAGAGAGAGTGAAAGGGAGGGAGGGGGAGAGAAAAAGAGAGAAACATTGATGTGAGAGAGACACATTGATCCGTTGCCTCCTGAACATGCCCCAACCCAGGCTGAGATTGGGCCTGCAACCCAGGTATATGCCCTTGACTGGAATCGAACCTGTACTCTTCAGTCACAGGCTGACGCTCCAACCACTGAGCAAAATCAGCCAGGGTGGTAACTAATTTTTAACATTATAATTGTACAAGCAAAAACAGAACAAGTTCATTCTGAAAAGATTCTAAACCTAATTGGCATGACTAAACTCCTAATCTCAATCAAGTTTCTCATCTCCCTTCAATGTAACCCCTTTGCCAATGGGTATAAATCCTTCCTAGCTCAAAGCCCTTGGGCAGCTAACTCAACCTCTCCAAATTTAAGTTCCCTTGGGTACAATGCAGTTGCTATGTCTGTATCTGTGTCCCAGGCTTCTGAGAGATATAAATTAAATAACTATCTTATACACATGCTTTAAAGTCCATAAAAATGGATTAATATTAATAACAATTATAAAATAAATTTAAATATACATAAAATAATTTAAATGATTAAAAATTCATAAAATAATTTTTAACAGTAAATTAAAGCATTGAAGGTAAGAACATTATAGGAAAACATTTTGGGACCCATTGTCATAGGAACTATGTGACTCTTATACATAGGTATCAGTGATTAATTATTTGTTTTAATTTCCTTTAACTATAAAAATCTCATTAATATGTTTACATAATTTCCAGTTCCTGATCTTTGAAGGAGGACTAGAACTTGACCTAAGACAGAAACATACGTTTTTAATATATGGTGTGTATTAGTTTAGCAAGGCTGGGTATCAGTATGCTCAGGCTGACATTATAAAACACCATGGACTGAATCACTTAGCAGAAATTTATTTCTGAAGTCTGGGAAATCCTAGATCAAGGTAATGGCAAGGTAGGTTTCATTCTAAGGACTCTTCTGTTGACTTGTGGGTGGCTGAAGTCTTGCTGTTTGCTGATAAGACCTCTATTTTGTGGATACTCAGAGAGAGAAAGCAAGAGAGAGCTCTTTGGTGCCTTTATTTTTTACAGACACCAATACTATCAGATCAGGGCTCTACCCTTAAGACTTCATTTAACTTTAATTATTTCCTTAGAGAACCCGTCACCAAATAGAGGCATACTTGGGGTTGGGGCTTCAATATATGAATTATGGGGACATAGACATTCAATTCATAACAGGCTGCCATTACAAAAATATCAGAAAGCGGGTCATTTGAACAACAGAAATGTATTTTCCCCCAATTCTAAGGGCTAGAAATCTAAGATCAAGGTATCAGCAAGGTTGAATTCTTCTGAGATCTCTCTCCTTGGCTTGTAGAAGGCTGTCTTCTACACATGCCTTCACATGGGGTCTCCCTCTGGATGTATCTGTGACTATATATTTTTCCTCTTATAGGTACACCATTCATATTGGATTAGTCATAAGATTAAGGCCAATATTAATGACCTCATTTTAACCTAATTGCCTCTTTAAAAACCCTATCTCCAAATACAGTCACATTATTTTATTTTATTTTATATTTTTTTATTTTATTTTATTTTATTTTACATATTTTTAAACTGATTTCAGAGAAGAAGGGAGACGGAGAGAGAGATAGAAACATCAATGATGAGAGAGAATTATTGATTGGCTGCCTCCAGCACACCCCCTACTGGGGATCGAGCCCACAACCCAACCCGAATATGTGACTAGAATCGAACCTGGGGCCCTTTAGTCTGCAGGCCGACATTCTATCCACTGAGCCAAACTAGCTAGAGCAACAGTCACATTCTGAATCATTGGGAGTTAGGGTTTCAATATGAGAATAATTCAGCCCATATGAAGATTTGGAAAGCACTTCTGTGTCTAGAGAAGCTTATGACTTGCTCTAATCAACAAATAATTAATTGATACACTCCCAGAAAAATAACTGCTAACTATGCATTTATAAACTAGGTCTCCAAAAGACAGTCACTTGCTAGGAGTGCTTGTGCCCCAATATTTACTATACTGGAATAAAACACTATCTTTAAAACTGTTTTCCCACTAATTCCACGAACTTGCTTCATAAAAGAGCATGTCTTGTAGTGCCCATCTAACCCTTAGAGTGTATAGACATTCTGGAATGAAATTTTGAAAAGATTGTTCAATAATTTATACTAATCACTAATTCACATGACTGTCCCTCTTCAGTTAAAGTAAGTGAAGATATTTTAAATTCCATCCTCCACTCCCAACAAAGAAGATTTGCCTGCCCTTGTGCGTGTTCATTTGGTCAGACAGACGTAAACTTGACTGGCAGCTTTCTAGCCTATTTCTGTATGCAGAGCTGCTTCCAGGAGGCCAGTATTATTAAACTTGAGGTTTGACATTTCAAAGGAACATTGGAAGATTTTGACCTCTTCTTCTAGAATTTGAAAGAGAAAGATACCGATGAGTCTCTATTCACCTCAGCTGGTATGATTCTCCTCCTCCCTCCCCCCCACCAACTGTAGAAAATTTTGCTTATGTATCTTCAAAACAAGATTTACTTCCTTTTCTAATTAACTGTCAAGAATAAACAAAAATAGTCGCTTCGATTTTAGCTCTCACACATAGGTTTTCTAGCCTGAGGAGCACCTTCACAAGCAGGGTCTCTGTTACTCACCTTTCACCGTCATCGCTCACAATTAAAACTCATTAAGATTTTCCTCACTCCCATCTTCCAAGGACAAAAATAATGCAGGCTATTACCATTTGTTTTATTCCAATAGGGAAACCCATTGGGGGTTCTATACAGAGAATTTCTGAATTTCTTTTTTAAATCACAGGGCTATGAAATAATTAGCTCTTAGTTTAATTTTCCTTTATCTTTTTGTGTAGTTGTATAATGTTTATTCTGCTGAAACTTTAAATCCTTTTAGGCAAAGTTCAATTGCTTTCCAAAGTGGGCTGGTATAGTTCCATACTGCTATCATACTGGGGCAAATGTGCTACCATTTCTCAGGAATCTCCAAATTACCAGCCTTATATGTAGTGATCTGAGTGAGATTGTGTTTCAGTAGATATGTATGTGTGCATAAGTGTGTATGTGAGTTTGTAGAGTCACCCACCCTTGGTTTACTCTGAGCTAGATTATCACCAGACTCCAGGTAAGATTAAGGAGAATAGGTCATTTAAGACATGTCGCTCCTCCACAACTCCATAAAATCTTGTGATGATCTGACATCATTATTAACTCAATATTTTCCCATTTGAAAGGCAATAAAACTTTCTAAATTATCCTCCTTACTTCTATTAACTTGACATGAATTATCTTGCTAATCTGGGAAATGAAACTCCATGCAGAAAACCCACTGTTGGGCCTTCTTTGGAACAAACATGTATAGCCACACACAAATTCCTGCACAAATAGAATACAGAATTCCTTCCCTCTCCCTTCTAGGAGGTTTGATTAAGTTACTGTTTCGTTATTATTCCTCTATTCAAGAAATCCTAATAACTCTTTTTCTTTAAATATTTTATTGATTTTTTACAGAGAGGAAGGGAGAGAGATAGAGAGTTAGAAACATCGATGAGAGAGAAACATCGATCAGCTGCCTCCTGCACACTCCCTACTGGGGATGTGTCCACAACCCTGATACATGACCCTCACCGGAATCGAACCTGGGACCCTTCAGTCCGTAGGCCAACACTCTATCCACTGAGCCAAACCGGTTTCGGCCCTAATAACTCTTAATTGCTTAGAGAAGGGTCCTCCAAACCTTTGCAATGAGGAGTTATTTTTACATTTCTAAATTATGGAAATCTCTCCAGGCATGTGTGTGGGGAGAAGAGAGGATATGAGTTACACATGGACTGATTATCCATATGAGCTCATTTCCTCATAAATGTGTGGTAAAACACAGCAAAACAATTAAGGGACAGAAGTAGATGTAGTATCATGCATTCTGTAGAATGAACCAAGATCATACATTGCCCTATTTATCAGGGATTCCCAATTTTGAGGGTTCGATACCAAAGACATGATTCATCAATGATCTAGTTGATAAGTTCATAGTTTTCTATTAACCTAAAATTGCCCTAAAGATTAAAGTCTGTCTTGAAAATTTTTAAAAAAACATAAATCTAAAACGCTCCATAATTTAACACTTCCATATACCTCCAATTATTTACTCCAACTGTTCCCAATATGTACCCTATCACTCACAGCCCTTACATCTCCTGTTATCTTTATTTTTTCAAATGCCCAAACCCTGCCAACTCTCTCCTCCTTTTCCTTTAGTCTAACTCTAACCCTTCTGAATCTCTCAGGATTGCTGGGTATGGAGGATGAGAAGTCCTGGCTTCTGAGTTCTCATCCTGTACTTCAACCAACTATAGTTTATTTAGGTTGAGAAACAAGACTGTGGTATAAATAAAATGTGAAGAACCACTGCTTTACAACTGATCTAAAATTCATCTCACAATGATACCTTCCTCCCTGAGGTTTCTATGCCACTTTCTGTGGTTATGTGGTATATATATACTAGAGGCATGGTGCACAAAATTTGTGCATGGGTAGGGCCCCTAGGCTTGGCCGGCGAACAGGGCTGATGGGAGCCTTCCGCTGTCAGCCAGGACCTTCCTTCTGGCTGCTGGCTGCCAGCTGGGGCTGCTGGCTGCTGGCCAGGGCCTTCTTTCATTCCATGCCACCCCCTGGTTGTCAGCACATGTCATAGTAAGCAATCGAACTGCCTGTCTCCTGGTCGAACTCCCAAGGAGACACTTAGCATATTAGCCTTTTATATATATAGATTTACATCTGCATGTTGTTTTTTCCTCCAATCAAAACCAGGTTCATTTTAAATGCTACTTGCATCACTTGGTAATGTCATATTGCAGTGGATTTTAAAGAGCTGCCTATTTTGAGGTGCAACACCTTGGATGGCTATGGAGTAGAGGATGCCTAGGTACCACACAGAGAGCTGTGCTCTCACATTTTCTGCTCCATCCTTGCTGTTGCTCTCAAGTCAGTCAGTCTGTTAGCAAGTCAAATAACTTCCCCTTAGAATTTTATTAACATATTTTTATTTTTAAAATTTATTGTTTTTATTTAATTTTTTGGGTGACATTGGTTAATACAATTATATAGGTTTCAGGTATACAGTTATACAATACATTATCTGTATGTTGTATTGTTTGCTTATCACCGCAACTCAAGTCTCCTTCTGTGTCACCATTTATCCCTACTTTATCCTCTTCTACCTCCCCCTGACCCCCTTTCCTCTGGCAATCAAATAGCTTCACTTTAATTGCTGAACCTTTTAGATCCTCCTCTTCATGGGAAAACTGTATTTGAATGAGTGAAACAACTGGATAGCATTGCAAGATCCCATTAAAAAGTAGAAAAAGAGGGTTAGACAATAGGCTGTAACAACGACAACAAAAAGAAGTAATTCATATATGTTTAGTGCTATAGCAATTGTACAATGCTTTCTTATTATTTCTTTTATCAACTTCAATCATTTTAGTGAGATGTTATTATCACCATATAAGTGAGGTTAAGAAAATCAAGTATCAGAGAGGTTAAGTCTCTTGTCTAAGGACATACAACAGTAATTAATAACCTAAACATAAATCATAATTTTAAACCTCCAAATTCTCATTTCATACGGGCTAAGCTCTTAGAGCAAAATTTACCACAATAGAAGTGGATCCTGAGTTGGATCATATAATAGACTATTAAAATAAGTGAGGTCAATAGAGGAAAACCTTTAAAAGATTCTTAATTCCAATATTATGCAAGTTAAGTTTATCAGCAAGAATTTTTCTGTGATGGTTTGACCTAATGACCCCGAAACATGCCTGCACAGCTCTTTCTTCCACTAACTTGTGATGCTATCAAACATGAGCTCCTTATTCCACCTCAACATCTCTCCACTTTTTCACTCTTTTTTTGTTCTTCCTCTCTTCTTTTAAAAGAAAATATGCCCCACTCATTATTCTGCTGCTTTCCCTTTTACCTGTATTTTTGTTTCTATGATCTTGGAGCTTATTTGAAACTTCACTTTGTTAATTCTTATCATTGTCTCTCCATTTCTCCCTTTCCTAGCTTATGCAAGTCTTTACACCACAAATTAAAAAAAAAAAAAACTCAACCCCTTTTGCTCCTCAAAAATATAGTTTAATCTTTATTTATCCTTATAAACTAAATTCTAAAAAAGTTCTTTTTCAGAGCATTCACTGAGCATGCCCTTATAGCAAACAACATAAATTTACTCAATATTCACATTTTTCACAATTTTACCAGTTTTTCAGGTTTTGCCTCACATTATAGCTCCATGCTGAGAGCCAAATACATCTACTAGAATATAATAAAAAAGTAATGTCAATGTAAATATGTTAATATAACTTTATTGATAAATATCATAGAAAATTAAAGATGCACATAACCTGTTACACATTCATTTCATTCCTACTTTCTACCCGAGAGAAATCTTGTACATATGTAGCCAGGTATATGAATAACAATGTTCAGAGACCTGCTTTAAGAGAGAGAGAGAAAGGGGGTAGAGAATTGAGAGGGTTTTCTCAATGATTTGAAATCTGAGGACTCTGATGATGATGAAAGCTGCCTTCATCACAGTATCCTTCACCTCTATCCCAGCTCTAAACTTTTGTTTCTTCAGAGCCATGAGACACTGGAAACTTTGGATACCTGGAATTAAGTAAGACTGTTTCCCAAATGGAGAACACCTGTAACAAAGGTTTAATAGCAGCATATTAAAAAAAAATAGGCCACCAGAGATCTCTGGACCGGGTGCACAGGGCTCCAGGAGGAATCTCTTTGCTTAAGGGGATGAAGTCTTCCAGGCCTTTGAGGAAAGAGGACAGAGATCTGACAGCAGAGGTCCCTCCCAGTGTAGCAACAGAAGGTGGGCAGATTTCTGACTAGGGTGATATAACAATGCATGTACTTTTCAGGGTTTGCAGAATTAGGGACTGACAAAAATCATATATGAGTCTCAATATACAAACAAAATTAAAAACCTTCATTTCACCTCAAAGGGAATATAAGATAAGAAAGAAATCCAGAACCAATACCTAAGGAAATAAAATTGTTGTATGAGTCAAATAAAATGTGAATTTAAAAAGGGGGCTCACCAGGATTCCAGGTATAGCACAATTATGTTTCCAGAGCTAAAATATGAGTTTTCAATGAAGTTTATTATTTGAATAAAAGAGTGTGATCATTATTAAGACCTAAATTAATGACTTACACAACTATAAGAAATACAATAAAACAGAGAAAAAAAGTAGAGACAATTATTATACAAAAACAGATAAAGAAACATGAGGCATATTGTTCAAATGGTAGGAGTTTCAAAGAGAAAAACAATGAGTTTGGGGGAAGTATCAATAATTAAAGAAACAATAGAATTCAATTTTCCTGAGCTGAAGAAGGTATTAAACCTTAAATAGGCTCACAAAGTTTCAGTGTAAAGTAATAAAAAAAAGAAAGAAACAAAAAATAACAATAAAACACTCAGGCAAGTTTTATAAAATTCTTCAACCATTTTAATGATAAAGAGAAAGATCTTAAAAGCTCACAGGCAAAAGAACATGTTATCTACAAAGAAAAAATAAATTAGACTAGCATTGAACTTTTCATCTGCAACACTGAGACATGAAACACAGTGCAATATCATCTACAGATCAAATTAAAAACTCAGTAGACAGTTTAAAATTCAGATTTAATATAGAGAGATTTTATAAACTGAAAATTGGAACCAAAATTACTCAGAATATAGCAGAGAGAGATAAAAGACAGAAAGAGCATGGTAGAAATTCTAAGGCAAAAGCATATTGACTATCATTACATGAAAACAAAAGAAATGATTTAACAAGAGCTTAAAAAATAAAATTCAAATTATATAATGCAAACAGAGTAAAGATTTGAAAAATTTTAAAGAAAACATTGCCAAACCATAACTACATTGAGTTTAACATATACCACTCAGAAACTAAAACAATCAGGAAAAAAAATTAAGAATATAGAATAATTAAATAAAATATGATGTGATGGATACCAGATAAAATAATCTATCTTTATATCTATCTATCTATCTATCTATCTATCTATCTATCATAAAGATATAGTGTCCCCAAAAAATATATACACACTTTGAATAATTATAAAGGCAGTGTTTATTAAAAAACATCTTATTTTCAAAATTGAGCTATATGCTGTTAAAGTGTATATACATTTTTGGGACAACACCCTGTATTTAGGTGCTACAAGGTTAGGTGCTTGTATATTTACATTTTGTTAATCTTCTTGATGAACTGACCTATTTGTCATTACAAAATAACCTTCTTAATCTCATTACTGTTTTGACTTAAAGCAAGCATGTCAAACTCAAAGGCTAACACGGGCCAAATAAACAAGTTTGAAGTTTATATGGGAGCAAAAAACCAAAAGCTTTAGTTTTCATAGAAATGTAGGTTTATTTCGATAGAGACACTCTGAATGCAAAGAGCTGAAATAAATGAGTAATCGTTAACATAAAATAGAACATTTTAATAAAAGTTAATTTTTTTCTTAAACATTAACTTACCAGACACTGAATAACTGCACAGACCTTTTCATCCCACCCACCCTTCCCTGCCTTCCCTCTGAGGTTCCATAGTCTGTTCCATGCTTTTATGTTTTTGGATCTATTTTGTTCATCAGTTTACTTTGTTCATTAGATTACACATAAGAGTTAGGTCATGTGATACTTGTCTTTTGCTGAATGGCTTATTTCACTTATCTCTCTATGCTATCTCAAAGGGTAAACTATCCTTCTTTTTACTGCTGTATAGTATTCCCTAGTGTACATGTACCACATCATTTTTATCTGCTCATCTACTGATGGGTACTTGGGCTGTTTCCAGATCTTAGTTATTGTAAATTGTGCTGCTATGAATATAGGGGTGCATACATTCTTTCTGATTGGTGCTTTGGGTCTCTTAAGATATGTTCCTAGAAGTGAGATCACTTGGTCAAATGGGAGTTCCATATTTAATTTTGTTTATCTATCTATCTATCTATCTATCTATCATAAAGATATAGTGTCCCCAAAAAATATATACACACTTTGAATAATTATAAAGGCAGTGTTTATTAAAAAACATCTTATTTTCAAAATTGAGCTATATTCCCTTTTCTCCACATCCTCACCTGCACTTGTTTCTTGATTTGTTGATAATATCCATTCTAACAGGTAGCCATTCTGACAGTAAAGTGTATATACATTTTTGGGACACCATATATGAACACATATATGCAAACATATCTTTGTACTTAACTATTATACTTGTACATGTACTTACATATGAATCATATTTCAAGAGCGTATAGAACATTTACAAAAACAGGAATAGAGATAGACTTCACAACAAATGCCTAATAATTACTAACACACAAACTATATTTTCTGGGTCATGATGAATTAAAATTGTGAGTCAATAATAAAATGAAGAGCTAAAAATTTTATGCATTTAGAAATTAAAGCACCACCCTAAATAAACCATAACTCAAAAATCATATTTAAACTTAAAAAATGATCTCTTTTTTAAAAAGTATTTATTGTTGAAAGTATTACATATGTCCCCTTCTTCCCCCATTGACCTCTTCTAGCCTGCCTCCACCCCTAGGCCTTCACCACCCTATTGTCTGTGTCCATGGGTTATGCATATATGCATAGAAGTTCTTTAG
>NW_006292687.1:5533436-5546405 GCF_000327345.1 Myotis davidii | reverse complement strand
TTTGGGCTATGTCCAGATCTTAGCTATTGTAAATAACATTGCTATGAACATATGGGTCCACATATCCTTTCTGATTGGTGTTTTGGGTTTCTTAGGATACATTTCTAGAAGTGGGGTCACTTGCGTCAAATGGGAGTTCCATTTTTAATTTTGTGGGAAACTCCACACTGTTTCCCACATTGGCTGAACCAGTCTTCATTCCCACCAACAGTATTCTAGGGTTCCCTTTTCTCCACATTCTTGCCAACACTTGTTCTCTTGATTTGCTGACAATAGCCATTCTGACAGGTGTGAGGTGAAATCTCATTGTCATTTTAATTTGCATCTCTCAGATGATCAGTGACTTTTAGCATTTTTTCATATGTCTCTTGGCCATCTGTATGTCCTCTTTGGAGAAGTATCTATTTAGGTCCTTTGCCCATTTTTAAATTGGAATGATTGTCTTCCTTTTGTTAATTTGTATGAATTCCTTATATATTTTGGATATTAAACCTTTATCAGATATATCATTGCTAAATAAGAAAATAATTTCAACTGAAGTGACAAAGAAAACAATAATACATAGTAAAACCTTTAGATTCATCCTTAGAGGTAACAGTAAATATTTATAGATTAAAGAAGAACATCTAAAATTAATGGTGGATGCATTCAACTACAAAATTGGAAAAATTAATAAACTCAAAGAAAGAAGAGAATGAATAATGAAGATGAAGGTAGAAAATAATAAAATATAGAACAAGATAAAGTATAAAGGGTCAACAAAATCAACAGATCACTGGCAATATTCAAACATTTTTAAAAGAAAGAAGACAAATAAGCAATTTTAGGAATAAAAAGAGAACATTAATGTAGATCTGTAAAGATAAAAAATATCACATTTCAATATTATAAGTAAATTTGTAACAGTAAATTGAAAACTTAGATGAAATAGTTAATTTTTCCAGAAGAGCATAAATTATTAAAGCTGACTCTTAAAATATAGAAAGCCTGAAATTGTCAAAGGCATTATATTAGGACTGCATATTATGTTATCAAACACACTAGATCCAGATGGTTTTCCTTGTACATTTTTACAGTCCTCCAAGAATATCCCCTGTTTTATACACATTTTTTCAAGATGATAAAAGATATGGACCATTGCCAACTCCATTTTCTATTTAGTATAACCTTGATAACACATCCAAACAAAACCAGAACACAAAATAAAATATGAGTAATTTTAAATTCTTATATATTCACAAACTATATTCAGAAATGTAGAAACAATTTATGACAAAGTTGAGTTTATTCTAGAAATAATATGATTGACCACTAGAATTTATATTAAAATAACTCATTGTATTAACAGATTAAAAGTGAAATTTTTTTCTGCATCAATTTATCTTAATAGATGGAGAAAAGGCATTCAATAAAATTCAACACTAACTCCTAAAAAAACTAAGTGAACTAGGGCCAGAAAGGAACTTATTTTACTAGGCAAGGGTCACTCTAAAAATCCACAGCAAATGTCACTCTTAGTAGTAAAATATTAACGGAATTTTCCTAAAAATTTGAAATATTGAAAGACACTGATACTGTTTTTTTCTTATATTGGTTTGAAGTTTCTACAAGATGCAATTAAGCAAGAAATAGAACAATTCATGAGAAAGAAATAAGTTATCATAAATCATATGTAAAGAGTTCATTATCAATTTTTGGTATTCTTGTTTTCTGCTATACTGTGCTATTTTCAAGTAGTAAAAACAAGCAATTTTAGTATAGTATTATTAAATGTTTTACTCTATTCAGAGTATAAATTCTTTACATACTAAAATATACCAGGTAGTTATTCAGTTTAGTGAATTTTTAAATCAAATACAGAAATACTCAGGGCTCTGAGTAAAACCATCATCTTTTAAAACAACTTAAAGTTTAAAAATGTTTAATATATCATTGTTTCACATGGTTGACAATAGATTAATATCTTGAAATCTATAATAATAAAAGCATAACATGCTAATTAGACCAGACAGTGAATGACCTTCCCGATGTTTTTCTGGATGACCTTCTTGGTGAAGCCAGGGCTGCAAGGGCTGAGGCAGCTGCTGTAGCTACAAGGGCTGAGCCCCTTGCACATATTTTGTGCATTGGGCCTCTAGTATAGGCATAATACTATGTCAGACTTTGTTGGAAGCTGTCATATTCAATGGACTCTGCCATTTCAATATATATTATCCAAATTCAGTTGTTCATCTGATGTCTCTGCCTAAGACAGTGGTTCTCAACCTTCCTAATGCCACGACCCTTTAATACAGTTCCTCATGTTGTGGCGACCCCCAACCATAAAATTATCTTCATTGCTACTTCATAACTGTAATTTTGCTACTGTTATGAATCATAATGTAAATATCTGATATGCAGGATGTATTTAGGCGACCCCTGTGAAAGGGTCCCAAAGGGGTCATGACCCACAGGTTGAGAACCGCTGGCTTAAGGGCTTTTCTGGGACTTCGGAAGGTCATGACCACTGTGCTTGGAACCCAGAAATGCTGGGAAATCAATCCCATCTCATTCTAGGAGCCTTCACTAACTCTTGAGAGGTGGTATAAAGTTAGCCCCCCAAACAAAAACATCAATATTTCCCTAACGGATTTAATGGGAATGAGAGTCTCTTAATGTAATATCCAAGATGCCCGGGATACAATCCAAAACTAGTTGGCATATGTGGCATCATGAAAATCTCAACTCTCATGGGAAAAGGTAAGGAACAGAAGCCAACCTAGGAGTGACATTGGTAAGAAGGCAGAATTGGAGGTTTCATCTCTTTTCCCCACTGAAAGAAATATCAATTTGACAGTGACCACAGGCAAACTTACCTTCACAAGAGCTATAGAATCCAGGTGAGAGAAGACAATACCTGAACTGAGCACAGAAACAAGGAAGGAACGTTGAAGAGGATAGAAAAAGCAGTCTCTTTTTACCCACATCACATTCCTTAAGCCCCTCTAACACAGTGATCCTCTGGCCCAGGAGCGCTCCTGTCGGGAAAGAGATGGAAGGTGAGTGTCCAAGTTCACCACAGACACCAGCCCGAGCCCCAGTTTTTGTTTCAGTCTTTCTATTAAATGTATAAGGGTATCTCATCATGGCTTTAATTTGTATTTCTCTAATTAATAATAATGTGTTTTTATGTGTTTATTTTTCATATATCTTTTCTTGGTCAATTGTCTTCCCGCATCTTTAGCCCATTATTAATTGTGTAGTTTATTTCCTTATTTTATGAGTTTGGGAGTTACCATATATTCTGGATACAAATACTCTAGCAGATATGTGATTAGCAAATATCTTGTTACAGTTGGTAGCAAGTCTTTTTTTAACATGTTTATTGAGCTATCATTTGCATATCATACAATTCATCAATTTTCAGTTTACAATGAAATAATTTTCAATAATTTTCCAGAGTTGTGCAGCCATTACCACAATCCAGTTTTAGAACATCTACATTATCCAAAAATATTTCTTGTGTCATTTACAATTCATTTTCATTTCCACTACCATACCCAGATACTATGAAGTTACTTTCCATTTTTACAGATTTGTCTAATCCAGACATTTTATGTAAATTGCATTATATAATATGCAATATTTTTTGTCTGAATTATTTAGCATAGGATAATATAGGTTGGTGTAAATCAGATTTACAGATGTTCATATGGAAAAATAATACACTCCTATCTAATAAAGAGGTAATATGCAAATTGATCATCACTCTAACACACAAGATGGCTGCCCCCATGTGGTCAAAGATGGTCACCCCCATGTGGTCAAAGATGGTCTCCCCCATGTGGACACAAGATGGTTGCCACAAGATGGCTGACAGGGGAGGGAAGTTGTGGGCAATCAGGCCAGCAGGGGAGGACAGTTGGGAGGGACCAGGCCTGCAGGGGAGGGCAGATGGGGGGGACCAGGCCAGTAGGGGAGAGCAATTAAGGGCAATAGGGCAAGCAGGGGAGCAGTTAGGTGTAGATCAGGCTGGCAGGGGAGTGGTCAGGGGGTGATCAGGCTAGTAGGCAGAAGCAGTTAGGGTCGATCAGGCAGGCAGGCAGGCATGCGAGCAGTTGGGAGCCGCAGTCCTGGATTGTGAGAGGGCTGTCTGACTGCCCATTTAGGCCTGATCCTGGTAGGATCGTGCCTAAACGGGCAGTCGGGCATCCCTTGAGGGGTCCCAGATTGGAGCGGGTGAAGGCTGGGCTGAGGGACCCCCCCCCCCCGCGCCAAAATTTTATGTACCCGGCCTCTAGTAATTAATAAATAATAATGTAAGAATAAACTGTTCTGTGTAAACCTACTTTTGCTCATCTCTGTATTTTTTGAGAGTCATCTATGTTGTGGCATGTATCAGTTTATTTCATTTTATTGCAAAATTAGAGGCACGGTGCATGAAATTTGTGTACTTGGAGAGGGACCATAAGCCTGGCCTGCACCCTCTCACAGTCTGGGAGCCCTCTAAGGACATCCTTAGCCCTGCCATGGAGGCAGGAGAGGCTCCTGCCACTGCCACTGTGCTCGCCAGCCATGAGCCAGGCTTCTGGCTGACTGGCATTCCCCCTGTGGGAGTGCACTGACCATCAGGGCGCAGATCTTGCATTGTGTGGGATCAGGCCTAAACCAACTCTATGACATCCCCTGAGGGGCCCGGGATTGTGAGAGGGTACAGGCCAGGCCAAGGAACCCCACCAGTGCATGATTGAGGCCAGGGAGGGACATGGGAGGTTGGCCAGGGCATGTTCCACCCATCTCTCTCAGTCTCATTTGGCTGGACCCAAGCAGCAAGCTAACCTTCCAGTTGGAGCATCTGCCCCCTAGTGGTCAGTGCATCTCATAGCGACCTGTTGACCAATTGACTGTCTACCCCCTGGTCATATCAAGCAGTTGAGCAGCCTTAGCATATCATTAGCATTTTACGCTTTGATTAGTAGTATGGACAACAGGTTGACCAGACATTTAGCATATCAGGCTCTTATTATATAGGACTAGAGGCCCGGTGCACAAAATTCATGCGGGAGGGTGGGTGCCCTTAGCTCAGCCTGCACCCTCTCCAATCTGGGAGCCTTTGGGGGATGTCCGACTGCCGGTAAACCAGACATCCCTCTCGCAATTCAGGACCGCTGGCTCCTAACCACTAGCCTGCCTGCCTGCCTGCCTGATTGCCCCTAACTGCTCCCCTGCTTGCCTGATTGCCCCCAACTGCCCTCCCCTGCTGGCCTGATCACCCCTAAATGCATCTGCCTCAGCCCCAGCCACCGTAGCTTTGTCTGGAAGGACGTCTGGAAGATGTCCAGTCTAACTAGCATATTACCCTTTTATTAGTATAGTGTTCTCTTGTATGCCTGCACATACCACATTTTTTTCTATTCACCAGTTAATGGACATTTGAATTGTTTACTTTGGCTTTTTATGAATAATGCTGCTGTGAAAATTCACATGTAAATATTGGGGTAGAAATATTTCATTTCACTGGGTAAATATCTAGGAGGGGAACTGCAGAGTTGTATGGTAACTCTACTGTTAATGTTTTTAGGAGCCACCAAACTGTTTTCCATGAAGGCTATGCCATTTTACTTCCCAACCAGTAAAGTATGGGGTTCTTCATATCATTTCTAATACTTGTATTGTCTGTTTTTGCTTTTTATTTTTAATAACCATCCTACTGGGTATGAAGTGTTACCTTATTGTGCATTTAATATGCATTTGTATAATGCCTAATGATACACTTATTTGTCATTTCTATATCTTCTTTGGAGAAATGTCTATTCAACTATTCTAACCAATTTTTTATTGAAATGTTTATGTTCAAAGCTTTTTCTTGACTACATTGTGACTAGTAAAGTCCCCATAATCTGGGCCCTTTATTTTCCAATCCTATACAATGAAAGCCTAATATGCTAAGTGTCTAGTCATCTAGTCGGCTGTTCAAACAATCAAAGCATAGTATGCTAACAATATGCTTAAGGCCGCTCAACCACTTGCTGTGATGAGCACTGACCACTAGGGGGAAGACACTCATACTGGTAGGTTAGCTTGCTGCTGGGGTCCAGCCATTCAGGACTGAACAAGACGAGCTGGACATGTCCTGGAGCCCTTCTGTGGTCCCTCCCCGGCTGGCCAACCCCCTTCATCCTTCCCCTGCCCCAATTGTGCACTGGTGGGATCCCTTGGCCTGGCCTGCACCCCCTTGTAACCCGGGACCCCTCAGGAGATCTTGGAGAGCTGGTTTCGGCCTGATGGCTAAACAACTGGTTGCTATGACATGTACTGACCACCAGAAGGCAGATGCTCAATGCAGGAGCTGCCTCCTGCTGGTCAGTGCACTCCCACAGGGGGGGGGGCGCTGCTCAGCCAGAAGCCTGGCTCACAGCTGGCAAGCACAGTGGCAGTGGCAGGAGCCTCTACTGCCTCTGCTGCAGCACTAAGGATGTCCAACTGCCAGCTTAGGCCCGCTCCCCTCTGGGAGCGGGCCTAAGCCAGCAGCCAGATATCCCCTGAGGGCTCCTGGACTGTGAGAGGGTGCAAGTTGGGCTGAGGGACCACCCCTGAGTGCAAGAATTTCATGCATTGGGCCTCTATTAATCAATAATCTTCTTGATCCCATATATCCCATATAAGAACATAAACATGAATAAAGACTGTCTGCTGCATTTAACTTTTAAAAATCCTTTTAGTATTTAAGATAAGTAAATAAATTCATTTGTGAAGATGATCTATCACTGATCTTGGCTTTTCACTCCACAGATACAGCATGTAGAAGAGGCTAAGGGGTTATACACCAGATGCAGCCTATATACCCAACTTGGAAATATGTGCTGAAAATTATCAGTCATTTCTGGGTCTGGAGGACTTGTTTCCAGTTAGTGATCCCCAAGAAAGTGTTTTGTAAAATCACTTCATCAGCACTCTCAAAAATAATTTTTGCTTTTGTGTGAAATTTCCTCTATGTTCAAATAATTTTGCCTGCCACTGTAGGTGTTCATTTTCCCTCCAATATTGAACTTACCTTTGAATGAAAACATACACACACACTCATATACACATACTGAGTACTTATAACACTAGAGCCAGCCGTGGGCAAACTACAGCCGTGGGCCGGATCTGGCCCATTTGAAATGAGTAAAACTAAAAAAAAAGAAAAAAGACCATACCCTTTTATGTAATGATGTTTACTTTGAATTTATATTAGTTCACACAAACACTCCATCCATGCTTTTGTTCCGGCCCTCCGGTCCAGTTTAAGAACCCATTGTGGCCCTCGAGTCAAAAAGTTTGCCCACCCCTGCTTGTAATCTCCTTTAGGGAAATAAACATGACTAATTTGTTCCAACATGTATTCCTTGGTTCTAAGGAGATATAAAGTAGGCACTCAATAAATATTTGTTAAATACATGAGTAAATGAATAGCTACAAGGCAGCTTTCCCGTGGCCTGAGTCCCAGCACTTATTCTGGTCCATGCTGACCTCTCTCTTTTGTTTCCCCTACTGCACTGTGGACCTGTCAATCTGGTTGGCATTTATGGGTGCTTTCTGAAACCTGTGTTTATGGAAGTCTTATTTTTCACAATGGAGCTATAAATTATTTGAATGCAAGGAATTTGACATATCTCTGAATTGGGACCTCCTTATCTTGTATCTCTAATAACTTTCATCATTAATTACAACCTATATCTATAGAGACAACACTGTGCCTCATTGGGGGGTCAATTCAAAGAACAGTAGGTCAGTGCCCCAGTGATGCAGCATCCCAACACACAGGTTATTCATTTCATTTTAATCTTATGCATGGATACTGGCACCCAATCTCGGTCCTGATTCCAGTAGCTAATCTTGCCCTTTGAATTCTAGTTTCAGCACTTAGGCTCCTGTTTTGCTAGTCTGGTGGCACCAATATTCCACGTTTGTTATTTTGTTTCCACTTGCTATGCATTCTTATGGCTGAACTTACAGTACCTGCTCGTTATCCTCCTAGAGCCGTGGTCGGCAAACTGTGGCTCGTGAGCCACATGTGGCTCTTTGGCCCCTTAAGTGTGGCTCTTCCACAAAATACCACAAAATACCACTTGCAGGCGTGTACGCACAGTGCGATTGAAACTTCGTGGCCCATGTGCAGAAGTCAGTATTTTGTGGAAGGGCCACACTCAAGGGGCCAAAGAGCTGCATGTGGCTCACGAGCCACAGTTTGCTGAGCCACAGTTTGCTGACCACTGTCCTAGAATCTTGCTTGAAAGATTAGAGGTTTTCAACCACTATCAGGATATGTGGACCTAACCCATTTGACTTTCTTGTCCAGTTTCCTATAGCTCAGAGGCTCCACTGTCTGGTCTACTTCCTCAGTCTGGTAGATCACCAAAGTCCTAAATTTGACCTGCCCCTGGTCTTTCACAGCTCTTAGAAGAGTACCAAATCTATGGTAGCCCCACTTTTAATACTTGTTTCTGGATAATTACTATTTTTAAACTCTTGGTATTTTTCTTCCCATTTTCTTATGTCTTTAAAAGACTTCAAAAGGGCTGCAAAATCCAGAGTGAGATCTGTGTTTCAAAAAACTAGAAGCATGAACACCAAAGAACTCGTGATGGCAAGATGTTTATGCGAGCTAGGGTGAGGGTTTTGCAGCTCAAAGTAATTTCTTCAAATCCTGCTTGGGGGTGAGGGGGTGGGGGAACCACACAAACAAACAAATAAACACACAAAAACACTACTATGACTATGAAGCAACAATTTTCTCTTTGACATATGGAGTTCTGTGATTAGAACTATCCTGATCTGCTGCACATACCTTTTCAAAGGATTTTGGTGTGCCTCATATTTAAGCATTATTCATGTTAGTAGAGAAATTAAATTCCCCAAATTATGTTTGAGGCTGGGGATAGGGGGAAGGAGAGCAGAGGGATTTACCCACTGATGCTAAAGTAGAAAACAGAGAGCATGACTTGCAGCTGTTCAGCTCTGTCTTAGACAAGAAAACAAACCTTCTAACCAGCACCACCAAATACCTTTCACTTGGTTCCCATGGCAACACCTCTATCCTCTGGTGCCCATGATGTCTCTAATGCCTCTGACTAGTTGGATTCATTGGCACCTGCTCCCCTTGCCAGCTCTTGTCAAAACTTATTAGAATGAGAATCTTTCCCGATAGCACTAGTGGGAGAGGAAAGCAAACACATTTAGTTTGCCAAAGATCTCTTTCAACTCTCAGGCAAGCCAGCATCTTAGGAGGAGAGTACTCGCCTGGGCTCATTGTGTCCTGCCTATGGACCTGCTCATGCTGACGTGCATGTTGAAGCAGTGACCCAGCAGGGTGTGTTCCTCTGAAAGGTGTCCTGGTTCAGGGTCTTTGTTCTGGTCTATGATACTTGGGTTTCTGATTCTTTGCAAGGGAAGGAAAGAGTTAGTCCAAGAAGCAGATATTTTGGTCCTTCAGGTACCATCAGCCAATGGGAGCAGTCACTGGTGATGTAATGCTCTTAACTCCTCCAGCTTGAGGATTTAAGGGTGAGGGGTTGGATTTTCTCTGTCCTATATTGAACTAGATTTTTCTCTCCAGCTATTTATGTCCTGTCACTTAAGTTCAGGTTTTCTGGAGATGAGAGGATGCTGCTTTTAAGACAGGATTCAGAGCAGAGCCAGAAAACTGGATGAAACAGCAAGTGTGCCAGCAAACTTTCTGCCTATAATCCAGGGTTGTGGTTTTATGTGCCCTCCCAGTTTTAAGTGATCCCTTTCCTCCCTCAACCCGAGCTGACCCCAGATTTGTAGCAGCATAGATTCCTTGATATCCCTTTATTCGTTTAGCTCTTTAATTCCGACCACAACTACCTACTAAAACTCTCCAGTGCTGATGTGGAGCCAGGGCAGGAGTTCTAAGGTGACCAACCATCCAGGTTTGCCCCCATCTGAGAGATTTCATGGAAGCAGCAGTTCTGGTGAAAAACCAGGAAAGTTCCAGGCAAACCACTTTAAATAGTCACCTAAAGTAAAGCATATAATACATGTTTCGGGCAAGCTGGAGATGTCGGATTAAATGTTGCTTATTAGAAACATTAGAATAATGAACATGTTAGAAATGATAATGAAAATTTTAGATAACTAGTGGCCCGGTGCACAAAATTTGTGCACATTAAATGGGGAATAATAAGAGGAAATATTTTAATATTGCTATTTGCCCTTTCTCTATAATAGAAGTGTCAGAGGTGAAAGAAAAATAGTAAAATGTATATGAAAATCTTCCTCCTGTCAGAGCCTGGGGTGCACCACGGGACCCAGAGTCAAGTCCCCGCCCACCCATATGCGCCTCAAAATCGTGCGAGACCCAGACCTGGCTGGCCCCACCCCCATTGGGCTAGATCCAGACCCAGCCAGTCCCACCCTTGTCAAGCCCCACTGGGCGGGGTTGCAGCATCAGGTCTCCCATTAAGCCCCACTGGGCAGGGGGCACAGACTGAGTTCCCCCAGCCCAGGCCGGGGCAGGGGAAATGCCTTGAGGTCCCCCATCAAGCCCTGCCGGGTGGAGGACATGGCCTGAGATCCTTCATCAAGCCCTGTTGGACCAGGGATGGGGTCTGAGATCCCCTGTCAAGCCCCACTGGGTAGGGGGCGCAGCCTCAGGTCCCCCATCAAGTCCCACTGGGCTGGGGGGTGCAACTTGAGGTCTCCTGGCCAAGCACCGGGGCAGGGGTTGCATCTTGAGATCTCCCATCAAACCCTGCCAGGCAGGGGGCATGGCCTGAGGTCCACCATCAAGCCCTACCAGGCAGGGGGCGCACTTTGAGGTCCCCTGTCAAGCCCTGCTGGGTGGGGGGACATAGCTCCAGGTCCCCTGGCTTGGTGCTGGGGTGGGGGGAGCAGTCTGAGGTCCCCTGGCCTGGCGCCGGAGTGGGGGGTACAGCCTGAGGTCCCCCATCAAGCCCTACCAGGCGGGGGGCACACCTTGAGGTCCCCTGTCAAGCCCTGATGGATGGGGGGCACAGCCTCAGGTCCCCTGGCCTGCCGCCGGGGGCATGGCCTCAGGTCCCCCGTCAAGCCCTGCCGAGTTTGAGGCATGGCTTGAAGTCCCCCGGCCTGGCACCAGGGCAGGGGAGCACAGCCTCAGGTCCCTGCTGATTGCTCTTTAAGACTTGTTACACAAACTCAGCCTCCACTGTAGGCGCAACCATCTCATGTTACAGACACCCCACCTCCACTGTGGGTGCCACCATATTTGTGGTGGAGTGATGGTCAACTTGCATATTCCCTCTTTATTATATAGGATAGAAAAAATCAGAGTCAAAAGACATGTAGGGCTCTTTGAGTCCTACAACCTATGATTTTGACACATAGTTTGTGGGTAGTTTTTATTGCGCGCTAACAGGTGGCGCGGGCCATTTTTGCTAATTTTTTGCACAAATGGCAACGTTCAGTAAAATTACAAATAACTTTAGTTTACGTATTTATACATTACCTGCATTCTACCGCTAGTCTATAAAAAATGTATTAATACGTGTCCCACGCCGCTCTACTACCAGTCAACGTAAAACGTATAAATACGTTTCCCGCATACAATGTGTTAAATATAGGTTCAATGTTGGTTTTGGGTGATAGAAACAAACTCATTTTCTACTTTTTAGAAGAATGTGTGCTTCTTTACAACATAAATCATCATTTTGTAAATAAAAGTAGTTAATGTTCAGGAATTTACTAAAGATCTCATTGGGGAAATAGAGGAAAGAGTTTACATTGCATTTCACTGAGAGATAAAAGTAGGTAGGTAATTTTGCTTAGGTTTCTTTTCTTACTTATGCAGCAAGAAGATTTTTCAGGGCCAGAGATTTTTCAGGGCCAGCACCCCCATAAGATG
The DNA here is from genome assembly GCF_000327345.1 of Myotis davidii. Classification (NCBI taxonomy): domain Eukaryota; kingdom Metazoa; phylum Chordata; class Mammalia; order Chiroptera; family Vespertilionidae; genus Myotis; species Myotis davidii. The sequence goes on along the minus strand of NW_006292687.1, from coordinate 5,534,539 downwards.
ACTGTACCATTTCTTCCTTGCTTGTGTGAAATAATAAACTTTATCTTTATAAGGATCTATATTTTCCAAACTTACCTAACTCTACCCACTAAATATATTTAAGAATGTGAAAGACGTTATATTTAGGATTTAGATTTTGTTTTTACTCAGAAAACAGAGGATTTAACACTTTTAAAACAGGGTGATACTATTATTTTTTAATTAAGTTCAGGATATTCCTTAACTGAATAGTAGTAGGAACATTTTATATTTTTACATACATACACCCTCAAAAACATATGGAGATTTGGGTGTGGAAACCTGAATTAACTGGCAACATATTTCTAATGTATCTCATTCATATTTGAGCATAATGCAGAAGCAATTTGAGAAGTTGGATAGCTGACACACTATCTGGTTTTGTAAATAAAGTTTTATTAGAACACTGTTGCATTTCTCTCTCTCTCTTTCTCTCTCTCTCTTTCTACAAAGGCAGAATTGAGCCATTTTGACAGAAACCACATGGCAGGAAAATAGGAAATATTTACTATCTGACCTTTAATAATAAATATTTGCTGACCTCTGATATAAAGAAAAAAAAAACAATAGAAGGAAAGAAAAAATAAAAAAGGAAAAAGAAATTTTATGAAACTCCACTGCATTGCTCTTTGAGTCTTGATTTCCCTAGATGAACTGCCTTATTTTCTCTACCTTTCATAGTCTTTTGATCAATGCTTTATATTTTTTTTTCTTGGGTTGTAATTTTAATTAATGGGAGGTATAGGGTGGAATGTGCTTAGTCCATTTTGTCTGGAATCAGAAGCCCATGAGTTTAATTTTAATGATTTATACAGATAGCATCGCTAATGTGCATTTATTATAGGCTTCAAAGAATTTCCACAAATAGTTTATCAAAAAAAAATGAGTAGCTCAGCATAAAGCATAACAAACCAGATAATTCTGGGAAGTTAGCATTAACAAGGGTAGTATAGTGTCTGGATTTTCCATGATTTCCCTAAGAATAGGGCAACAAGCCAGTAAAAGCAAAAGTCATGAAGAAAATTTATATGAAGGCTGTGCAACACGTTTTCTTATATACTGCAAATTATGAGTCTGTCGGGAAA
>NW_006292687.1:5518532-5533409 GCF_000327345.1 Myotis davidii | reverse complement strand
GGAAAACCACCAACAGTTATGAGATCTGCATAGTACCAGAGTCTGTGATGAAAGAAGTAAAAGGAAGTGATGGGGCATATGATCAACATGAGAACAAAAGAACCCCCAAAGCGAAAAGACATACATTGTAAAGTATGGCAGGCCAATAAGAGAACAGCAGCTGAAAATGAAAAGAGTTCTACATTTTTTAAATAGTAGCTAATTGTAAGGGTTCTGAGATAAGGCCTAAAGCAGTCTGGTCCTTATAAGTTTTAAAAATAATTAGCCCAGCTGATGTGGCTCAGTGGTTGAGCATCAGCCCATGAACTAAGAGATCATGATTCAATTCCAGGTCAGGGCACATGCCAGGGTTTCAGGCTCGATCTTCAGTAGGGGGTGTCCAGGAGGCAGCTGATCCATGTTTCCCGTTGGTATTTCTATCTCTCTATCCATCCCTTTCCTCACTCTGAAATCAATAAAAATATATATATTTAAAACAATCAATATATACATTTAAAACAATCCAGCCTTCTAGTCAGGACATAAGGCTGAAGAGAAAACTACTGTGGGTAAAAGAAAAATTGATCAAAATAGAAACAACAAAGATAAAGGAAAAAGAAAATGTGAAAGACAAGGCAGGGGAACAGAGCCAGTAGGTTGACAAAACAAGCTACCATATTTCTGCTAATATACTAAAACAATAGAAAATGTCACTTTTAAAGTTTGAAAAGCTATTTGAATCAAGTCTCCATTTGCAAGTTCAGGAAACTTAATTTTGCATATAATTGCACAACAGAAAATTATTGTGGCAAAATCCCATGCAAAGTTACTATGAAATAAAAGAAAAGAAATAGTAGAAGAGTATCTCTCCAGTAAGTAAAACAATGCCAGAATGACATACTAAATAGACAAATGAAAACTGTATTCTACTATTCTTAAATTAGTTAAGATATATGGATAAAATTAAATAACATCTGAAAGAATAATGTAAATCAAAATGAGAATAATTAAGAATTAGGTGACAGAATTTAACAATTCAAAATAAAAGTAAATATTAATTTATAAATTAAGACTAAGCCAGAGGGAATACAAATATAAATGAAAATAACAAATAATATATTTAGAAAAATGTATAAAGAAATTAAAAGGGAGATTTAAAAAATTTTTAAGAAAGTGAGAGATTGAAAACAGGCAAAGAAGATGCAAAATATGTATAATCAGACACTCTGAAAACAAACAAACAAACAAACAAGCAAATAAACAAAAATAAAACAGAGCTTGAAGAGAGACCAAATATTAAAATCTATTGTGCAAGGAAAGTTTCTGAAATAAAAATTTGAATATTGAGAGAAAATAACATGCACTTGATAATATTGACCCAGAATTACAGCAGCAAGATGTGTTCTACTTACAGTATCAGTCTTGAAAGAAAAAGGAAAATTCCTTGGACATCAAGGCAAAAGAAGGCATATTAATTACAAGGAAAATAAAATTAGCTAACTATTAGATTTTTATAGCAATGTTTTATGCCGAATAAAAAATGTAGTAGCATATTTAAGACCATTAAGGGAAAAAATGTGAGTCAAAGATTTTATATCCAGTAATCCTGATTTTCAAATATAAAGTCACATATACATTATTATAACCACGCATAATCTCAGAGAATATTGTTGCCTTGATGTTTTACTAGACATCAAGCTTCTGACAAACAAAATGATTAAAAAGTCATTGGCATGAAATACAAGGATACAAAATGTAGTATAAGGGGAAAATACCAGTATTACTTGAAGAAGTATTTATAGTCCAGTAATAAATATTTTTGAAATTCTGGTTGAGGTCTTGAAATACTATCACCTTTGAAAGAAATCAGGATCTCATGGGTAAATGGCTGAATTTCTCATCTAAAATATCTTTTTCCCAGATAGCAAAAAAAAAAACAAAAAACAACAACAACAACAAAAAACGTGAAAGGCTTCTACAGTTATGTTCAAAAGACCCAGGAAACAACTTTTATATACACCCACAGGCCAAAAATGGTACAATTCAAACTTTAAGAGAGATAACAATTTCAATAGATTGAAACTAATAAAACATGTTTAAATCCATGAGTAAATACTCATAGTAATGTGTGTGTGTGTTTTCTAAAGATGAAAAGGAATCAATGTATTATGAAAATTGGATAAATGAATGAGATAAAATAAACATTTAATTTTCTATATGAACTATACAACTGGGTAATTAAATAGTATATAAAGTATATTTCAAGGAATTCTAGTGTTATATCAAAAGAAAAGCTGAGCTTGTATCCATTCCCTGCCTTTTTTCTCCTCTCCCTCTCTAGCTTCTGTGTACAGAATTAATAAGAGTATAATCTAAAATAGGAAAATAAAGATGGAATGTAAGATAAGAGAGAGCATTTAACCTTGGGTAGAAGAAAAAGTAGAAGTCCTACAAAAGAATACAAGAGTTGAAGAAAAGACTGACTTGTCAGACAAAAAATAATGTTTCACAAAATGCTGAGATGGCTGAGCAGAGGTCTTGGTGTCTGTGCTGACACAGAGAGCAGGTAGGCGGTGGTCTGAAGAGGAGAGGGTAGGGCGGAACTGAAAGGTACCCAGGAGAGGGTAAAACAGAGAATGAGGAGGTATGGATCCAGCGTTAGCCTCTCTGGCAGAAGTGCAGACTTGCTTCTGTCAGGTGCTGAATGATAAGAAAAATAATAAAAATAGTAGATCCCACTGGTCCAATTTTCAGACTATTAAACCACATAGCTGGGAGGCTCTGTTCCTGGCCTGGATAGGGGAACCTCTTTCAGTTATAAGCCTTCCATGCCAGGCAATATGTTTTCAAAACCGCCACATTATATATATATTTTATATTTATAATAAATATTTTCCTTAAAAAAATTCAAAAATGGTCTGTTTAATATTCAAATGCAGCGCTTTTGGTAAATTAGTTGCTCCATAATTGGCTGAATTGCTTTAAATATGTTTGAGGGTCTTCAATGAACGTTTTCTTGGTGACTGGGGGTTTTCATTATCAGTACTTGTTGACTGGAGCTATAATGCAGCTGTCTCCTTCAGGGTCTGTCTGAGATACGAGCAGCTCTTTGTTCTAGCTCTAAATGGTCCCCATTTGAGTACTTTGGAAGTGGTTTTTGTTTTGTACTTGCCTTGCTGAAAATGTTCACTTCTTTGCTTTCATTCTTATTTCTATCAATTGTGCTTGACTCTGTGCAGTTGGTTGTTTTTAGTTTCCACAGGTTGGGATGAATCATTAAATTATTAAGAATGTCTGTAAAACAAAGTCTGAATTTTTGAGACCGAGTTTTTCAGATGTGGGTAAGGATTCAATAATGGGTTGGGAAATCATTTTAGTGGTCAGAATTCACTTTTGCATAAATAGAATAGAATTGAAAATATTTTGTTAGTCACATATGGCAAGTGTAAATGTTTTGTGAAATCTAGTATTTTTATAATGGTAGAAAATGTAGACTATGAGTTGTTATTTTCATGTAACCCATAGTAAGAAATAATTGAATAAGTTTTAAGACACTGGATTTTTGACATGTATCTTCTCTCCACCATCAGCTTATCCAATATAATAAAAGGCTAATATGCAAATCGACCAAACTGCAGAACGACTGGTCACTATGATGCACTCTGACATGAGGGGACAGATGCTAAATGCAGGAGCTGCCCCCTGGTGGTCAGTGCACTCCCACAGGGGGAGTGCTGCTCAGCCAGAAGCCAGGCTCACGGCTGGCAAGCACAGCGGCAGTGGCAGGAGCGGGCATAAGCCATTAGTTGGACATCCCCCAAGGGCTCCCGGACTGGGAGAGGGTGCAGGCCGGGCTGAGGGATCCCCCGCCACCGAGTGCATGAATTTCATGCACTGGGCCTCCAGTTTCTTATAACTTGTTGATTTTTTTTTGTAAGTACTTGAGGAATAAGAATAAGTTTTATGTCTCCCTCTGAAATTTTAACTTCATGAGGGAAGGTTTCTATGAGACCTCTAGTGCCTATAATGGAATCGTTTTTAAAGAGCAACCATTCCTACCCTGGTCAGTCTGGCTCAGTTTGTTGGAACATTGTCCAGTACACCAAAAGGGGTGGGTTCAATTACTGGTTGGCGCACGTTAGGGAAGCAACTGATTGATGTTTCTTTCTTTCATCAGTATTTCTCTCTCTCTTCTTCTCCTTCCCTCTCCTTCTCTCTCCTTCCCATCTCTAACATCAAATCAATTTTTAAAAAGTTTAAAAAGAACAACCATTCCTGAAAAGATTGAGAATCAGTATAAGCCTGACAACTTTTTGAGATGATAATTAGGACAGAGAACCACTTACCTGCTTTCTCAGAAATGAGAACCAGTCTCCTAGAGAAAGAATCAGAAGGGAGAAGACCCACACTCATCCATTCAGCATTCAGGTCAAAAATGTGGGTCTGGATGTGTCTTTATTTTGGATGACAGTTTTACTCTGATCAGCTAGGAGCACTGAATTAGCCTCAGAAAAAACAGGCTTTCCAAGGTAGGGCTGAAGTTCCCTTTCAAATAATGGCATATCTGGAATCTTTGAGGTTACTTTTGTTCCCATTTCATCTTACTATGTAAGCCCAATGGGGATCCTTGGCAAGATCCTGAGTCTAAAGATAAATAATTAAAGGATATTCTTGCATTTCTCTGTAACCTAAGCATGGCGATAGAAGATGCCTAGGCAGAGCACAGATTGAAAATAGGAACATATACTCATAACTCTATAGACAAGATAAATATTTATCAAAAAGAATGATGATGAAGATAATAATGATGGTTTTACTGATGCTACTCCTTTCTAGCACATCTGGGTCGAGGTATAGATACTTCTCTACCTGCTGATATTGTTTTTATGCTTCTTAATTTTCTTCTCTCCATTTGCTTCCTGTTGTGTGTGTTTTCAACCTTAGAAAAAGAAAGAAAAATAGACTTTACACTATTATTTTGTAATTATTAATATATTGACTTAAACTCATTTGATGCCAGTATTGTAAAAGTCACTGGTTTGAGTACTTTGAAGGATATATGTCTAGCTATAAGCCTGTCATTCCAGAATTGTGTAATGCAGAGTGGCGAGGGTATTGGGAAAGTAGAATTCCATTTTCCCCATGATCCAAATATGTATATGCAGAGCACAACCCATAAATGTATTTACGTATTTATTTATCAGAAGACACACAGACCAGGAATTTTGTTTTCTCACTTTAATTCTATCTCACTGTAATATTAAAACTTAGATAAACCCACTCAGTATTAAAAACCTAGCTTGATTGCAAAAGTCCATTTCATGGCTATATTTTTAAACCAACATCTCAAGACTTTTCACCATTAGTTTACTTGGAATAGATCTACATGTTCAATGAACTGGGAGGCATAGTTTCTTCCATGAATAATACAAAAACCTCAAGAAGATTTTTCCAGAAAATCAGCTATCCATTAGAATTATTCAAAGAATGAAAACTTCTTCTGAAAAGAATTCCCAATAGCTCATTTTCTATGTAAATAAATTGTGTGTCCTGAAGGTATGATTGGACTATATAAAATATTAAAATGTTGATACCTGATAGATTCTAGGAAGAAATTTAAATTTATGGGTAAGCACTTCCTAGAGCAGTGGGAAACCCTATGGTTCAATGAGTCTTATATTAAAATAAGACAAGGTAAGATACATTTGCCTAGAAGGTAGTATAGGCATGAATTTATGCCCAGCATCACCATGGCTACAGTTCTTAATGCCCTTTTGTGCTGGTGGACTTGCAGAAAATTAGGACTATATCTATCAATCAACCCATGCATTCAGCTAATTTGCATCATTGAATGGAAGGTAAAAAGAGGTAAGAAAGGTGCTGAATGTAACATGAAAGTGAGTGATGACAGCACATCATGAGTATAAGAGTTATACAACCACATGCTGTATAATGATGTGTTGGTCCACAACAAACCACATATATGACTGTGGTCCTATCCTATATAATAAAAGGCCAGCTACCATAAGCGTAATGACTGGAATGACCAGAGACCAGAACCACCACAGCCCCTGGCAAGGCTGGCTCTGTCCCCAAGCAAGCAGTTAGGGGCTATCAGGCAGGCAGGCAGAGTGGTTAGGGGTGATCAAATAGGCAGGAAAGCAGTTGGGGGTGATCAGGTAGGCAAGCCAGTGGTTAGGGGCAATCAAGTAGGCAGACAGCTTCTTGCTGGGCTGGCCCTGTCCCCCAGCAAGCAGTTAGGGATGATCAGGTAGGCAGGCAATTGGTTAGGGGCGATCAGGTAGGTAGATGGCTTCTTGCAGGGCTGACCCTGCCCCCAAGCAAAGAAAGAGGGAGGCCCAGGCCACCAGTGGTATCTTTATGGCAGGTGTGCAGCGGCCAGCGATTGCCTGACAGGGGGAGGCCCAGGCTAGCCAAGCCATCGCACCCCATGCTTGTTGCCTGCAGAAGGAGGCCACCGGTGGCAGGGGGAGGGGGGCAGCGCTGCACAGATGGCAAGCAGTGGCAGCGGCGGTGGTAGGACCAGCTGCCTGCAGCCAGGGGAAGGAAAGCCCCGATAGGCCCTGATCTCAGACCTAGGGACCCTACCCGAGGGGCCCCAGATTGTGAGAGGGTACAGGCAGGGCTGAGGGACCCACTCACCCCCCAAGTGCATGAATTTTTGTGCACTGGGCCTTTAGTAATATTATAATAGACCTGAAAAATTCTTATCACCTAGTGTTGTTGTAGCTAAATGCATTATGCATAGCTAATAATCTAGTATCTATATCATAAAAGGCGTCACGACCAAATGAGCAGTGGCTCTCGCGGCGAGCAGGGGCAGGGCGCCGGCAGTGTCAGTGGAGTGTGCGAGGTGTCGCGGGGTGGCGGACATGACCCTGATGGCAGGCTAGGCCTAGGGGACCCTACATGCGCACGATTTAATCGTGTGCTGGGCCTCTCGTACAGATATAAAGAAAGAAATATTTTTGGACAGCTGTACAATGTGTTTGTGTTTTGAGCTAAGTGCTATTACAAAAAGTCAGAAAAAAAGTTTATAACATAAAATAAGTTAGAGTAAGCTTAGGTTAATTTATTACTGAAGAAATAAATAATTTTCATAAATTTAGAGTAGCTTAAATGGATAGTATTTATAAAGATGAACTATCATAGTGGACAGTACTGTCCTGGGCCTTACATCCATTGACCAATCCCTAACTCACCCAGAGCAACCTACAGTCCTTCAAGCTCCATTTATGGTACATACTCTACACAAATGTATTTTTTATCTTTTATTTTGTAAAATATATTTTTATCGATTTCAGAGAGAAAGGGAGAGGGAGAGAGAGAGCTAGAAACATCAATGATGAGAGAAAATCATTGATCAGCTGCCTCCTGCTCGCCCCCTACTGGAGACCGAGCCTGCAACTCAGTCATGTGCCCTGGACTGGAATCAAACCCGAGAGTCCGCAGGCTCATGGTCTATCCACTGACCCAAACCAGCTAGGGCTATTTTTTTTAAATCCTTTATACCAAAATTTTCTGTACCTTTTCTATGTTTAGATATGCTTGGGTGCACAAATACTTAACATTGTGTGATAATTGTCTACAGCATTCAGTACAGTGACATGCTGTATAGGCTTGTAGCCTAGGAGCAATAGGCAATACCATACAGCCTAGGTGTGTAGTAAGCTATACCATCTGGGTTTGTGTAAGTGCACTCTGTAATATTTACACAATAGTGAAATCCACAACTGTGCATTTCTCACAGTGTAACCTTGTCATTAAATGATACATCTTTTCAGTAAAATTTCTATGCTTAATTTTTTTAGGTGCCTTTCCTCATGTAATCTTTGATAAACCTCTGATGTAGATTTTAATGTCTAAAAAGTAGCACTATCAGATAATGCCAGTCTTATTCAGTGTTAGCAATCAAAGTGGTTTCTTCTGTTTGGTGGGCATGGAGGTAGGCAACACTGGAGTCTAGGCATGCCCCCTGTCAGAATTCCAGGCAGTAAATGGATTTGAGACCAATCTTCAAGCAGAATCTGAAATATAAAGATTCTGCTTCCTAAGTGCAAAAAGCTGGAAAGTATTAGACAGGCTGTCAGAGGCCCAACCAAGTGAGCCCCTGTACAGAAAGGGATCTCTACACAGACCTTAGAATAGCACAATAACTGAGACAGGAGGCTTGTCCTCACTGCAACAGAGTGGGCACAGGAGAGTTGAGAAATCACAAGATTAATTCCAGATCTCACCTGTGATTATGCTGAGCTTTCTAATCTCCTAATGTCTCATCCTAACTAAAATGCTTGACACCAAAGCTATAAGAGAGGCATTATCATTTTATAATCATCATCACGATCATTTCCATCATCATCATCATCTTTACCAATAAAGAAATTGTGGCTTAGAAAAGTTAGGCAACTTGACCAAGGTCACTGGTAGGGAATAGAGCTATGGCTTGAACCAGGTTAGCTGACCTCAGAGAGAGTTCTCTTAACAAACTACCTGCTTATCCAAGGATCATCTATTTATCAATAAGCCGCTATCTATAAAGCACCTACTATATGCCAAGCACAGTGATAGGTTGTAGTTATTCTATGCTCAATAAATTATGGCTTGCTGAATGAATGAATGAATGAATGAATGAATATGCTTTTATATTTGTGAGCATGAACACACTAATTTGAAGCCATGAAGTTTTGACTTTACTGTTCTGCTAGTTGCCACAGTACAACCTCATAACCTGCAGGTGGAAGCACTCTCCCCTAGAGTGAATGGCTATGTTCTCACTGTCAGTTACTGGACACAAGGCCTATCTTGGATTAGGGAATGAGGGATGGAGAAGCGCATTAGACCAGAGAAAGCCAAACTCCTATACTTTCAGTCCCCTGGCAGTTAGGTCTGGACTTGGCAGCAGAGGTGCTCTGAGCACTCCAAGCATTGAGGACAACTGTTCCTGACACGTAGAGATGGATCCTGTGTAAGGGCTAAACCTCTGGGCTCCACAAGCTTTACCATTTAGTTGCCCTGAATAACCCATCTTTAGATGTAGGTTTTGAATATTCAGTAAACTCTCATTAAAGGAAATAGCCTAGCCTTGGCTACAGTGGAAGTGAGGCAATTTATAGCAAGGCCTGGGGAAATCTAGGGAGTCCTTTCTAGGTAAGAGTAGAGGTTTCAATGTTTCTTTAATTCTGAGTAGAGTACATACCTCTTGAGGGGGCAGCATGGAAGAAAACAGAGTCATGACAATCTTATGGATACTTAAGAGCCGAGGGAATTGCTTCTAAACACATATGAACAACATTAAGGAGGACTCTTATATCTAACTGGTGGATAGGAGGATCGAAAGGAATTCACCTCATACAAACACAATTAAATTTTGTGGGTGCTAGCTAATGTATACTGAGCAAACACAATTCCGTATTTCCAATAGGTATTAACTGAGTACTTGTTGTTAGTGAACAGAGCTGAGCCCCGGTGGCCAGAAGACCCTGACTGTCTGCAGAGAGTGCCTGGGTGAGTTCAGTGGGTGTCCATCACTTTCTTTGAAGCCAGGACTAATGATGTTCCCAGGTGTGATGCTTGCCCACTGGAAGTCAGTCTTAGATTTAGTTCCCAATCCTAGCACTGGCCAAAGCACAGCCCTTTCTTCCCCTCTCAACAACGCATATGGGAGTCCAAGCAAAGTATGAAGATATTGAAAGGATAAACTTAATTCTTTCTAATTTATATGTTAAATATGTGCTTACAAACTGTAAATAAATGTGAAACTATCACAATGACACTGAGCAAAATGGTCTGTAAAATGTCTCCCTCGCCCATTAATCTATGCCTCCACTATCCTCAGATGAATTGATATAAACATTTGGAAGCAGTCAGAAGGGAAGAAAGGAGAGCAATAAGTGGGCATGATGTTATGAATTCGTCTGACATTAGGGGATGGGGGATGAAATTAGTGAAGATTGGAAAGCTGTGTGGGTACCCAGTGCACAGAGATGAATGTCACTGGAAGAATCCTCTGGAAGGAGAGCCTGCATCCACACACCTTAGAACATACCTGCCTCCCCCACCTCCTCTCCTACCTCCTCAGGGAGGGCTGGGTGCAGACATCTTCCCACCTCTGCTGAAGTCCAGCGGAGGCCACTAGGGAGAGTCACTGTTTTCCGGGAATGAAATGGTTCTTGGGTTCTTGGTGAGCAGTCAAGAAGGAAACACAAAACATCATCCAAATCCACATTTCTCGTTTCTGTTTAAACCAGGACCCAGACAGCCTTCTCCTCTTCAGTCCAGGATTCTTCTGAGTGGCTGGGAGTGGATTCAACACTGGGGGATGGGAGGAGCCTACTATGGGATCCAAAGATTCCTCTAATATATTCTCTTTCTCCTTTTCACTTTGTCTCTCACCACCCCAGGAAGTCAGTAGATCAGTGATGCGCACTCAGGAAGAACAGTTCAAGTGCACAAAGTTGTAGGGACTCACTGCCAAATGGACAGTGGACCAGGGAACAAAATAGAGTCCCATCACAGGCTTAACCATTCTCCAGGGCTCTAGCATTTTCAGTGCTGGACTCTAGCAAAAGGAAACAGCCCTGTTTCACTTCTCATAAGGTTATAACCAGGGGTAGCCTCCCTGGATGGGACCCATCAAAGGGAATTCATGCTTTTTGTTGGGCTATGGAGATTTTCACTCTGTAAGTGTGACTTTCACTTCTGACAAACAACACCATCACTTGATCAGCACGTAATTCTTAGCAAAAAAAAACCACAAAAACAAACAAACAAAAAGACATTTGGCGGAGCTAAATGGAAAAGCATCAGGCATAGACAGATTAGATTTTCCTTTAAATAAACATGGCCTTTCAAAAAGGCAAGGAAAACATTTGGAGCAAAACATGCCAGGCATGAAAATTTCAGATGAAATATCTACTCACCTTGAGAAAGAATGGAACTCACTCCACAGTCTCTCAATTGTTGGAGACACTTCTTTATTAAACCAGAGAGAATGGGCTAAAGGTGTTTGTTCTCACAGGCAAAGGTGTATCTCTTCTAAAGCCAAGTTCTGAACTCCTCTGGTCTCCAGAATATTCACATTCTGTGATCTTGTAATTAAATGGCTAGTATTTGAGATACTTGAAGTTTGTTCAGTCTTCAACTTGATCCTGAAGATGACAATGGAGCTCCTATTCCTAAAGACAGCAGCAGGGTTTTCATACTAAATGGAATAGCTGTATTGTAGTCTGATCAATCCATCATAAAATAGTGCTGATCAGTTTGCTTCTTAAAACTTCAAAAGGGTTTTTTTACATTTCATCCATGATATCTTTCTGTGTCCAGCATGTGCCCTTTATTTTCTCTCCAAATCCTGCTCCACCCCCCTCTGAAATTTCATCTCAGAAATCCTAAATACAAAGCCATGAGTCTTTTATGTTTCCTTTCCATTGCCAATCACATTCAGTTAATGATCAAGTCCAAATAATTTTAAAATTTCCTCTGATGCCTATACTGGTTTAATAAATAGTGTTAAATAGTTTAATATGTATCAGCCACCTATATATACATTAGAGAAACAGGGAAAAGGGTGATGTTCTCTTGGAATTTATTTTTAGTGGAAAAGGAAACTGATAAATAAGATAAGTGCATATACAGATACCTATGAAGATGATAAAATAAGGTATTGCAATTGAGAGTGACTTGCTTGTCCTCTCTAATAGAGTGACATTTAATCTGGGACCTGTATGATATGAAAGAGCCATATATGGAGGATAGAAGTTCAAGATGGAGGAATAGCAGGTGCAAAGGCCTTTGGGTAATGAATAACCCAGCTATTTGAGACAGAACGAATGGGGCTTTGGCTGAAGCATGGTGGGATTATAGTTTCAGAGCCTAATGATAGAGCTGAAAGACAAGCAGAGAAAAGAGCCCAGTGAGCTGTGGTAAGGAGTGGTTTTTTTTTCGTTATTGATTAAGGTATTATATATGTGTCCTTATCCCCCTATTACCCCCCACCTCCCACTCATGCCCTCACCCCCCTGATGTCTGTGTCAATTGATTATGCTTATATGGATGCATACAAGTCCTTTGGTTGCTCTCTCCCCCTTCCCCCCACCCTCCCCTACCTTCCTTCTGAGCTTTGACGAACTGGTTGATGCTTCTCTATCTCTGGATCTGTTTTTGTTCATCAGATTATGTTGTTCATTATATTGTGATAACAAGTTTTGATTAATTTTATAAGCAATGAGAAGCCTTGAGGTATCTGGGAAGGATGGTAATATAAATATAAATTATATTTTAAAAGATGGGAAGAATGAACAATAGAGATGATGGTGGCTTGGGCTAGATGATAGCTGTGGGAGAAGTTACATATTCTATGGATATTAAGGAGTTATAGTTGATACAACTTGCTTATGGATTCAGTATGGAATGTAAGTCAGATAGAGAAATCATAGGATTCTGATCTGAATTACAACAGGGCAGTGGCGCCATTCAATTCTACTTCCCCATCATCTTTTACTGAGATCTTTGCCTAGTCTAATATCTTGTCCACCAAACTGCAGGTCCTCTAAAATCTTTCACCCACATTGCTGCCAGAGTGATTCATAGAGAAAACAATACGCTCTCATTATTCTATTTCTCAAAACCTTTCAACAAATCCCCATAAGTCAGGAGAGATGTCAAGTTCCTTTATACAATGTTCAATAATGTGGTAGGCAGAATTCTAAGAGGAACCTTCAACTTCTATGCCCCGGTGTACTTGGCCTGTATGATTCCCACCTCTTGAATGTGCCTGGAACCTGTGAATGTGATGGATATCACCTCCATATTTAAGATATTCTACATGCCAATGGGTAATTATACATGATGGGTCTGAATTAATTTGGTGGATGTCTTTAAAAGAGGGAATGGCCATTCTTAATGAGAGAAATTCTATTGCTGGCCCTGAAGAAGCAAGCCATCATGCTTTACAGCTGGCAGGAAGTGATTTTTTCCCAACAATCACATATGCTTGGGACTGACTTCCACAGTATCTGTGCCCGGGCAGAGGGACCAGGTTCTCTCCATGGGGTCAGTTCTGTGTTATAGCTTTGAACATTCTTCTCAATTCCATAGCTTAGAGACTCTGTGAGCTACTCAATATCTATATTAATAAAAGCATAATATGCTAATTAGACCTGACATCCTTTTGGATGACCTTCAGGACAAAGCCAGGGCTGTGAGGGCTGAGGCAGAGGTGGCCACCATGGCGGGGGTGGGGAGTTAGGAGGGAGCTGAGGCCGAGGTGGCCACTGCCTTGGCAGCAGCTGAGCCCCTTCCCAGAGTTTTGTTCATTGGGCCTCATTTTTTTAAATATATTTATTAGACTATAGAAGCTAATTTATATTTGTTACAACCAAGAACTTCTCCTCCTCCCCCGACCAGCATGGCATTCCCCTAAAAGATCGGATATTCTAAATGATATCCTTGGTCTCTCCTGTGATTCCACTATCCACTTGGCCATCGCCCCTATTCCCTGCCTTGAACACACACACATACAAAGAGTAATTGCCTGAGTGTGGGTGAATGTCCAAACAGTACTGGCATTTAGCAAGTCCATTTGGGTTTGAGGTATTCCACTGACCTTGTCCGCTCTTCAAGTTGGTCTCCCTGAGCCCCTGACCCCTCAGTCTCAATAGTTTTTCTCCACCAACTGAGATCCTCCCCGAAGATGCTCAATAGCTAAGACTTTACTGGTAGAACAGTACTAATCTAAAAATCTTTAAATTAGAGTGAAGGGGACAGATTTGGACAACAGTTCCACTTGAGGAGCAGTGAAAGTCTTGCTCATTCCCTCACATCTCCCCAGAAGGAAAAACTCACTGTGGTTTCCTCATTAGCAGTTGCTATATATATCTGCTGCCAAGGAAACTATATTCATTTTGATATCCAAAGCCAGTGCTTAATCAAAAATGGAAACAGGAATAAAAAAATGTTCTGAAACAAACAGCCCTATTTCTTTCTGCACCATAATCTCAGCAGGCCCATTACATTGGCAGGTGAGCTTACTCATGCAACTACACACACAAGTAACAGGACAGCAAGCAGGGCAGGATGAGGGCAGGGTGCATCAACTCACCATTTTAAAAGGAGAGGTAAGCCCCACATCAGCCTGAATGACTGCGTGGGGGGCTCTGTGCGGAGGTGGAGGTCTGGAGGATGCTCTGAGCATCCCTGAGCGTGCCAGGATCCGTTTCCTCAGAAAGCCACACTGCTATATTCAGCAACCTTCTTGGTGTTTTATGTTTTTTTTAAATGATTACTATCACAGGCCTTTGAATTTTGCACAATAAAAAGTAAATTAATTTAAGTATCTAAGTGTAATGACGATTTAACATTATTTATTTGTGAACCTAGTTACTCTCTCTCTTTTCTGGCCTCTTATCAAGGTACTTTCATGACCAAGGGACATGATGGCATGTGTAAAGGGCATGCAGGTGGAGGTTCTTCCAATTCCTGGCTCTGGGTCTTGGGGTTAGTCACTCTCCAAGCCTGAACACCTTTCTTGTAAAATAGGAATCTCAGCACATATCGCACCAGTGATGTGGGAATGTGCCTGGCATGTAATCATGTTTTAAAGAATCCATTGTTGCAGAATCTGTGGCCACCCTTATTCAAGGCCCAGAGTCCTAGAAACCAGCTGCAGGGAGAAGAGAGAGCATTAAGAACCCATAGCTCTCTTTCTCACCTCTCTCTGCAACTATGGCGGACCAGATACTGTCAGCATCTGGGTTTGCACGTACACAGCTGTCTAAATGAAACAAGGCAGGAGGCCCATATTAAATAATGAAGATAGAATACATTAATTACACCATGGTAACTATCATATAAAATATGACCATTATATGTTATTACTTT
>NW_006292687.1:5504704-5518495 GCF_000327345.1 Myotis davidii | reverse complement strand
AAATATAACAGCCCACTAGCCATCAGTATCATACCATTTTTTATAGAGAAGGAAAATGGAACTCAAAGCATTTAATAGCCTAATGGTCAAGCCTCTAAAACACCAAAATAATCGTAGGCAATGCATAAAAAGAGGCTGGCAAGTTTGCCAATCGGACCACTTAATGCCTGAACTATGTTTTAATTTTGACTTCTTATTCCACAGATGCCTTCCTAGCCTATCAGCCTTATAACTGGGAAGACCAGGTTGCAACATATGGGAAAGGAATAAAAGGGCACTTAATAGGTTATCCTGGGCTAGAATATCAAGCATAATGCCCCAGTTCTGCCATGTGAGCTTCATTCATTTCATTTTTGAAAGTAACTTTTTAGATCTATACATAACAAACCTCTCAGGTTTTAACTCATATCATTTAAGTGCAACTATAGCAATATCTTCTTTGGAGTGAACAAGATTTTAACTCAATATAAAATAGGAAAATGAAACCCAGATATAAATTCCCCAGGACAAAATCTTTATTGTTGAAAGTATTACATATGTCCCCCTTTCTCTTCCATAGGACTTCTCTAGCCCCTCTGCCCTAGGCCACCCTACTAGTATTATCTTTGTTCATGGGTTATACATGTATGCAGACAAGTTCTTTAGTTTATCTCTTCCCACCCACACAGTCTGTCTCTTTCTCTGGTCTCTCCTTGCTCTCTGTTTGGGGGGCAGTTTAGAATTTCATCTGGGGAACTCTCAAGGTTGTGAACCAACATCGCACATCCTTTAACAGCAGTGGCAATCACCATTATTTTGTCACGACTGTCTATTTCTACTAAATTTTCAGCTGCTATGAGGATTTTAGAAGTCAAAGTAAGATTTTTAAAAGACTCTACCAGAAGTCTCTTACTAGATGTCACGCAGGACAAACTTCATGTTGGTAGCCCAGCTACTCTCAGGATTCTTACGAGGATCCATGAAATGATGCATATGAAATACTTGTAGCAAAGGATTATATGTGTGTAAGATACTCCTATTATCAGATGTTCTTTTCTAAGTTAATAATATAATGGGAAATGACTTGAGAACTGATTCTGATACCATGCACACATTTAAAAAAAATTTTTTTTCACAATAACTATCAAAAGTATCACAGGTAACTTTATTATTTTTCTATTTTACTTTATATTCACCATTTGAAGCAATAGCTAAATTGATAATGATTATTATTTAATTTATTATTATTTGAATTTGAAAAAAAATATGTAAAAATATAGAGGACAGTAACATGAACCAGTCTTAACAATTTCCAATGTGTGGCCAAATTTGTTTTCACTTCCTTCCCTTTACCCCTGAAACACAGTGAGTTTTTTAAAGCAAACACTAAACATAGTACCATTTATTTCTTAAATAGTTCAATGTATGTCTCAAAAATACAAGGACTCTTCCTATGTGTGTTTGTTTTTAACACAACCACAATAGATGAGCACATTTGAAAGAAGCCTTCAGGAGACAATTTCCTATTAGGGAAGAATATTGTGCCATGTGTCTTACTCAAGAATATTCTTTGACTCCCCAATGTCCTTAGGATGGAATCTCAACCTTAAGATCATCCTTTAATCAAAATGTTCCCATTATCCCCAACCCCCATAGTCTGGGCATGTTGTACACTCTATTTAATTCATCACAATGCCAGGCCTTTTGCTACCTTTTCCTCTTGACCACACCTATTTTGCAAGGATTTTTCCAATTCAACCTCTTGATTTCCACACATCATTGCAGCCTTTAGTGATTTTTTTTTCTTTAAACCCTTTTTGCATTTACTCTACTATTAGAAGGCACTATTAAAGGGATTAAAGGTATGTGCTCTGGAGTCTGACAGAGCTGGGTCTGGGAATTTCTTCATGACGTACTTACTAGCTAAATGCCTTGGGGAAAGTTCTCCCTAATTCTCATGTCCTCTGGTGCTAATATGAACAATTTATATTGTAGTGAAGAAGATTAAGTACATTATATATTATACACATATGTGTATAACACACATTCATATATATAACATAGGCACACTTACCCATACACACATACCATTCACTCACATATATGCATACATTGTTTAGCACAGAGAACATTCAATATAATATTATTGTTGTTACCATCTGTACTTAATATCATATCTGCCTATTGTTATCTTTCACCACTTAACTTTCTCTTTGTACTCACTTCTAGACATTAGCTTGTGAAGGTCAGAGCCAACTTTGACTCTTCCACAGCAGCTGGCTTCACAGAGAAGATTTTCAAAGATGTTTCTGGAACACAGTTAGCCAGCATGCAGAAAGTAGGAGAGACCCAGGGTTCTGCCTCCTCCCCAGGCCTGAGGATTGTGGTGTTAAATAGGAGAGCCTCTTCCCTGCTCTTCGGGCTCCTGCCAGTTTGCTGTGTGTGTGCATGTGTGTTGTCTAGGGCACTTTATAAAAGAAAACCTTTTATGCAGGAAAACAGGTGATAGAAAAACTGGAAAAACAGCCATTTCTACCTAAAGTGAGTTTCCAGGCAGCTGATCCTACCACAGGCTGGCTGTCTTTCTCTGGAAATGTCATTCTTTAGTCTGTAAATATCACGCTATAGAGAACACCTTCACGCTGGCTTTAGGAGGGGAGGGAGCCAACGTCTATGGCAGCTCCCTCTCAACCAAAGGACAATGCTTCTTTCTTGGCTTTAATAAAACGGAGAGGGGGCTGGGCAGGCTGCCCCGGAGAAAGGACACGCAACACCCCTCCTGCCATTACACGGTGGCGTCTTTAATCCGACTTTGAAAGAGCCCCTTTGTGCACCAGACACTGGTCTTACTTGGGCACATTCCCTTTTTCACTTTCAAATGCGTGAATTCTTAGATTATGGCTGTGGCCTCTCTTTTAAACCTGCCCCTATAGACTGTGTCAGGGGCTATGTGGGGTGCTTTCACCTCACGGTATCTCCCTAGCCCAGGCCAAAGCCTCTATTTCACCTTTTCGTTGTCTGACATTGCACTCACTAAAGATGTAGTTCAGTTAACCAATGTCTTTTTGAAAAATAAATTCCCTCAGAAATGTAAAGATTATCTTCCTTACTGTGAAGCCTTCCCTGCTGTAAATTACATAGTCAGATTTCTCTGCATTCATTACCTGGCTGAGAGGAGAAAATGACAATTTCATTGTGAAGGTGAAGCAATTTTTGGCACATGGATCAATTCTAGGGAGGGCCGGTCTGAGAAGGGGGTTGTTGTGTTAGAATTCCTGTAGCTAAAAGATAACACTAAAGACAGCTGGTGGGTGTGGGTGGAGGGGGCATTCGGGAAAGAATGAAAAGCATGGGAGATGATGGGAAGGAATCAGAGAAAGAGGTGAAAGCCTGCAGGATAAACTTTTCCATTTGGAAATGTTGTTGCTGCACATACAGAAGCAGTAAGAGTAGTGGTTTAGCACTTAGAGGCTGGAGAAAAGCGACCTTTGGACTAATCCTGACTACCCAACTTACCAGCTCTGTGACTTCGGACAAGTTACTTAACTTAAATGAAGATGGAAAAACATTCACAGGCCAGGGGGCTGTGTTGAGGCTGAAAGGAAATAACCCATGTTAGGTAGATAGGATTGTGTTGGGCACACATGTCCCCACTAAATGCGAAGTATCATTCAACATATTTTTTACTAAAAGTAGTGAAATAATAATTACTATCAGAACTTCTGATTTATAAATTGCATATCATATGTGGTTTTCCTGTTTAAGTTTCCCTTTTAAGCGTTGGCATTAAAAATAAGTCTATGCCTCCTAAAACTTTTGCACCTATCTGATCAATTTTCCTCTGCTAACAATGGGACATTCAGTGTTAACTGTTCTAGGTTGTATATAGATATATAATATATTCACACATTTTATTTTCATAATATATGAGAATGCCGATGTACAGAGAAACTAAGTAACTTGTCCCTCAGCTATTAGGGTAGAACTAGTGTTTGGCTTTGGGGGTGTGATTCCAGAGTCTATAGTCTTAGCACTATAAGGCCTAAAAGATGTAGCAAGTGAGAAGCAGGACTGGGGCTCAATCAGTGTTCCTTATATTTTCCAAATAGGATTCTCTTTACTAGCTTTCAACTTTCCTCCATGAAGCATGCCCACCTTAGTATGGGAAGAAAGACTAGACTGAGTACTCACAGGTCTGGACTCCTGCACAACTCTGCCACTTAATACCCATGTGGCTTAGGGGCAGGGGCTGAGTAGCAATTTGGAATCCTGAGCTTTAGTTTTATCATACGCTACTTGACTATAGCAATTGGTCCATAGAGCAATGTTTTGGATTAATGAAAAGGTTAAATGAAATGGTTGGTGGAGCCCTAGCCAGTTTGGCTCAGTGGATAGAGCCTGTGAGCTGAAGGGTTCTGGGTTCGATTACAGCCAAGGGCACATGCCCAGGTTGTAGGCTCAATTCCCAGAAGGGGGCATGCAGGAGGCAGCCGATCAATGATTCACTCTCATCATTGATGTTTCTATCTCTCTCTCCCCCTCTCCCTCCCTCTCTGAAATCAATAAAGAAATATATTTTAAAAACGAAATAATTAAAAAAAGAAATGGCTGTAACCGGTTTGGCTCAGTGGATAGAGCATCAGCCTGCAGACTCAAGGGTCCCAGGTTCAATTTCGGTCAAGGCCATGTACCTTGGTTGTGGGCATAACCCCAGTAGCGGGTGTACAGGAGGCAGCTGATTGATGTTTCTCTCTCATAGATGTTTCTAACTCTGTATTCCTCTCCCTTCTTCTCTGTAAAAAGCAATAAAAAAAAAAAAAGAAGAAGAAATGGTTGGTGGAAAGTTACTTTGAAGACTGAAATAGCAGTAGGATAGTATCAATATTATTGCCAACATTAGTATACTTTCTTTGAAAATATACAATGTGGGCCTGCAAGTGTAGCTCAGTGGTTGAGTATCCACACATGAACCAGGAGGCCTGGGTTACATTCCTAGTCAGGGAACATGCCCAGATTACAGGCTTGATCCCAAGAAGGAGGTGTGCAAGAGGCTGCCAATTGATGGATTCTCTCTCATCATTGATGTTTCTCTCTCTCTCTCTCTCTCTCTCTCCCTCTCTCTCAAAAAAAAAAAAATTATTTAAAAAAAAGAAAAGAAAATATACAGGGTGGGGCAAAAGTAGGTTTACAGTTATTCATATGGGAAATCCTATATAATAAAAGGCTAATATGCAAATCGTCCAAATGGCAGAATGACCGGTCGTTATGACGCTGAATGCAGGAGCTGCCCCCTGGTGGTCAGTGCTTTCCCACAGGGGGAGTGCCACTCAACCAGAAGCCAGGTTCATGGCTGGCAAGTGCAGCAGCAGTGGTGCGAGACTCTCCCACCTCTGCGTCAGGCAGACATCTCCCAAGGGCTCCCGGACTGCGAGAGGGCACAGGCCTGACCGAGGGCTCCCCCCTCTCCGAGTGCACGAATTTGATGCACCGGGCCTCTAGTAATACTATAATTAATAATAACACAAGAATAAAGTCTGTTTCATGTACTGACAACTGTGAACCTACTTTTGCCCAACCCTGTATTTTTCCAAAAGTCATAGTCACAACTATGATAGTAATAATTATTGGAATATTTTCTTTTTAAACTACCAAGTTTCAGACCCCAGTCTAATCCAGTTGGTCTGGGATGGGCTTATGAAATGCAATTTTTAAGCCTCTTAGGAATTTCTCATTAAACTGGTTTATAAACCTCCAGTCTATTCCACAAAATGTCACCCTGGATCATAGACTATCTTCAGGACGTCCCATTTGAATTTTCTTGAACCTAAGATACAGCTTCTGTGAGACTGAGTTCCTTAGCAAAAGTTATGTTTTCTTATTGTTTCCATGTAAAACTTGCAGAACTAAGACCATGAGTAGGATCAGGACTGAATAGAATAGTTTATTGAGTTATATTATTGCTTTTTGAAATCTTTTGTAAGTAGAGCTTGCGCATAGTTGTGTAAAACAATTTTGATAAGAAATAGAATTAAAGTTGCAAAGAGAACTCTTTATTGACACTGAGGAATTACCTTCCTGAATGGCACCCCCAAGGCATGGGTATAGATTAAATGACCTTTTAAGGTAATGACCCTTTAGAAAGGTTAGTCTTGATTCAAAGGCCAAATCTAGACAAGCAAATAATTTTGGAGAAAATAAAGTAGCTGAACCCAGCCAGTGAACTGACTATGTAGTGAACTATCCTTTAAATAAAGTAGCATTCTTAGGGCTTCATAAGGAGTTTAAAACGTGACCCAGTGTTCTACTGAGATGTGTTATCATGGACCAGACTCTGCAACAAAACTTGGGATTGAATTTAAGCATCATAATTGAATAGTTGTACAGTTGTCAGTGAAGGTCCTACTTTCTCTTGGCCTATATTTTGAGAGAGTATAGAATTAAATGAGATAACAAACACATGCAAAGCACATGTGCTGGCCCATGGTGAGCATGGCATAAATAGCAGCAACTATTATTTTGAGACATAACTAATCCAGTCAGAACTGTCTATTTTCTCCTTTTTCCTTATGGTTAGAAGAAATTAATCAGTTGCTGAGACAGTGGAGGAATACTTAAAGTACTGGGAAAGCCGACTTAATACATGCGATTTAATTCCAGAATGTGTTTCTGAAAATCCCCCGACTTCATTGTGAATATCTGTTATCTCTGCTTAAAAACAAGGTGCACAACACTTCTTGAAGCATTTTGGCTGCTGGTTTTAGAGGGGACATTGATAAATTGGAGAGTATCCAATAATGATAAAAGGATTTAGGATATGACCTACAGAGAAAGATTATTAAGAGAACTTCATACATCCAGCCTGGAGCAATGATGACAGTGGGTAGGGATATGATAACTGCACTTACACGGGAGGGATAGGTAAGGAGTAGGAAAGGAATTATTTCAGGTGATTAGAGCCTTAGCAAACAAGTATGATGGCCTTAAAGCAGAAAAACAAGCACTTGTGTGAAGTATTTTTAGAAGAAAAAAATATCACCAGAGAGGTCAATGATTTTATCTGAGAGGTGGCTCTATGCAACTCTTTAGAAGGTACCTCCAGGGGCTGATTCTTCCACAGGGTAGGACTTGAGCAAAATGTTGTCCTGGCTGCCTATGTTTTTTTGGGGGTGGGGCCTAAACCTTGAGGGAATGGGAAGGATCTGCATTCATTTCTTCTCCATTTGTCTTCTCCTGTTTCTAATGTAGTAAGTGGATTGGTGACCCCCAAAATGATATGTGATCTTTCTAAATCACAGGATGTGTGACAATAACCTTATTTATAAAAAGGGCCTTTGCTGATGTAATTAAGGATCTTGAGATGAGGAGGTCATCCTGGATTATGTGGGTGTGCCCTAAACCTAATAACAAGTATCCTTAGAAGATACAGAAGAGAAGACACAGCAACACATGAAGAGGAGGAGACAGTGTGACTGCTGTGGAGATAGAGATTTGAGGGAGGTAGTCAAGGAAGCTAAAGATTCCAGGAGCAATCAGAAGCTGAAAAAGAGAAGGAAGGATCCTCCCCTAAAGCCCTCAGAGGGAGCAAGTCACGCCAACACCTCGGTTTCAGACTTCTGAACAGTGAAAGAATACATGTGTTGCTTTAAGTCAACATACTCATGGCGACTTATTATGAAAGCCCTAGGAAACTCAGAATGAGGATAATTTTTATATATACATAGAGAATTCCAAGAACCTGTTAACATTAATCAACGACAAAAAAAAGAGAGCCCAAACAAACACAAAAAAGCTGATAATTAATGCAAGGAAAGGAGTCTTGTATGGCTCCTTGTGGTTCAAATATTGGGGATGCCTTTAAGTTACTAGTTCACTGTGGAGGATGCAACTAGAGAAATGCTGGGACAGGATGGATGCCTGAGATGCTGACCCAGTCAAGGGCTGGCCATGGAAGCCCATGAAAACAGCAATCACAGTACCCAGAATTGATGCTGAATGCTGAGAAAATACACAAGATAGACTCCAGGAGGTGGAGGAAGGAAGCTGACAGGATGTTCACTAAGCCTTGGGCTCTGAGTTAGGTGCTTTACATACATTTTAACAGAAAAAGCTACCAAAAGACACTCAAAGCATTCTAGTGATGCTCCTATAAGCTATGCATGCTATTTTATTTGGTTCAGTGGTACAATTAATGAAATTGATACTATCCGCCCTTATAGGTGAAGAAAGTGAGGTTTAGAGATATAGTTAAGTCATTTGCCCAAGTTTTCACAAGTAAATGAAAGATCTCAGATTTGAACCAGAGATGTCTAATTCCATAGCATATGCAATTCTACCTAAGGTCACGTGGGTGGTGGGAATCAGAAATAGAATTCAGCCATATGCCTGCTGGTGGCAAAGACTGTGCTCTTTCCTTAGCAACTTCACTTCAAATCACAACACAGTGGTGAGGGAGAGAGAAATGCTACGGAGGGTCATATAAACGTATACATTGCAATCAGGGTCAGGACGCTGTCTGGAGGAGGAAGAACCCAGCTCTGCACTGAGGCTTTAGCCACAGGCACAAGAACACTCAGGTGTGGACACAGAAGGAAGGACACTGTTGATGGCTCTTTGAATGCAGGGAAGCAGAGTTAGAGAAAATCTTATGAGTTCAGTGCCTTCAGTCCTGGTGTACTACTATCTCCAACATGCAGTGAGACTCTGCAGCTCTCTGATTCTCACTTATGCAGCCTTTGAGGAGTACAGTCCTCATCAGGTATCTCTTGTCCTAGGTCGCTGCTAAGCCAACACCTGCCGTGCCACTGATTACCACATAATGAAATGTAAGGTAGCATGATGAACTTACTGACACTAAAAAGAAAAGGCACGGATTGCACACCAGCACAATATTGGCTTGTGATTGTCTGCACTTTGGGGCATAAGCCAGGCAATAAGAGTGTACAGTGTAGACTTGTCCATCTGAATAGAAATAACAGGCTATGCCCTAACCGGTTTGGCTCAGTGGATAGAGCGCCGGCCTGCAGACTGAAGGGTCCCAGGTTCAATACTGGTCAAAGGCATGTGTCTTGGTTGTGGGCACATCCCCAGTAGGGGGTGTGCAGGAGGCAGCTGATCAATGTTTCTCTCTCATTGATGTTTTTAACTCTCTATCCCTCTCCCTTCCTCTCTGTAAAAAATCAATAAAATATATATAAAAAAAGAAATAACAGGCTATGTGTTTATATAATATTTATACATATAAATTCTACAATAAATGACAGACAGTGCCAAATGAGTGAATTCCCCCCCCGCCCTCAGTGCTCTGATGGCTCAGTGAAGAACTGGTGTGGACAGTGAAATTAGATCATCAGAATTCAGTCTTGACTTTGGCACCTCATACCAGCTTTGTGACCTTAAATACATTACTTAAGTTTTTCTGTTTCTAAAATTTCTTATCTGCTAAGTGAAGGCTGTAAAAAAAAAATCATCTGGTCTATAGAAATGTTAGACAGATTGAGATACTGTAAATAGTGAAAGTAGAACCACACCCTGCAGATGACAGCTGTGCAATTGATCCTAGTAGACTGAGCTGCTATATCAGGTGTCACTTTTATGCAGCCTGTCTCCATCCCACTGCTATTGTAGATATCTAGTGCCTCAGGGGGCTCATCCCAAATCCCAAATCCCAAATCCCTAACTTTATATTGTTTTCTAAAAGTTAATATCATTGAAACATTCAAACACCATTTATATTAGTATTCACAGAGGATTATATTTTGGATCAATTTTCAGATGACTCAAATTATTAAACAATTTTTGGATCATGATGAGGGGGTGTGATCACATTTATGTGTGCCCCTTCCTATGATCAACATTGGTTCAAAGTGGCTCAAGAGGCTTAGGGGAACAATGTGTGGTGACGAGGGGGTGATAATCATGGTATATATCATTGTCAGAGGTCTCTGACCTACAAAGGGAATGGGTTGCAGGCCCAGGCACCTGGTCAGAAGTATACCTGTTTTTTGTTTGTTTTTATTATATGTGGGTTTTTTACTGAAAATTTTGAGTTATTTATATACCTAGATACAAGACCTTTCTGCATATGAGATTTGCAAATATTTTCTACTAGCCTTTAATTTGTTTTGTCATTCTCTTACTAGTGTTTTATTTTTCTAAATAGAAACCTTTACATGTAGTGAAATCCATTTTATCTATTTTTTTTTTCTTTAAGGAATGTGCTTTTGGTGTCATGTTTAAGAACCTTTGCCTATCCCTAAGTGATGAAGATTTTCTCTTCAATTCCTCCTTCACATAATCTAACATTTTCTCTCTATCCTGCATGCTAAATGTTTCCTCGGTACTATTTTCCAAACTACTGAACTTCTCTTCTACATTGTCTAGTGTACAGCTATTACAGCAGTTTAATTTTTAGTTAAATGAATATTATTTTTTACTTCCAATCTTATTAATTGGTTCTTTTTCTTATACCTCCAACCTTATTTTCTTTCTGTTTGCTTTTCTAATTTTTTGAAATAAATAGTATGTTGTCATTATCTTTTAAACATATTCAGCATACTAAAAGCAGACCAACAGCAGAGTAAAAAAATAAAGTGCTTGTCAAATGGTAAAATGCATTTAATCTGGAATGAATATTTTTGTAATGTTAATTGTGCTGACTGGCATACTAACTATTTGAATTTTAAATTGGTTTTTTTGAGTTTTTATTTTTTATTTTATGCTCATTTTGAGTGGATGTTTTTGATTTGTGTGTTTAAGATTTATTTTGTGTTGTATAAAAAGTTTTTGGTTATTTGTGTGCATTTATACCTTAAACTCCTTATCCCATGTTAGATATTTTAAGATATTTCCATGGTCTTGCTTTACAGGGCTGTTGGTTAATTAGAGATCTACTCACAGAGCCAAAAGTCAGCTCATTTTAGTTCAATGCAGGAGGCTGCTCCTTTCTCCCACCTTCCTAGTCCTTTGCCTTTTAACAAAAGAATAATTCCAGGAAGCAATTTGGGAATTGATTTTTTAAACTCTCTGTGAGGAAGGAAATAACCAACACAGCTCTAACTTCCAGCATTAAGAATGGCCCCAGGCCCAATCCTGAATGGAGCACTTCTAGTCATTTTACATCCTAGAAGCTGGGCTCCTGGACACCATTGTGTGTTTCTGGCATTAGAACAGCAGGCCTGAGGGAACATTGGCTAACATCTTTTAATTTTTATTCTCATGGATTCTCTTTCTGTAAGTTCATCACCACTATCTGTGTATGGAGTTTAGGAGGATGGACAAAGAATGAACTTGAGGAAGTACCATGAATTAAACAATTTGTGAACCTGCATAGAGTTTGGAACGGAAATTTGATTCAAGAAAATGTTTCACCAGTGACTGCTCATTGGGCAATCCAGTTTAAATGTTCTGAAACAATGTCCTCTGACTACCACATAGAATATTGAATTGTCTTGAATATAGCTGCTGTCAGTTCTGCATTGCCTTCTTTGTTGGGAAACAAAGCCTCTTGATTTCCTTCTTGAGACCCCCTGTTCCTGACTCACTCAAATATTTCAATTGTCTTGCATTAACAGAGAGAGTTTTTTTCACTCTCATGTCACAGTCCATTGCTAACAGAAAGGCTGACAAGGCAGCTGACATAGTGGCTATTATTTTGTGCATTTTCTAAACAATATCATTTTGCTGCCCTTTTACTTTCAGTGAAATTATAGGGTGCTTTCCTCTTTGTGGAACAATGGAGCTCAGCTCCCATTCCAGGGGTCCTGTACAGATTTCATACCAACCTCCTGAGCCTTAGCATTAATGCTATTATCATTGAAGATGTCAATTCAGGCACATGTAGCTTCACTATTTTGGTTCATCTTGGTATGCCAGAAAAATGGAGAATAGAGTTATAACCCTGGTCTGGATATGTAATGTATGTGTGTGTATATAAAATATGTGTGTGCCTATATAAATATTATACACACACACACACACACACACACACACACGAAGTATGTGTTTGTGTAATCTGCTAATTTGAAATGCATCCTGAGTAAATAGGACCAACATTTATAGGAATGCTTGGTGACACATCAGCTGTGAAACGGAACTGGGGGCTGATAAATTCTCATTACCTTCGTCTACCTGACAAATGAAATGACCTGCTAAACAGCTGCTGAAAATTCAATCAGATTCCTGCAAATAGCAAGTACCGCATGTGAAAAATGGACAAATTTGGTGGATGTCTTCGACTGGAATCACACTGAATGGACAATAAAAGAGAAGTGTCCTCCATTGCTTGAATCTCTGAGGCTTTTTGAAATGGTGGCATTTTTAGTTGCTGTCATCACTTTATGCCAGTTCATGCCACTCTTTCTATTCTCATTTGACAGAGAAAGCAATCCTTAACTTTTCATGATTCTAATATTTCCATTAATCTCTCTCCTAAAACCCCACCTAATGCACAGGTTGAGGTGTATCTTCATACAGAGAGCCGATCTCCAACAAAGAGACCACAAACCCACAGGGAATGAATGATAATTTACTGAGGAGAGGGAGAAAACTAGGGAATTGCCCTTACCCTTTTTCCTTATTTTTTGTCTCTATATTTGTAAATGTGTTTTAATGTTTATGACATTGGTATAATTGTACACAATATAGTTTTAAATGGTAAATATTATGTAGACTTTATATCATACTAGAGGCCTGGTGCATGAAATTTGTGCATGGAGTAGGGGGTCCCCTCAGCCCAGCCTGCACTCTCTCTAATCCAGGACCCCTCAGACATCCCTCTCACAATCTGGGACTGCTGGCTCCTAACTGCCCCCCTTGCCAGCCCTGTTGCCCCTAGCTTCCCCCCACTTCTGGCCTGGTCACCCCCAACTGCCCCCCTACCAGCCTGGTCGCCCCCAAATGCCCCCCATGCTGGCCTGGTCACCCTATGCAGCCTGCTGTTCAGTCGCTTGGTCGACCCTCACTAACCCCCCTGCTGGCCTGGTTGCCCCACACAGCCTGTTGTTTGATCATTACTGTTACTGTTATGGCATTCAGACAATTTTCGTATTCCTCTATTATTAATATGGATACTATATATATAAATATAAGCAGTGAAATTTTCATAAATTATAAAGATTATTATCCTATCTAATAAAGAGGTAATATGCAAATTGACCATCACTCCAAAATACAAGATGGCTGCCCCCATGTGGACACAAGATGGCCACCACAAGATGGCCGGCAGGGGAGGGCAGTTGGGGGCAACCAGGTCTGCAGGGAAGGACAGTTAGGGGCAACCAGGCTAGCAGGGGAAGGCAGTTAGGGGCAATCGGGCTGGCAGGGGAGGGAAGTTTGGGGCAACCAAGCTGGCAAGGGAGGGCAGTTAGGGGTGACTCGGCCAGCAGGGGAGGACAGGTAGGGGTGACCAGGCTGGCAGGGGAGGGCAGTTAGGGCCAATTTGGCTGGCAGAAAAACAGTTAGGCATCGATCAGCCTGGCAGGGGAGTGGTAAGGGGGTGATCAAGTTGGCAGGCAGAGCGGTTAGGAGCAATCAGGCAGGCAGGCAGGCAGGCAGGCAATCAGTTGGGAGCCAGCAGTCCTGGATTGTGAGAGGGATGTCTGACTGCCTGTTTAGGCCCAATTCCAGTGGGCCCAGTGGGATCAGGCCTAAACGGGCAGTCAGACATCCCTCAAGGGGTCCCAGATTGGAGAGCGTGCAGGCTGGGCTGAGGGGCACACACACCCCTTGGGCACAAATTTCGTGCACTGGGTCTCTAGTAAATTCATAATTCTTTATTCCTTTTGGCCTCCTGTGTTCCTCCTTCAGCAAACTCAA
>NW_006292687.1:5497420-5504341 GCF_000327345.1 Myotis davidii | reverse complement strand
ATTTCAAATCTTCATATCAATTTAGGTTAACTTAAACCAGCGGTTCTCAACCTGTGGGTTGCAACCCCTCTGGGGGTCGAACGACCCTCTCACAGGGGTCGCCTAAGACCATCCTGCATATCAGATATTTACATTACGATTCATAACAGTAGCAAAATTACAGTTATGAAGTAGCAATGAAAATAATTTTATGGTTGGGGGTCACCACAACATGAGGAACTGTATTAAAGGGTCATGGCATTAGGAAGGTTGAGAACCACTGCATTAAGATAATTTGGATAGCTCTTGACCTGGAATGGCCTTTCACAATTCTCTCACATGGAGACAGAGGAGCCAGGACTTTACTAGTATATACTCCTATATATAGGTCCAACTGAGAAGAAAAAATATGAAAGTACCAAAGACTCCACCAGCTGTTTCCCAATTTGACACTTACTTGGTGTTACTTATTCCAAATCCTTGGAAGGATCATCATTAGGCATCCACTGGTGGTACTGAGCTGGGCAGTTTGCATCTGTCAGTGGACTGAGAGCACCACGCAAGTCTGGGGAAAGATGCAAGATATGTGACGCTGAGTCTTACCAACTTAAATCTATAATCTCATGTTGTAGATGAAACCTGATGAGAAAGGAATGAGTGAAAATGTGTAATCTGAGTGAAGGCTTTAGCACTGAGTGGTGTTTGGAGCATTACCTGTATTAGCCCTGTTCTCCTCTGTCCTGTCTAGCCAGTCTCTCACTGGTTGTCAGTTAATTTTCATTAAGACACTAATTACAGCTTAAGTTGTACCCCCTTCCTAGAAATTTCTGCAAAACTAAGATCTTTATTATACATTCATGCATGATCTCAAATCAATTTCATGTAGTATTACCCTTGTGTGTTTTTTTTTCATATAGAATAAGGAGTTACATGCACAGAAGTTACAGTCTATTCTTTCAACCCACTGTGCAATCTTGTCCACATGATTTAGCCTCTCAGGATCTTCATTTGCTCATCCATGATGTGGTGAAAAATCATACTCAAATAATGAAAATAAAGTTTTAACAATAATACTGTCTATCCTATAATTTGTACTTAATAATTTTCAACTATTATTGAAAACCATTTTTAGCTTTCAAGTTTTATTTTTAATATACTGGGAAGCAAAATATCCAATGTTATTAAAATTGTGTGTCAAGTGAGAATAAATAAATCCCTCACAATTATGTAAATTGAGTGCACGAATGTTTCCAACCACATTCTGTTATAATTATTTTGGCTGTTCATAAATATTATGTGCATCTCTCACTTTTCTTTTCCTATATTTCAAGAAGCTACAGTTTTGAGAGTGCTGAATGCCAGATAAGTGGGCCTTTCCCCTGACTTATTCCCAGCACAGCTACTGCATAGAAGACATTTAACATTTCATGTTTCAATTTCTTTATCTACAAACCAGAGGCCATCATTCTGACCTGCATTATCAAAAAGCAATTTCTATTAGCAAATTAATGACTGTTGAGGCAGCTATCAACACTGAGTATCATTCATATTAGATTGGGTGTCAATCGCTAAACAGAAAGTGAACCATCCAGAGCCCTTTGGGAAAAACAGTTAAAGTTCTTTTCTCTTTCTGGCAGCTGAGGAAAAGTTCTGGTCAAAGAGAAGAGGGCAAGGCAAGGGGGAGGAGAAGGACAGAGAGGAGAGGAAATAAAATGGTTCAAGGTTGCATTTCCCTAACTTCACTCCTACAGTGTTGCCCTCACCCTTTGTGACAAAGTCTGGGGTAGATGCAGTTCATGCTGTGTTTCAAGTGTGATCAAGGAGCCGAAGGTGAGCCTGGGAAGGCTAGGTGTCCTTGAGAACCGGATGGGCTTGAGTACTCTGTGCGGATGAATGTTATTAAATTAAATTATTATGATTAGCACTTAGACAATGTGGAGAAGCAAAGGAGGAGAGAGGAAAGAGAACTCACTGAACCCTGCATGTTGGCCATGTAGCGAGAGAATTCTGAGAGCCACAGCAAGCCTGTAAAGAGGGCATGGGGTGGGGCTGTTATTGAGTAGGCATTTTGTATGCCACAATGAATGAGTTTACCAGGAATTTTGTTCTGAAGGTTTGGAGGCAAACCCATGCCTCTTCTGTGGTTTCACTGAGAAACAAAGATATAATTAAATAAGACTTCTAAAGGTAGTTGGCTCTTTGAGTAACCTCTGTTTCAGTGAAAATCATTTTATCTTCTCTGACCCTGTATTTGCTTGTGTTATTCTACCTACCACAGTGCCCTGTGCTATTCTGCTCTGACTCCTATTCCCCACACCATTCCTGAGCCAGTTGGAGTCATCATTTTTGTTGGCAGTAGTTGACATTTATGAGGCTCTCATCATGTGCCAGGCACTGTGCTGAGTGCTTAGCATTATTACTATTACTTCATTTTATCTTTACATCTGCCCTATGAGGTAGATTTCATTTGACCTTATTTCACACTTGAGGATCTTATCTTAGAGAGGTATTGTAGCTTGACCCCAGGGCTCACATTAAGTGTCAGAAATGGGACTCAGTCCTGAATCTGTCAGACAAAGTCTTGTGATCCTAAATGCTCCTGTTCCCATGAAGCCAAAGTAGAAAACTCTAATCCACACTGAGTTGTCAACCCTATCAGCTGTTCTTCATTTCTGTTGATTCCTAAGAAATAGGAGAGATTGGAAGGGATGATTATTGCTCTGAAGAGAGTTACTGTCCTAAGGATTATCTTGTAACTAATTTGTATGTACAACAATAACAATCCTATATAATAAGAGCCTAATATGCTAAGTGTTCAGTTGACAGGTCAGCCATTCAACCAATCAAAGTGTAATATGCTAATGATATACTAAGGCCTCTCAACCGCTCACTATGATGTGCACTGACCACCAGGGGGCAGATGCTTCGACCGGTAGGTTAGCTTGCTGCTGAGGTCTGGCTGATGGGGACTGAGCAAGATTGGCCAGACATGCCCTGGAGCCCTCCTGTGGTCCCTCCCTGGCTGGCCAACCTCCTGAGACCCTCCCCAGCCCCAGTCATGCACCAGTGGGGTCCCTTGGCCTGGCCTGTGCCCTCTCACAATCCAGGACCCCTCAGGGGATATTGGAGAGCCTGTTTCAACATGATCCTGCAGGACAGGCCAAGGGACCCCATTGGTGCATGAATTTGTGCACAGGGCCTCTAATAATAAACTAAACCACCAATGGAAGGTAGCCTGAGACAAAGATAAAGGTATTTAATATATATAAGAAAAGGCTGAGCATTTTTCCTATAAAAATAAGCTCCTTTATGCTTCAGGATCTTCTCATAACTATTCTTTTTTTTTTACTATGGTTCCTCCTCTTCCCTTCTCATAGTGACTCCATTCATCCATCAGTTGGGTTACCTAAAATACCCTGCAGATAAGCTTAGATCCTCCTGTCAAATGTCTTTGTAGCATAATTACCTTTTCCTCAAAGCCCTGATTACAACTATAATTCATTGAACAAGTATTTGTGTAATTTTTTCACTCCTTCTTAGTCTGCAAGCTACATGAGGGCAATGACATTGTCTTTCTAGTATATTGAAAGAATTTAAGACACATATACATCACTGCTGAATAATTAAATGAATAAATAACTGCATCTGTTAAAGGTATACATCTTCAAAGTCTAGTGTCTGACATTTTCCTGACTCTTCTTGCTGATACATTTACCTTTCATAAAGATGAGGAAACAATAAACTTCAGTTACTCACTATAATAAACAGGAACATTGCGCAGTAGAATTAGAAAGGCAGAGACCTTAGGAAAATATGACAGTGCCATCCTGGAATTAATAACTTTGAGGAAGAAATATTGGCTCTTTAATAGTTAACTCAGTTCCTCTGATCTGTCTGTTATAGGCACCAATAGCATGTAATACAGACTCCATGGGTTACCAGGTAGACTTTGCCTGGCTCCATCAGTTTTGAGACTCTTGCTTCCTCTGCCTCCTATTTATCACTTGTGTTTCCCAGGAACCTTCCTAGGCAGCAATGCTAACCACATTTACTTTTATGTTCTCCAGGTCTATACTAATCTTATGTTCTCTATAGCATTGATCATACTGGATAATTTGTACCTATGTTTTCCTGGTGCTTGTTGATAGGTGTATTCCTCTTCTAGAAGATGGAAATACTGGCTGATGACACATATTCTTACTTCCCCTCTGTGTTCTCCATCCCCCCTTACTGGAGCAGAGTGACCACAATGGGAATTATCGGATGAACTCATCTTCTAAAGGACTTGCGCCAAAAATAAAAAGCGGCCCATGTAATTAAGAGATGTATGAAACATTCTTTTGTATCTTTAAGAAGCTCATGTGGAAAGCTAAAAACCAGAAGTAGTAGAAAAGCAAAAAAAAAAAAAAATACTGGATTCAGGAAAATGGTGATTTTTACTCTGTACAGTGCGGGAAGAAGAACATGGCTTAGGGTAGATAAAGTGCTGTTGAAAATAAGAGCAAAGGCAGACTGGTTCATTCATCTCTTATTCTATTCCCATTTTATTTATCAAGGAGAATGATCTCAAAACTTTAAAGCATAAAACAAAATGCATAAAGAGCAGATCATGAAGGAAGATAGATGCCAGGATCTTCAAATGGCCTCTGACTGCTTTAAATAAACTTAATCCTTAGAGCATTCACTGGCCCCATGCTGTCTTTTTCATCTGCTCTTTCCAATATCTGATAATTCTACTTCAGTATCCTAATACTTTTTCTGCAACTCTCACTTGGATTGGAGTTGTTGTGCCCAAATATTATCCAATGAACTTTTTCATGAGACAAAATGTAAAAGACTGCATCTTTGATCCAAGGAGTAGTCCTTGATTGGCGTTCTTGGTAATTTGAATTTTGCACCATTCTGTACTCCATTCCCTGGTGGAATCCCCTTTGCTTTAACATGGACAGTGTATATTGCTTGTATAAATTGTGGCTGGATATAGGAACATATCCTTCTAGGGCACTCTGTTTAGCTTGCTTTGTTGAATGACTACAATTGACCTTCCCTCCTTAACTATTTTGGATGTGCACCCTCCCCTCATGGTCCTTCCCCTGTTTATAATGATTAAGCTGCTTTGCTTCAACAGCCTATCTACTAGTATATAGAGACCCTAGACTAGAGTGTGCTCATTTAAATGCCAAGTCCTTGGTCCAAGAACTATCGTCTTTGTCACTGCCTCTCAATGACCCAAACAGGAAAATTAATTTTTCCTAAGGGGCCCTCAAGATGCAGGGGATTCCTTTTCTTTGTGGAAAAAAAGCCTGGGTGCAATAGTTGTCAGTTTCATATTGACTTTAGGGACTTGGTAAGAATGATCATCTTGAATGCTGCACTTCAGCACAGGCCTTGTCAATGTTTTTGTTTGTTTGTTTGTTTTTATGTCCTTGACAAGGAAGGTTGCTCCCTTTCTGAAACCTCAGCCCTCTCCCGCTCAGCCTGGTCACTTCTGAGCACAATGCGCGGCCTCCCTTTTAGCCAGGAAGGCACTTCCTGCATATGGCACTCGCACAGAATAGGAAGGACTGCTTTATCCTTCAAAGTGTCACTCACTCTGGTTTGTCGTATATCATTGAAATCTATTTTACTCATAAAAATTAACCTTAAATCTTTAAAAGAAAAAGAACTATTACCCTCCTCCCCCTTTAAAATTAAAAGAAAATTAAAAGTATAGCATAGTTATTTTGTGGCAGAACTCAGATTAAAATTCTTAATTTATTATTTCCAATCTGGACATTTTTGTTGTTATATTACAATATATTTTTGGTATACCAAGGCATTAAGTTTTTAATATATATATATACTCTATTTTTATATATTAAATTTTGTTTAATTTATATATATTGTTTATATATCTATGTGTGACATAGACAAGCATGTGTGACAGTATATTGTATATTTAAAAACAGAGATCTATGTCCAATAATTTTGGAACAAATTAGACTATATAAAGTTAGGTGTCCTTGTTAATGAAGAATTTTGAATACCCTTTGGTATACTTATATGAATTATGAATCTTTAAGAGTAAGAATATATAGTACTTCTCAAAGTCATGGGGAACAAAAGGCACTTTTTTTCTTGATCATTTTCTTGTAGATCTTACTTTGGGAGAGAATGCTGACTTTATTTCATGACATTTAGATTGTTCTGTGAATTCATTCACACTTCCCAATAGGACAAGCATCTGAAAACAGGTATAAGGAAGAAACATTACACAACTTAGCATACTTCTTGCAGAGATTAACACAAGAGAAAATTGGGCATGCCCAAGTAGAGAGGGTGAAAAAAAAAAGGTATTTGAAAACAAACTTGGCCTAAATTATAAGACTGTTCAGAATACGTTTGGGCTGTATAATTCATGTCAGGATTCAGTGTTAGAAGTCTTTGTAGTCCAAACAATGGACTTAATTTATGACTGCTGGACTTTCTAATATTGACTTTAGGGACTTGGTAAGAATGATCATCTTGAATGCTGCACTTCAGCACAGGCCTTGTCAATGTTTTTGTTTGTTTGTTTGTTTTTATGTCCTTGACAAGGAAGGTTGCTCCCTTTCTGAAACCTCAGCCCTCTCCCGCTCAGCCTGGTCACTTCTGAGCACAATGCGCGGCCTCCCTTTTAGCCAGGAAGGCACTTCCTGCATATGGCACTCGCACAGAATAGGAAGGACTGCTTTATCCTTCAAAGTGTCACTCACTCTGGTTTGTCGTATATCATTGAAATCTATTTTACTCATAAAAATTAACCTTAAATCTTTAAAAGAAAAAGAACTATTACCCTCCTCCCCCTTTAAAAAATTAAAAGTATAGCATAGTTATTTTGTGGCAGAACTCAGATTAAAATTCTTAATTTATTATTTCCAATCTGGACATTTTTGTTGTTATATTACAATATATTTTTGGTAT
>NW_006292687.1:5490643-5497025 GCF_000327345.1 Myotis davidii | reverse complement strand
CACACTTCCCAATAGGACAAGCATCTGAAAACAGGTATAAGGAAGAAACATTACACAACTTAGCATACTTCTTGCAGAGATTAACACAAGAGAAAATTGGGCATGCCCAAGTAGAGAGGGTGAAAAAAAAAGGTATTTGAAAACAAACTTGGCCTAAATTATAGGACTGTTCAGAATACGTTTGGGCTGTATAATTCATGTCAGGATTCAGTGTTAGAAGTCTTTGTAGTCCAAACAATGGACTTAATTTATGACTGCTTATGGACTTTCTAATGCTAGAGTAAATTTTTGTTGTCTTTTTAGTCCTTATATCCCTCATATTTTTGTAAGTAAAGGAAAAAAAAAAAAAACTCCACAAATTGCCACTTAGACTTGGGCATCTGTGGGGCAAAGTTGGGTCCCTATCTAATTACCTGAAAATAAAGCCTGCCAAGAGTCACATATCAATATGCAAATACCTTCCAACCAGTTTTTACTAATGCTAACAAATTAGTCATTATTAATAGTCAAGGACTAATTAAATTTATTAACATATCGTATTAAAATTGTTTTTTGTTGCTGTTGCCCTTACCTTCTTTCCTCCCCTTGGGTTAAATGTTCTTCTTGGTGAAATATACATTTTAAAATTTATTTTTCTAGTGGTCTCTGCAGGTTGATTTGCCTCAAAGTGTTGATTTTAATGTGAAGAACATTGTACAATAATATGTAAGAGTTTGAAGAATGTTTTTCTGGACATTCTTATTGCTGCTGAAATGTCTGCTTTCAGGTTGTCATTCCTCTTTAGCTATTCTGTCCTTTAGCCTAGTAATTTTTTAAGATTTTTATTTTTTTACTTAGCCTGAGTGTTTTAAATTTTCACTATAATGTAAAATCCTTGTTAGTATTTAGAGCAAACTTTTGATTTGAGAAGTTTGTTTTAATTTTGGAAACTTTAGTGCCTATTTCTCCTAACATTGCTTGTCTCTCATTTGCTTCACTCTAATACTCTGGAATTCTAAGAGAACACAATCCAGAGTCTCTCAATGTCTTTTTCTGGGTAAATTCCTATTTTCTTATTCAGTAACTCTTTCTTTAACTTAATTTAGTCTACTAGCATTTTATTTATTTTCAATGATCTAATTTTATATTTCTGAGATTCCTAATGGTTTTTATATGTACCAATTATTTTCATTGCTGCTTTAATTTGCCTTATAGTATTTGTATGTTTTAATGGATGATATTTCTCTCATTTTCTCTTTGAGAACTTTGATCATATTTGTTTATAAAGCTTTGCCATACTGCTCTATAACAATAATTTTATCTGGAATTTATTTTATTTTTTATTTTATTGATTGTCTTAGTATTGTCTTACTTTATGTTTCTGTATTTCTAATGTAGATTTACTTTAGTTCCCCCCCCCCTCTCTCTCTCAAAGTTTTCTATGATTCAGTTCACTTATTATCCCTAGATTCAATCACCAAACACAGAAAATGAGGAACAACCATTTTCTCACTTCTCCCAAGAATGGTCCATAACTGGTACCATTTCGGATGCATGGAAGAGAAGTTAACTCATTATATTTAAGTCACTAGACTAGAGCTTCATTATCTTGATGAATATGTGGAGAAAGTCTGCACTTCGGCTGTTTTAACACTTAACTCATAGCTTTGATCATTTCTACAGAGTATCTCTTCTCATTATACTCATGATGTCTTTACCACATTGCTAATACTAACATTTTCTACGTCTCTGCTCCAAAGTGTTTTTTTCTCATTTACTTGAAAGCAAGACTTTATTATATTTATCACTGTATTCCTAGTGCTGAAACAGTATCTGATATTCAATATACCATAGATAGATCTTGACTTGTGTTAATTACTCTGTGGACATATATCTTAGAAGACTGAACTGTCTCCTCCAACATGGTGGACTATTTAAAAGCCGAGTTATTGTTCTAGCTTACCCACTCACCAGCTGTTTGCACTTGGAAAAGTAGTTTTAACTTTCTGAGCCTTGCTTTATCACCTACTCAATGCTGGTGATAATATCTTAGCTAAATATCTCATGGGACTGTTGCTAATATCTGGAGGAGACATGAAGGTGGTTGTATTTAGTAATGACTTATACAGGTGAAGGGATTGTATGTATGATGCTAATAATGATGATTTCCAGCACCTAAGAGTTGAGAGTTAAGGGCATCTTACAAATCTTTTGGTCTTCCCTGCACAGCAAGAATTGTCTTCCGAACCCAGTGAAGTGTTTAACTTGCAAAGATTAGCAGAGTTAGCCAGAACTCCTAGCATGGCAGCCTCAATAAAGTGAGGAGGTAGGGGAATAAACAAGGTAAATCTGCACTGGAGTGAGTTTAAATGATGTCACTACACAAAGAAATTCATATGAGAGTTTTCTTTCCCTGGGCCCTGCATGTGCTGAATATACACTGTTGTCTTCAGATTTATTGACAAGATATCAGGAAAAGGTGAGCTGCAGACAGATCTAATAAAAGTTGGACAGCCCTGTGCAGAGATAGCTCCCATTGCAGTCCGGCAAAATGAACAATACGTGTGTGTGTGTGTGTGTGTTGTATAAACAAACTTTATCCAAAATAACTCTCTCAAAGCTATTCATCTACCAAGTTTCCCTCTTACCATAGGGAAATGAGAATTGAAAATATTTAAATACGGCAGAGGGATGGGATCTGGGTGGCAAACCAATATTCTCCATTAAAGTCCGAGATTTAAAGATCCATTTATCAAAACCTTTGGTGTGTGCCCAAGTCTCCCTGAATTAATGCATGCATGCAGATGAAAATCAATGTTTCCTACCCATGTAAACACTGCAGTTCTGAATCAATCTCTCAAAGCTGAAGAGGGTTAAATATTTAAACAAGCTATGTATTGAAATACATTTTTAATGCCGTGAAGCCATTCTGATGAAAGATTACTCAGGAGCCTTCATTAGCGAGTGTAGAGAGTAATGTGGTATTATCAGAACAGATGGCCCAACTGTCTGTGGGCTCCGGCCCCCTCAGGGTAGATTCAAATACGACTCCTAGAGTCAGCTGTTGGTAGCCAGTGGCCTGAATGGATGGCTGCCTACACACCACACATCTCTACATGACAGCTATGCTGGCTGCTGTCTCGGGAGCATTTCCTTCAGGAGTCAAATGCTGCTTTGATTTGATTTGATTTGATTTGATTTGATTTGATTTGATTTGATTTGATTTGATTTCTTTGTAAGCACTTCATGTTGCTGCCGCTTGTTTCAAGTGGAAGCTGTTGTTCAAGAATCCGAAGTGGAAGTGGACAAGCTGACCATTCTGCTGCTTGGTGTCGGATTACTGCTGGTTGCTCTCAAAAGTTGCATGGAGTGTGATTTAAGGCGACCCAACTTTGTTACCTTTTCTGATGAGGCACACTAGTTTGTAGAAAGAACAATTCAGTGCATTGAAATTCAAAAATACTGAACTATTCTTCTCATTACCTTGTTTCCTAGCTGTGCAGCTTTGGGGAACTTGCATAATTGCTCTGACCACAGTAATTTTTATGTTCCATCTCTGGTGTTTCTTTTATAGTTTTCTATGACCAGATTTTAAGTCATATGATCATAGAAACAAAATCAGAGAATATCAGTGATGGAAATGGACTGGACTCAGACTCAGGCAGGGGTATCTAGTCTCCAAGTATCTTTTCAAACTCTCTTGCCTCACTGCATCTAAGATTTGGAAAATTTCTGGTTTTTTTTCCTACCTATATAGAGCATCTTGAAGGAACTATTAAAATACTTGAAAGATATTTGTTAAAAATCTGTGTTTCCATCTGTGAGAACCAGACATAAGAAAATGGGTGAGGTTCTGAGACAGGAGGTTCTTAGGTGTGGTTAATGTAGCCGGTACATTTCAGAGCATCCAGGAAATTTGTAAGTAAAAGATAAGTCCTGTGCTATCCTATCCAAGTCAGATTAGTTAAGTGACTGTTCATTATTGCTCTCCAAGCCATGTTATTAAAGGAAATATGTCAGGAAAAGCAATCATCTGAGGCCAAATTTATTTGCATACCAATCAAGTCAAAATGAGAGGACAAGGAGTACAATGAGACCATAAATGATGAACAATATTTGATTTTGGATTTTAGTGATAAATAAAATTTAAAGGTAAATGTGATGATTGGTAAAAATCATTACATTTATGAGTTAAATATTGACCCAATTAGACATTTTTGAACTATTCTTTTTTTTTTTTTCAGTGACTTACTTTTTTTTTATTGAGGTGAAATTCACATAACAAAGTGTACAATTCAGTGGCATTTAGTAAACTCACATTACTGTGCATGATCATCTCTATTTAATTTGGAACCATTTTCATCACCTCCAAGGAGACTCCTCCCCATTAAGCAATCATTCCCCAGTCCTCTGTGCCTCCAGTCCCTAGTAACCACTAAAACGCTTTCTGTCTCTGTGATTTACCTATTCTGGATATTTACTACAAATGGAATTCTACAACTGGTGACCTATTGTGTCTAGCTTCTTTCACTTAGAGTTACTTGTTATTGAAGATGAAACCGCAGATCCCTAAAGAATCATCACCCTATCATCTCTGATATCCTTCGAACTTTCCAGTGCTTTCTGGACCCTGTTCTCTGGGACTTCAGCTCTGTCCTCTCTAAAAAAAATGCTTAGATCAACAATAGTAAATAGATTCTTGGAGAAACTTAAGGAAGTTCTAAATCACTTCAACAAATCAACAAGTCTTAGAAAAAGGATGTCCTGTACCTCTGGAGATTTGGGCAGTGGTGCAGTTCAATGGTGTCATTTTATAGAGAAGGACTTTAAGACTTAGTATTATTTTCTGTGGCTATTATAAGACACATGCAATCCTTGATGCACTTATTACAAAACAGTTCTCTAGCCTGGATGGCCTGGCTTAGCGGTTGAGTGTCAGCCTATGAACCAGGAGGTCATGGTTCAATTTCAAGTTAGAGCACACGTCCAGGTTGCGGGCTTGATCCCCAGTGGGGGGCGTGCAGGAGGCAGCCAATCAATGATTCTCTCATCATTGATGTTTCTATCTCTCTCTCCCTCTCACTCCCTCCCTGAAGTCAATAAAAATATATTTTAAAACAAAAATAAAAACAAAACAATTTCTCTAAGGAGAGTATATAATGTGCTAGGGTCTAATAAAAGGCCCAGACTCTGATTTCAAGCTGCTCACATTCTACTGGAGAAAAAAACACAAACAATCGGACATTGGCTTACAATAAAACAAGCATTGGGACTGAAATGAGAACAGGGTGCCAGGCAGCACACTGGAAAGTACCTGACCCTTCCCTAGCCAGTTTGGCTCAGTGGATAGAGCGTTGGCCTATGGACTGAAGGGTCCCAGGTTCGATTCTGGTCAAGGGCATGTAATTGGTTGCGGGCACATCTCCAGTAGGAGGTGTGCAGGAGGCAGCTGATCGATGTTTCTCTCTCATCGATGTTTCTAATTCTCTATCCCTCTCCCTTCCTCTCTGTAAAAAATCAATAAAAATATATTTTTGAAAAAAGAAAAAAAAAGAAAGTACCTAACTCTAGAGGAAGCTCTGGAGGGGTAACCCTTTTGTTTTTTTCAAATGTATTATACTTATTATACATAAATTGCATCTAGCTATAGTTTAAAAGAAACAGCTCTGCATAAGTATATTAGTTACATTAAATCCAACTAATTAGCTAATAGTATTTTGTTTACATTTCTAATGCCAACTCTAATTATCTGAACTAATTTCTTTTTTATTTTTTAAATATATTTTACATAAATATATTTTTTTACAGAGAGGAAGGGAGAGCGATAGAGAGTTAGAAACATTGACGAGAGAGAAACACCAATCAGCTGCCTCCTGCACACCCCCTACTGGGGATGTGCCTGCAACCAAGGTACATGCCCTTGACTGGAATCAAACCTGGAACCCCTCAATCTGCAGGCTGGCACTCTATCCACTGAACCAAACTGGTCAGGGCTAATTTCTTTTTTCAAAAATTTCATTGAATTTAATGGGGTGACTCAGTTAATAAAACAATATAAGTTTCAGGTGTACAATTCTATAGAACGTCCTCTGTATACTGTATTGTGTGTTTATCACCCCAAGTCAAGTCTCCTTCCATTACCATTTACCAGTCCTTTACCCCGAACGTTTGTAATTATAAGCTGATGCTGCTATTGGTGACAGATATTCTGTAAAGAATAACACTTTTATCCTGAGAGAGAAAGAACACATACACTTCCAAGCAGTCACAGTATCCTGTGGAAAAACATGGGGGGAAATAGTTGGAGAGAATTTAAAAGAGATTCCTGGCAGCTTTCCTTGCTGCAGGCACAAACAGCTTCCTTGTTACAACCCCACTAATTCGACAAGGATCAAATCATCAA
>NW_006292687.1:5445530-5490614 GCF_000327345.1 Myotis davidii | reverse complement strand
GCAGGAATGGAGCAGACCTTTGGAGTCATAGACTGATAGCTGCTATTTTCATAGGGAAAGCTTGTCATTCCCTCTGCTTGCTTATTAGCTGTGGAAGCTGATGGCTGTATACATACAGCAGGGGCAGGCAGGTGCCAAGCCCCGCAGCCCTGCACTAGTTTGGCATGTTCAGGGTCCCCAGTTTCATTATTTCATTTTTTTCTACAGACTAACTAGTTTCTACATCCTGCTTATTAATTTTGCTTCTACCCATGAGGCACCATAGCTCTAGCATTGGTATCCAACAATATGTCCCTACTGGCAATGTCACCAATTCCTCCTGACCCTTCGTGACTCAGATGTTTGAAACAATTGCTCCCTGGTCAAGAAATGTGATTCCTTCTGAAATCATAACAATTAAGGGTCATGCGTAGATTGCATCACTGAAGGTCAAAGCAATCCATGAATCCTCTGGAATATTCCAGGCAAATTCTTCTTTTACTTTGTTTACTCAGTTCCTTTTATATCTCCCTTGGAAATGTTTGAATGTTTTCCAACTTTCTCGTCCCTAAGTAAGCTTCAAGGTTTTCATAAAGCATTTCATAACCAACTAGCCTCGTGAGTTCTTTTAGTCATCTGTACTATAATATTGCATGCTCTCTGAAACACTCCTTTGTCACATAAAATACAGTATCACACTGTTAGCTAGGTGTGGGGGATGCACCAGTGAATCCATAGTCTTTATCTTCTGCCTCAAACCTGGCCTCTGTGACTTTGAGGAAATGATTAATCTCTCTCCTCTCTCATGGGAATAAGACCTCCTCCACAAATTGTTGTAAGGACAAATTAAGATTGTATGTGAAATTCCTCTGTAAATTTTAAATTGCTATCTAAACATAAGGCATTGTTTTTATTATCTTACTTCCAATCATATTAGCTCTCAATCATTTGTCTTGCTGCATAAAGATCAAGATATTTTTTGTTGGTTTTAGCAAAATGATTTGCACATAAAAATTGAATTGATTGATTCATTTTCACTTTCAGATTTATGATACAAGGTCTAATAATATTTCAAAACCTTGGCAGTCCATGACTGAGGTTTTGAGTTTCCTTTCTCCTTAGTCCTTGCAAGTTCAAATGGAGTTGGCTCCCATTATATGAGATTGTGGTCACTCACACAAGGAAGCTAAAGGGGCCTGGGGTTAGGAGCTGTGTTCTCCATATAATCTCATTATACTTTTCTCATAACTTCCCAGTTTAGCAAAGGCACCTTGGCCAGCTGTTCTTCACCAAGTTTTTATTTGATTCAACTGATTTTAAAGTACACTCTTCTCATTTTGATGTTAGAACTTTTAGCAAAAATATCTTCAGACACATAAGAAAGCAGAGCAATAAGAGTAAGCAGCAAATTTTGAACATATTCTTTTTTATTATTCAAAAACATATCCCTATGTATTATTTTATAAAATCTTTTGAGCATGTCCACAAATCAAAACATTCCAAAACTCATTCTAGAGGTGAGAAATCTAAGGAACCTAGTTCTAAAATAATATTGTCTACAAGGTTTTCCAGCAATTATATCCATAAATCTACTTTAGTTGAAGAAGCAATTATAACATCAGTTTGCATATGATCTGTCCAAATCTCCCTACCTGGGA
Organism: Myotis davidii; assembly: GCF_000327345.1. Lineage (NCBI taxonomy): Eukaryota > Metazoa > Chordata > Mammalia > Chiroptera > Vespertilionidae > Myotis > Myotis davidii. The sequence goes on along the minus strand of NW_006292687.1, from coordinate 5,488,977 downwards.
CAGAGGGCTGATCTGACAGGTTAGATATCTAGTATGTGCATAAAGAAAGTAGTAGAAAGTAGTGGTAGGAAGTAGTAGTGGAAAGTGGTTGTCTCACCCCAAGCAATAGCAGGCACTACCATCACATTTATAGGCAGAATGCGGACTTGAGCATGTGCAGAGCAGCTGCTGGAGGAGGACATCTGAATGAATTGTAATCCTGGAAGATATCCACGGCAAGATCTAAGAGGAAAGGTTATTTCGTGAGTAAAAACAGATAAACAAAAATCACCAGTTACACTGTGATACAATGTTCTTTCATGTTCATTTTGTTAACGAGTTCTTTTAGACTTATCTAGACCGATTTTTATGAAAAATTCTTGTATATGCATAAAAAAGAAAACATAGGTAACATTCATTTGTTTTGAAGGTCCTTGATGCTACTCTAACTCTGACCTTTTTTTTTGGGGGGGGGGGATTTGACATTTAGGATCTTTGATTGTCTTTGAAATTACCAAGAGAATTACCTGAAATACAAAGTTTCTCAGAAGATATTTCACCTGCAGTGAAATATTAATAACTATATAATAATAATAACAACTAGAACAATACTAGTGGTAACAATGATAATGGCTAACACATAGTGTATTGCAACTTACAATATAAACTCATTTAAGCCCCTCACAAAAGCCTAGGTAGGTGTTAGAATCATTATACCCAATCTGTACATGTGAAGAGAGGGGTAGAGCTATATTCTTTGTTGAGTGCCTGTTTTATGTTTGTCTTACTTACTTGTCTACTTGGACACTGAGGCTTATATGTTTGCAAATAATATTGTCTTCTGTGCCATAAAGAGAAATGATGAGTCAGCATTTGTTAGACCGGTGCTGTTCTTCTGCCTCCAGGATTTATTGTTAAACTACTGTAACTCATTCTGTAAGCTATGATGGGCGTGTTCATCTAATTTTACTGTTACAATAGCCTCCTGACTGACAATATTTATGTTATTTTGTGATATCAAAGCACAATGTGGTGGGACAAATACATTTTGTATTCTCTGAAAATATGGAAATATAAAATGAGTCCACGGTCAGGGATTAGAAAGTGGCTTCAAAACAGATGTCCAGCAAACTCATTAGGCAAATGGAGGTCATTCCTAGGGTGGGTGCAGGATTGGGGATGAGCTTTCTATGCTCCCTGGGCTGATGTAATAGTGGAGCTGGGAGAGGAAACCAGAGAGGACAAGCTACATTTGAGAACCCACGTCTGGCCTGGCCTGTTATTTAGACACTAGCCTTTCACAATTCTAATATGATTACTCACAAAACAATAATTACAAAACAATTTAGAGATGACAACTCCAAATTACACATCAACCATCCTGAGTACGAATCTCACCTCTGCCATTAACTCGTGAAACTTAACTTCACTGGTCCTAATTTTCCTCATCGGGAAATGGAAAGAACCTATTAACCTCCCTTTCCTAACAGGGGTTACTATTGGCTATCATAGACAGTTATTTAATGGCTTCAACATACAAGGTACCCAAGTGGGTCTAACCTCATCTGCCTTTAACCATGATCCTATAGGAAAGGGCCCTCATATTACACATGAGAAATCTGAGTCACCAGGCCTCATTCAACTCGTTAGTAAACAGCAGGGATGGGTTTAAAGTCCAGACCTCCAGAATCAAGTCCCATTTTCTTTATATTATATGACATAAGGATAATTATAAAAGCTTAAAACAAAATGAAGGGCTATGGAGAATAATGTGTTAGCAATAATAGTCACTTCATCTATACATGGGGAGCTTTCTATCTCAAATATTTTAATTATAGTCTTACTGGTATTTCTTTGCTAGATGAGGAGATGCACAAATTCTGATTACTGAAAACCTTATTTTGTGCCCTTTGATTTTTTCATTGTTTCCCTCACCTTCACCATTCCCAGTATTGCTAAACTTAGATGCTGATTGTTTTCTTAGAAACTTGGACTAAATAGGAATCAATTTGCTAGCCAGTCCCAACAATGCCATATTTAATAACACCTGTACTACAATGGATACATACACAAACAATCCAGCCTGCATAAATGAACATTCACAGAGCTCTTATCGTGAACTTGGCACTGTGCTCTGTGATTTTTACATCTGTCAGTTCATACAATGCTTGCCATCTTGCTAATGAGAAAACTAAAGCTTGGCAAGGTTACTCAAGTTGTCCAAATTCACACAGATGAGATTTTTTAAGCCATTGCTCATTCCTTTCTTGCCATCTGATTCTTTTCAACTGGAGTGGAAATAAGGGACAGTTAAATTCAGATTCCTATAGTAGTACTGCAAGGAATTACGTTTTCTTTGCCAAGGATTTCCTTTAAAGGCAATGCCTATGAATTTCAAGACGGCAGACAGGGATGTATGCAATTTTAATCTACTGACTACTTTACTTGCAAGGAGCACTAGCTATGTTTTGTTCTGATTGAGCATCTTCTCAAGGAAAGAGGATTCTGAATACAATTAAAACAACAATAAACACATCTGCAGAGACACACACTCAATTGTGAGGGTTCTGAAGAAGCCTGTGAAGTCCAGAGGCTAGTCTCCTTTGAAACTATTCTTGGCTGACTGGCCAGTCTTTATCCCTTTCCATTTCACATGGCTTCCCCATCCCCGAGAGAGCTGTGCACCATGCCCAAAGCTACCACATGCAGATCAATATCTTCAAAAAGCTGCTATCACTCAGTAACTCCCCCAGAGTATAAATGAGTGCATAAGTTAAGAGCCAACTCTTTACCTGGTTTATTAAGCCCTAACTATACATAACACTGGTCTAAGCTCTCTGGAGGATATGACAAACATGTGGTCCTTGACCTTAGATAGCTTGGACCATGGACGGAAAGATAGAAATGGGTTCTTGAGAGAAATGAGAATTAACCCAAATTCTCAGATTCTTGTTTCCATTGTCAAATTACCAATATCTGGTAATCTCCCCAATCATATGGGGGGGAAAATCTATCTTCTTTGAGCTTCCCACAATATTCCCATTCTTCTTTCCTATCTTTTCTGTCCGTGTCTTTCTACTATTCCTGGCTTTCCATACTTCTCCCCCTGTACTTTTCCTTGTTTCATGTCCTTTGACATATTATCTTCCTCCTTATTTTGTCTTTCTTGTGATCAGTTTGTCTACCTTTAGTCATCTCCCTCTTCCTCTCTGATGTTGCATTGTCCACTGTGAAGTAATGAATGCACCATTGGTTGAAACTGCTGATTTCTGGGAGGGGTATCCTGGGAATCCAATGTTTGAGTTGTCAAACATCAGAGAACTTTCTGGACCCTATGCCCAAATTATGTAAGGGGGAACTTCAGACATAGTAAGGCAATGCCCTTAGAACTAAGGTGTAAAAAGTGGAGGTCCTAGCACAAATGAGTCCATTGATATCAGCTAATCTCAACTTTCACCTTGGGCTCATGCTCAGTTATTTTAAGGAAGGAAGAAAAGAATCCCTTGCATATTGATTGCCTACTATGTGCCAAGACTTGTCCTGGGCACTTTCAAACATTTAATTCTCCCAAGAGCCATCAAGGTGGATATTAGTGTCACCCAATTATAGATGGGGAAACTGAAGCTCAGAGAGTTTCCGTATATCACCCAAGGTCATGCAGCTCACAGCAGCAGAGACTAGATGCTGTCTTTCTGCCATTATTTCTAATGCCCGCTTGATTTCTACTTCTTTTCCCACAAGGACCACTGCCACCAGAGTATCATCAAATACAGCAGTCCCAACAGTTGCCTCATGCTTGTAGTAACACTTTGATGTCCCTTTGTAGTTTAAGGCAGGATCCTGGGTGCCATGCTGAGGAGAAGACAGAAACAGTCTCAGGCAGACCAGGAGGAGACAGGGCTGAGGGCTTGGTCACACCCTATGGGCTGGAAGGTACAGGAAGTCGGCGGGTCAGAGGCCACTTTCCAGGGAAGTAAGCTAGGCAGGTAGATATCAAAAGCCCAAGCAGTCAGCGTCCAGAGACTCTGTAATCACAGAGGCAGGGACAATGGTTCTATTGAACAGGAGACATGAAGGCAAACAAAGATCCTGGGACAGGCACTGCTTTTGTTGCCTGCTGCGTGTGAGCAGCTTTGGAGCCTAGGTGTTAAAGAATGTTACAAGGATCTCAGATGCCAGCAGGAAATGCTGCCCGGTATGGAGCAGGAAACAGAGATGTGGAAATTATTTTCCTGTTGTCAGTGCTGCATAGGGACTAAGTTTTACATTGGTTGATGCATCTGAGACTTGGGCTTTAGATGCGAATAGGTTAACCTTTTACTTTGCTCGCACTTCAATGTTGTGTGTACAAACATTGCCAAGAGACAGCGACATTTTATGGCCCCAGTCTCATTATTTTATACCCCTCCCTGCCACCTAAGACGTGGTGTTAAGCATGATCCCTTTACCCTATACCTGCTTCCAATCCCTATTCAAAGCCTGCTCTCTGATTACACTCACTGTAAAATGACTATGGGAATAGACTAGGACACACTTGTTTTCTAGGGGAACTGCCTTTACTCAGATGGAGGCCATGGGAAGTCCAGTGGGAGACACTTTCTGAACAAGGACTGAGGCAAGGCAGGGCTTTCTGGATCCCCTAATCTTTCAAGAAGTGAGTGAGCAGGTGGCTATTCCACCTACACATAAGGTCAGCCCTGACAGCAGTCAGTTTTTTTGTGTGTATCCTGGAACCATTTTCTCAGAGTGACATTGACATATGTCCCCATAAATAAATTAGCAACCCCATCTCAGCTGACACGTTTGGCAGAAACAAGAAGTTCATGTGCCAGTGTGTGGGTTAATTCCTGGGCCCATTCCACTGGGAAAGATCAAGTGCATCAACGTGTGCCTTTATCCTAAGCAATGGGATGCAGAAAGTGTTTCTTCTTCCTCTTGGTTTTACAGAAATATATTTGACTTCTCTATAAAAAAGATAAGTTATTAAACTAATGGAGAGGTGATAGAAAGACTGGAGGAAAGGCGAGACAGAAATAGAATTTTACAATTTACAAAAATAGAAATAAGGACTTCAGACTGCTTACCCCCAAAATTCTCATTGTGAGAGGAGGATATTTATGTTCTTTTTTATGGTAAAGCAACTTCTGCTAAACTTCCATACAGAATTAAGGCATGAAAAGAAGGTCCATAATTTCTAATGCCTTCTACCTTTTTCTCTCTGAAAGAGCCATCACAGTTGAGAAATGCATTTATGCTTTCCCACATTATTCAATTAACAAAGTTTGAGAAACCTTGTATGTGCTAGTTTCTGTAATAAGCATTTCATGGGTTTAAAAAAGTGGATAAAATTCCTTTTACAAATAGCTAACTGGAAAAAGCAATTATGGAAATAAACACAACAGGTTTATTTAATAATATTGATTGAGCCCTTGAAATGTGTCAGTCTTCCTGTTAGAATCAGCCTAGCAGATGCTCATCCTATAGGTTAGCAGCACTCCTCATCCAGAAAACAGAATTTTTATTACAAATGTTAGCTCTGTTAGTCTGGTTGAGGTATTTCTAATAATACATAGAGTATTTTGGCCATTCATCTATTTACTAATTAACTGATATATTTACTGTTTACTTACTATGCACCACTTACTCTTCTAAACGCTGGCGATGTAGTAGTAAACATGATGGGTGAAGCCCTTGCCCATGTAAAGTGTAAAATCTAGTGCCCTTCAGTTTTTTATGAAGGCAACACTGAGTTCATCTGAGTGCAACTGCCTCTCATTCCTTTCTTTGTGATGAGAGTCAGCATAAGGTCAAGATCCTCCTGGACCAGGAATTAGGACAGCTTCTAAATAATTTACCCCTTGAACATAGCCAACTCCACACCTCTCTGCCTGTGTTTTTAGGTGCCAAATAAGTAAGAGATATTCAAGGACTGCTTTGTCTAGTATAAAAGTTACTAGCCTCATGTGGCTATTAAAATTAATGTAATTTAATTAATATTAAATAAAATTAAAATTTAGTTTCTCAGTTGCACTAGCTCATTTCAAATGCCCTTAGCCAGATGTGCCTAATGGCTATCAGACTGAACAGTGAAGAACAGAGTTTTCATCATCACAGAACTCTCTCTTGGACAGCACTGTTTTGAGAGATAACTTCTGGTGTTAATGTCTATGGTATTTGTCTCTTGGATGTTCTGCTGCAGAATTCAAGTTGTAGCTCCCCGCTTTGAAATTCTACATCACCTCTCCTATACACAAAGTACGTAGCATGACTATGCATACTCATATAGATGTCTGTGTGTTCTTGTATATGACTTTACCCCCCTACTAGACTAGAATTACTTCTGGGCCATGATCATGCCATAATCCTCTATATTGTAAATACTTAGTACACAACCCTATAGATAGTAAGATTGAAATAAATGTCTGTGCTGTTGGTGAGAAGGGTAATTTCTGATATTCACCTGCACACTGACAGTCTGAGAGCTATACCTCTAAACAGCAGAGGGGACTTGTACTTCAGAGAAGCCATGAAGGACAGATCACGAGTTTGGACTCTACCACATTGAGTTTAATCCCAAAGGCTATTTCTGCACATCCAGCCATCTGGAGATAGCGTGGGTGCCAGGCATCATGCCTGTGCAGTGATGTATCTCATCCCTTGGTATTTAAATGTGGTCTTGGCATGGGACACTGGTGTCCACAGTTAGCCACAGGCATTAAAAAAAATGTTCTGACTCCAAGTCAAGGGCTGCAAACTTTGCTTCCTTGTTTGAAAGTTATGTCTGGGGCCAGCCATTCATCTGTTTCCACAGCTGCAGGATTCTCATCTTGGGTCTCTAAGAATATGATCACAAAAGCTTTATAATAATGAGAAGAGATTAGAGTTTTAGGGGATGGGTAATGTCCAAATTTAGTACTTAAGAAACTGCAAAGTGACATCTGCTCTGGAAGATCACATGCATTCTGGAGGAAGAATTGTTTTAAGTTACGTAGGTTTCAGCATTACTCAGGTGCATCACGATCCAGCTACCAAGAGGAACAATATTGTAGCCACTTAATGTTTCATATGATAAGATTGTCTTTTTCTTGCCTTTGCTCCTTTCCTTACCAAGGTCCATTTTCTGAGCTCCCTTGTCTACTTATATTTGTATCAAAAAAACCTATACACTTTTGTACACAGGGTTGGCTTTGGAAATTTGAAAGAGAAAGTCTGAAGCAATAGGTAAACATTTAAAATACATACTTTTATTCAATCTTTATTTCTTCAGATATACTCGGTATACTTATTAACTATTTGCAAATAAAGATTCTGAAGACTCAAGACTGTAAGCGATTGTTGGAGGTCCCACAGTGAGATGAACTAGAAACCAATGTAGGACTTGGAACAATGTTAGAGGAGAAATTACATGGTACAATTTCAGAGATGCTGGAAAGGATGTCTGCCTTCCATGTGTCACTTTGCCTGATAATCAACTGATTATCATGATGATTTATTGAATGCTTACAATGTATAGGAATATATGGCCAAATATTGTTAATGTTAAAAGAAGTTCATTGTCCTCAGGATGTTTATAATTCCAGTTTGGAGTGGTTTTGAAAAAAAATTAAAATATCAATATAATGTATGTCAGGAGAAAAATTAATATAGAGGCAGTAAATGATATCTGAGCTCAGAGAAGCACAAGAACCCTTCATGTAAGTGTTATCACAGATTAATTATTACCGATTTGTAGGAATGAAATGAAAAGTAGAGATTAGTTTATCATTTGAAGAGAAGGGGAAAGTAAAAAAAAAAACATATATGCTAGTACAGAGATAGGAAAGTCTAATACTGGCTTAGTCATTGAGGAATATGCAGAAATTAATCAGGAAAGGCAAGATGAATCCTGATTCTGAAAGAATTTGAATCTTGGCTAAGACATTTTACCTTTATTGTATGCAATTAAAAAGCACTCTCCTAAGAATACTTCAGTTTCCTCCTGTCCTCTGACCTTGTAGCACCATATTTATTTGCATTCCTATCTTTGATTTTTTATGCTACTCACACCTTCATTCTATCTCTTTCCACATCAGTTTCAGGACTCATTCCAAATTCCCCCTCTTCCAGAAAGCTTCCTCAATTTATGCATCAGTTATACATAAATCCCACAATCTTCCACTTACGTCTTTGTTAGGTATGTTTCTATAGCGTTATATGTTATGCCTGCGTAAATCACCTAACTCTGTACATTATAAACACTGTTAAAATGTAAACTCCATAAGGTCAAATAACATAGTTTATGTCTCTTTTTTTTTAGAGTATAGGCCAGAACTCTGTAAAGAGAATTATGTTGACTTGAAGGAAGGAGAAAAACAGTAAGGAAGAGGCATTGTTTTTATACTGGTAACTTCTTGAAATATAACTCAAGTAACTCTAAAAATACAAACTCTTAAAATCACCATATAATTTATACCATTCAATTTCTTCTTTGAGCTGATGGAGGAAATGGAATGCACGGTAGCCTATAACATATTTTATCTCTAAAAACTACCTTTAAAGAAGCTAAGACTATTCTGAGACATTTCAAAACCATTCTCTTAAGACATAAAGTCTAGTTTTGTGTATTCAAAGAGTTTGTAGGATAAAATTATCAGCTTTGGCAAAAAGTGCCTAAACTTTTGAAAAAGTGACTGTTCCTTCAAGATGTATCGAAATGGAACTATGTGAGTATGCAGGACTAGGAGCCAGGGGAAGTGTGAAGATGTAACAAAGACTTTAGAGAGTCTTTGACACCTACAAAGGCTCCTCTCTTGTTCCAACTATCCCTTGTGCATAAGTCTTTTTAACCAGTTATTGCAGTTATGTGAAATTTCCTGCACTCCTTCAAGGCTACAGATGCTCAATGAGGTCCATGTCTTTTTCATCTCGTCCGTTACCTGGCACGTAAGAAGTTGGTAACCAATAAAAGTTTGTTGAGCTCAATTGTCATATACCAGGCATTTTACTTAACATTCTTTTAATTAATGACAGACAAGATAATTCAAACTTTATGTCAAAGATAAATTCTAGGTCCTCCTAGAAAAATTAATGGCCCAAGACATTCATACAGCTACATTATGCAGACCTAGGAAATGAAGAGTCAAGTGTTCATATGACATTATTTCTATGGATTACAGACATAATTTCAGTTAACCAAATTAAGAACCTCTCAAAACATTACGATTTGGAAGTGAGGGTCTGGGCGACTTTTCTTATTAAAGGAGAAATTGCTTTTGGAATACCCCTTTGTGAAACAAAGAAACAGATATCCCTTTACACATGGTTGATCCTGCATATCTGCTTATAGCACAAAGTATATATGGAAGTCTCTTAGTCCTAACTTACTAGGAGAAATCAAGCCTCAGGTTTCTGGGTTCTAAACTAAGGTAGGGATGTGGAAGTCAATGAACTGAAGTCAGAATTCATCCTGCCTATTTAATCTTCAGCAAACTCTTCCTCAGCTTATCCAAGTGGGGACCAATGAATTTATTTATTATTCCTCCAACATTTGGTTGCATTCTCTGACATTTTTCTTGTTGCCTGTGATTTTACAAAGCATCTACTTTTCACAAGTGAAAACTGATTTTGTCCAAACAGATGCTTGTTTCTATATTTTACATTCTGGGAAAAACATGGATATGATTTGGTTGGGGAGGGTCTAGAGAGAGAGATGAGGAATGAAATCACTGGTAGAGGCACAGCTTGAGCTGAAATTAGAAGCCAAGTGAGAGCTGTAAGCAGGAGGAAGGGAGTCTCCAAGAAAATTTGTTGTATAATAAAACACTCATTGACAATATTCTGACAAGAAGCCCTAACAAAATTCTCACATATCACAGGCTGGATGATAAGATGGTTTCTTTCCTAAGTTTCTGTAAGAATTTGTGGTAAGCTAGATTTGGACAAGTTATTCCCAATGAGTCAAACAATCAAATCCTCATCAATTTCTCAATCAACAATCATCTCCTGAGCACCATTTTTGGGGTCCTAATCACTGTTAGGATTGAATCAGGAGAATCAGGAGAAAAATAAACAAACAAACACAGCTTAAATGATTTCCAGGAGGAGCTCATTGTACAGGTGAGAAATAGGGCTAATAAACATGCAAAAGGGGTGAACCAGAGGAGACCATGCAAATAAGTTTCCGGTATTATTTCTCCAGGGTACACATGGCCTGCTGCTCTGTAGCTCAGTCCACTGATGTCTCACTCTGAGTTTCTCCACGTTTCTCAGGACTTAATAGAAGGCATGATCCCTGATGTCCTACCTGCTCTGCAAGCACCACAGGTGCTGAGGCAGTGCCCATGCTTTCCAAGTGTGTTTGAGATGCACCTCACTATCATTTGTCTGCCTCTGTCCAGAGCCTGCTGAGCCCGGCTATGAAACTGCATGTAGCCTATCTTCAGCATCCAAAATCTCTGAAGATAGATTTCTTTTCCTCAACTAGGGTTGTTGGCGCAAATTTTAGGGGCAAAAAAGTTTCCTAGCTACCACTAAATTAAATAGTGGAGGTGACTGGGGTAAAAGCATATTCAAATTTTTACCCCATTTCCCTAGCTCCTCCAGGTTAGGGTGCTGGTTAAAAAGACTCTAACATTCTGCTCAGACACAGGTCTCTCAGAGCAGTGGGTGGGCACGTTCTCCTCGCTCTCCTGCAACATCTAGGGGAACATCCATCCTGGTATATACACAGCACCACCTGATGTAATTGAAATGACTTCTCATCTGGCTTGGGCTCTGATGATAACTGCTTCCATTTATACAATCAGAGCTCACTACTGAGTGACTCTGCATTCTCCTACATCAAAGGTAATTATTATTTTTATAGTTCAATTAGCAAACATTACATTTCTGTTTGCCTTGCTATGACAGTACCATTGAATGAACAATAACACACTTATTCCAAAGCTACTGAGGTACAAGATGCTATGATACTATCAGAGCAGTTTTTTTTCCTTGTATTTTCCCCCAACCCTTCTCCTTTATGCAGATGGGTCATAGCCAATTTGAAAATGAGAATGGAATGTTTCAAATTAAGAATACAAAGCCCATAAAATGCCTTCTAATCCTGTAAAAATTAACTTCTCTATTTAGAAATTAGACTCTGAGGCCCAAATTCAGTGATTTTCCCGGAATCATAGCAGTCTATAAAAGAATCAGCTTTTAAACCAAGGCCTTTAGACCCTTGTACAGTACTCCATATACCTTCTCCCTTTAAGCTCTGCAGATAGAAAGAGAAGTGAAAGAAGTCAGGATTGAAGGAAAGAGAGCCCCTCCATTGTGGATGGTCTCCTGAGTGTGAGGCATGGTACACTGTGTCTTAAACTGGATACCTAAGGACCAGGCCTTTGACCTGGTTCGTCCTGAGCTGCCGTTTCCTCCCTCACATGGCAAGAGGACTAGACTAGAGTATTCCAGGAATTCTTTCTTGCGCAATCATTCTGGAACAAGAGTCAGCTCTACCTTAGTTCAAGCATCTAAACATCCTTTGAATATTCTTTTTGCCTGGTTGTTCCAGGTAAGGAGGAGGTTCTTTGGCTCTGCAGCAACATTTGCTATATGTCCCTGGGTTTAAAATTTAGAAACCTTTCAAATAGTTTAAATAGTTGTGCCCCCCTCTTTAATCCTGAAACTGGTGACATATAATCGGGGGTGGGGAGGGGCGTACTGTATGGTGCCATTAAGCTCAGTGTGGGGTGGGTGGTCAGAGCTGGGCCCAGCACAACGAGGCAGCTCTCTTCCCACAGCATGCTCTGGCTCTGCGGGCAAAGGCTCTCCAGGAATCTGACAGCCAGCTTCCACATTATCACTGCTTTCCCCTCTCCAGCTTTATTAAGCATGTTAAGTAAGATGTTTTGTAGTGTTCTTAAAGAGTCTGTTGCATTGATTATTCACAATGCCACCCCCCTCCTCCCATCCTGCTTGGTGACCCCCCTCCCTGCCTTGATTTATTACCCACTATATTGTTTCCAGCACAGACCTTTTTATCATTGTCACATATGTGAGCCTGGTGATGAGATATACTCAGTAGTGGCTGAAGGAACAGGAGAGAACTATAGGAACCAAGCAAGGAGGAAGTTTACAACTGATTGTATCTTCTTCTAAAACTCATCTCTTATAATTTGGAGGGTCCCAAACACAGTTCCCTTTGTCTTTTTATAACATATAATTCAATGGACCATTTGAAGAACAATCTTTAGACTTCATAGGCAAGTTTTACTAGGAGCCCTGAAATAAGTAACAAAGGTCAAGGCAATCAAGTATTTAATATTTAGTATGTGTCAGTCATGAGGTTTTGTGTTTTATATGGATGATCTCATGTGATTCAATCTCAAAAGAGCAAACCACAGAAAAAAATATACCTTGTTTCATGGATCCTTTTTAATTCCACCCCTTTTTCATATAAAAAAATCGAAGCACAAAGGGTCTTATAATATAATTACAAAGGGGTAGTTCCAAGGATGATCTCTAGATCCTCTGACCTCAGAAAGACACTCCTAATTATTATGCAAATACTGTCTCCAGATTCAGGTACAATGATAGAATTTTTTGTTAATGATCTGAGTGGGTTTTCCATTTATGTTTTTTGTTATTTGCTTTTCCATACATTTTAGAATCAGCTTGTCAGTTCCACTAAAATTCTATTAGAGTTTTGATTGGAATTACACTGATGCATAGATTAATACAAAGGGAATGGTCACATTTTTATTTGGGCCTTTTTTCACACTTTTCTCTAGAAGTCTGATACATCTTTTGTTATATTAATTTTCAGATACATTATATTTTGGATGCTATTGTAAAGGGAAATATTCTCTTTAATTATATTTTCTGAATTATGCTGGTATATAGAAATGTAATTGATCATGTATATTGATTTTACAGCTTACAGATACATTGCTGAACTATCTTATTATTACTAATAATTTTTCCGTAAGTCCTTTTTGCTTTTTTATGTAAACAATCATAACACCTGAAAAAATTGTTTTGTTTATATAATCTGATTCTTGTTTCTTTTTTAAAAAAATATATATTATTGATTTTTTACAGAGAGGAAGGGAAAGGGATAGAGAGTTAGAAACATCAATGAGAGAGAAACATTCATCAGCTGCCTCCTGCACACTCCCCACTGGGGATGTGCCCGCAACCAAGGTACATGCCCTTGACTGGAATCAAACCCGGGACCCTTGAGTCTGCAAGCCAATGCTCTATCCACTGAGCCAAACCAGTTAGGGCTGATTCTTATTTCTTTAATTTCTTTTTAATTCTTACTTTGCCGAGCTAGGATATCTATCATGATGTTGACCACAAATGATGATAATGGGTATCATTGCCTTATTCTGGATTTTTAAAAATGTTTTAAAATATTTATCCATGTCATAAAATTGTATTTAGTTCTTGTTACCCTTGTTGCTTGTCTTTATCAGGTTGACCTAAGTTTATGATATTGTGATTTATAATAAGAAATATATATTTGGTCTTTATCCCACTCTGGCTCCTAAAACTCTTGGAATTTCCTGTGATGACAGCAATAAAATTGTTTTTATATCAGTGAGGTTACTTTTGGAAAACACATAAGGATATGGCTGGTTGACAGGAGAACCCACTATGTGATTAAGGGATTAGAACTTTCAGTACCATCTCCCTGACTTCCTGAAGGGGAGAGAGGCTGAAAATTGTGTTTAATTACAAATGGCCAGTGATGTAATCAATTGTGTCTATTAATAAAGTATCCATAAAAACCCACAAGGATGAGGCTCAGCGAGCTTCTGGTTGGTGAATATGTGGAGATTTGAGGAAAGTGGCAGGCTCCAAGAGAACATGGAAGCTGTGTGCCCTTTCCCTATACTTTGTCCTAGGTTTCTCTTCCATCTGGCTCTTCCTGAGTTACATCCTTTTATAATCACTGATGATAACTAAATAAAATGTAACTCTGAGTTCTGTGAGCCGCTCTAGCAAGTTGATCAAACCCAAGGAGGGGAAATTTTAATGATCTGTGAACCCTTTTAAGATAAAATTATATCCTGTAAGTTTAGTTGAAATCAGACTTTGTGATGCATTCAGGCTCTGGGCAAGGCGTCTGTAAGCAAGACCCGTGTATGGTTCAGAAACTCAAGGCTCTAACTGGGCTGGCCAATCCCCAATGCCTGGGCTTCCAGGCTGGCCCTACAACTTCAACCTCAGTGCTGGTTTCCTGCCTTTAATCCCTTGATGTTGGTCTCTGCCTATACACTAACCAAGTGTGTGTGTCTCTCACCTGTCACCTTACTTATCATTATTATTACCAATGCTGTGGCTCACTATCCAATATGCCAATCTGAATCTGAATAAGCTTAAATGCTGCTGTTTCTCCATTCTCTAACCTATTCTAAGTGACACCCTGGGGAAATTCTGCCCATTCTCATTCAACTCCAGATTAAAAATAATTGTGATCTTAGGGGAGGAACTGGTTTAGGTGATAAAATTTTGCACCTGTCACATTATGATATACATTGGGTTAATAATTGGATATTTACCTATTACCTTGTCTCTATAATTTCCAGATATTATGATTATTTTGCTCTATGACAAAGTGGAAGTCATGCTGCAGACATTGCGATGTCTTCTGTTTACTGTTTATTTTCTCACCTGTGTTTATTTTACTTATTGTTTGCTAAGCCAGATAACTTCTTGGGAAGCATACTACATGTTTTGAAATTTAAATAAAATAAATAATTTTCTCCCCATAAACATCAGTACACCATGAATTTGTTGGTTTCAGAAAGAGCTGACTTTACCCATATGCGTTGCAAAAACAGTACAGATTGGTTATCATTAACATTGTCTTCAAATGCTGATTTGTTTTAGTAGAAACTAGACTACACTAATTAAATTTTTCTAACTATAAAAGGGTTAAGTGTAAAAACACTGAAGTAGGAACCCAAGGTAATTTGTACCATATTTCTGAATTAGCACAGTGCTTTTCCTGTTTATGGTGATTCTTATAGGCTGATGTCCTGGCAAGTGTCCACGGACTCGCTGCACATCCAGCCCTGCCACAAGTGGAAAATCTTGGCCAACTTTGATTTTTACCTCACACAGCTGGATCCAATAACCTCCTTACTCCTGCTCAATAAGACACATTTTTCATCTCCTTCTATGCGAGACAGACGGGCTATCAATCACAGTTGCCATCAGAGTCTGGCGTTTGCTGAGCAACTTGTCTTTCTGGCTTGTTCCACTGCATCACTCTGCTTTTCTCTTCCATAAGGATGGCCAGGAGCACTCTTCTTTACCCCAGCTCTCCCCTCAGGGTGTCATCTTACTCCTGATCTGTTTATACCAATCACAACAAAGCCATTTCTACCTACCAGTAGCCACTCAAATTTAAACTCTACAAAAATAAAGTTAGTGGGAAAAGAGAAAAAGTTCGGTTTACTGTGTTTCCTATCAGTTTTATTGTTTTTCTCATTACTATTGCCTATGTTGAAAGTACTGGACTAGACACCAAGGTCCTGAAATTGATCCCACTGCTATTCTTTTCTAGTTTTGTAACTCAGGAAACTCAAAAGCTGGGCTGCACATTAGGATTAACTAGGGATCTTTTAAGCATTTAAATATCCAGGTGATACCCCAGAAGAATTAAATCACAGTTTCTAGGGGCAGAAAATCAATAGATTTTTACAGTCCCCAGGTAATTCCATGCCGAAATTGAGCTCATTTCTTTAAACCTTAGAATAACCTAATTTTTATAACTTCACCTCAGACCCTGCCCATGTAAGGTACATTTGATCATATATATATCAAAGTCCTTCAGAAATTTTAAAGTAAGTAGCCATTAGTGTTTTTCATAAGGCATTATATTCTGTTAAAAGTAAAATAAAGTTCCTGGCATTTCCAGTTGGTAGGATTATATGATAGGTAATAAACAAAGGTTTCTCTGACTCCTCCTTCTTTTTTCTTTATTATGGGCCCTTTCCCGATGTTAACCACAAAGTTTGAAACAACATTTTGAATCCCAGAAAGAAGCCCTCGGAAGCCTCTTGCTCTCCCAGAGTGTGGAGGATATGTCAGTTTTCCCCTCTCTCTATGAGTCTGTTCTACCCCAGTGCCCTCTGTAGGATCCCTGCAACAACAGAAATAAAACATTTTAAAATAAATTATTTCACATAAAATTTAAAATTAGGGTGTTTTTTCTGCAGTTAGGATTTTGTTTTTAGTAACCATGACTGTTGTGTAAATTAATATTTATATTCCCTTCCACGTTGAAATAAAATAGTTTGTGATAGAAAGGCATTTACTTAACAGTAGGATGGGGACAAGGACGGAAGGAATGAAGAGGAAAGAGGGATGGAGACATCTACCTGAGAGCAGAGTTCTACTGTCCTATAGGTTGTAGTTATGGGCAGTAGTTTTCAACCTTTATCATCCCATGACACACATAAAGTAAAATTTTGCAGCACACCAAAAAAATTTTTTTTCCAATCTCACAAAAAAATGGTATAATATTGATTCATTCACACTGGAAGGCTACTATTGTGTTGGCTGTTGTCATTTTCTTTTTTTGACAATCTAAGGGGAAAGAAGTCAGTGCCCCTGACTGAATAGTCAGGTTAGTGCATGTTTTGAAAATTCTTGTAGCATACCGGTTGAAAATCACTGCTATAGGTAAGGAATGTCTTTAATTTCTGACTTAGTTTTTCTGTATTTCAGCTTTGCATAAAGAACAGGTACATGTATATTTTCATATACTCCTTTTTTCCCCCATTGACTTCTCCCTGGCCACCCCCATCCCCCAGCACATGCCCTCAACCCTCTCTTTTCTGTGTCCATTGGTTATGCTTATATGCTTGCATACCAGTCCTTTGGTTGATCTCTTACCCACAACCCCTCCCGCCTTTCCTCTGAAGTTTGACAGTCTGTTTGATGCTTCTCTGTCTCCATTTTTTCCCCACCAGTTTATATTGTTCATTATATTCAAAAAACAAGTGAGATCATGTGATATTTATCTTTCTCTGACTGGCTTATTTCGCTTAGCATAATGCTCTCCAGGTCCATCCATGCTATTGCGAATGGTAAGAGTTCTTTCTTTTTTTACAGCAGCGTAGTATTCTATTGTGTAGATGTACCACTTCTTCTTTACATTAAATTTAGAAGGCCATAGATATACCTTTCTTCCACTTTGCTTTTTTTTCACTTAAAAACATAGTGTAGTACCCTAGCTGGTTTGACTCAGTGGATGAAGAATTGGCCTGTGGACTGAAGGATCCTACATTTGATTCCGGTCAAGGGCTCATGCCCAGGTTTCAGGCTTGATCCCCAGTAGGGTGTGTGCAGGAGGCAGCCCATCAATAATTCTCTCTCATCATTGATGTTTCTATCTCTCTCTCCCTTCTCTCTGAAATCAATAAAAATATTTTTAAATATATAGCTTAGATTTATTCCATACCAGTCCATAAAGATCATTGTCTTCATTTTTATAGCTTTGTACTATCATATATAATAAAAACCTAATATGCAAATTGTCCGCTCAAGTGGTTGTTCGACCAGGAGACCAGGAGTTAGACTGCTCACTATGATGTGAGCTGACCACCAGGGGGTGGTGCAGAACATGGCAGGCATTGGCAATGCAGCCCTGGCAGCAGGCAGCAGTGGAGGCACTGCCAGTCCTGATGGGCCCTGACAAAAGCCGAAGTGAGGCAGGATGGTGGAGCAGGTCAGCGGGCTGTGCCAGGCCAAGAAGGGTTAGAGCAGGGGCCAGATTGCCCTGCAGACGGCAACCAGTGGCAGTGGCGAGGGGCAGGGCCACAGCCTGGCTCCCAGGCACTGAGAGAGCTGGGTAGGGACTTGGCTCTAAATGATCACTCTGCAGGCGGGATGGTGGAACAGTTGAGCGCCAGTCCACAACAGGGTGCCAGGGCTGTGCTGCTGTGGGGCTGGGGCACGAACTGGGGCTGCGAGCCTGGAGGTGCGAGCTGGGGCCTGATTCCCACAGGCCACCCCGAGGGACCTCCCCATCTGTGCACGAATTTGTGCACTGGGCCTTTAGTCTATATATATAAAAGCCTAAGCACCAGCCATTTGGCCAGTAGCTATGATGTGCACTGACCAGGGGCCAGACGCTCAACATAGGCGCTGCCAAGCTGCGTTGACTTGGCAGCTGCGGTTCTCAGGTGACACACCCGGAACCAGAGAGGAGAGAGCCCGATTCTGGGGTACATCACCTGAGTACTGACCTCTCACAATCCAGAACCCTCGTGGAATGTCAGAGAGCCAATTTAGGTCCGGTTCCTGCAGGCCAGGCCAAGGGACTGCAGAGGTGCATGAATCCATGTACCAGGTCCCTAGTAATAAAATGAGTTCATTTTTCCAGCTCATTTTTTCCATGTACCTATTGGCATTTTCAACTCTTCCCTATGAGTGAAAAAAATTGTGGATTATACATTTAAATATTAGTAAAATGGAATTGTTGTTGTTATTTTGAGTCTTCAAACAGGTAAATGTTATCATTCTTTGCCTCTTCTTAATTTTTAGTACTTTTCCTCTAGATCTTTTCATTTCTTTCTTTTTAAAATGTCAAGAATTTTTTCCTTTTTGGTGTTTGCTTGCTTTCTTCGATGACTCATTAGATATTCTTTTGACTTTCTTACTCTTTGGACATCTTGTAAGTCAGTCTTTATTTCTAGATTATACTTTTTCTTTCATTTCTTTTGAGTTTAAACAAGTATTCTTTCATCCTTACCCCTATCTTTTTTTGTTTTTAACCCATTTATATTTTTCACTTTGAATTTTTGTTTCAAAGTGGTTTTCCTATCCCAAAATTTTTGTTGGAATACATTTAACTTAATTTGAATGTTGTCTTACAGTGTCTTTTGATATGTGGTGGTTTTTTTTGTTTGTTTGTTTTGGGTTTTTTTAGGGGGATTTCATCACTTGAGCTGTATTGAATGTCATTTTCTGATTTTTAAAAATAACTTTACATGACTTTATTAGCTTCTTTTCTCCATTAATATTTTAGTTTAGACGATTCCTTGTTTGACAGTGCCCTCTTTTTTCACAGTATCAAACTTTATATTCTTTAGTGGGTATGTTGTGGTATGGGTGTGTGTATGTGTGTGTTTAGTAGGAAACAATGTGTGTGTTCTCTGATGTTTTCAGTTTCTTGGTCTTATAGGACCCAAATTTACCTTTTTTGCATCACTGACCCTTCATCACTCAGTTTCCAAAGAGCTCCTCTCTCCTCCTTTTTCGCTTGTTTTTAAGCACTCCATGAATTATGTATTTTAAAAACTGTTACTTCAAGTCATGCACATTTTAAAATCCCTTTCTGATAACTTGTTAGACTGTGCTTCGACCTACCAAGACATTGATTTCAGTGTTTAATATTTTTCCCATAGTGTGGACTTATGTTCTCCTAAGTGCTCTCATGTCCACATTGTCCTCATGACTAGCTCTTCTGTTCTCACTTCCCACCATTTTTCCTGGCCTGCACTCATTTGCCACAAATCCTCCAAGTAGGGAATGAGTGCAAAAGATGGCTTGCTGAGATTTGGTGCATTTTTAAAAAATCGACAGCTGTGTTGAACTGAGGGCATCCCACATCTTCAAATTATTCTTGAAGGTGTCAGGGTTTTTCTGTTATTTCTTTGTATTGTTTCCAGCTATTCAGAATTCACAAGTTTTTAATTTTAAAGAAAGTTTTGTTTTTGTGTTTCCATGGCTTTAGAAACACTGTGTTCCTTTGAGCCAGACTTCGGTTTCTTCTTCCTCTGTGACAACCATATCTCTGTGGAGTCCTCTAACTGCCCCTGTTGCCTTTCATGGGTGCCAGAGCAATCGATTTATGATGGAAGAGAGGCCTCTGTCCCCAGAGAGAGAGTGTGAGTCTTGATCTGCTCTTCCTTTTCCCCATGGCTTGTTTAAAAAGGTTTCATTGAATTTCTTGCATGTTGTGCTGCTTGGGTGTACAAAATATTGGCAATGTTTTATAATAAGTAACAAATCATTATTATGCGCTTTGGTGTTCATCGTATTACCATTAATCATCGTAAATTCACTAAGTGTATCCACACAAATAAGGTAGGTAATTCCAAAGACAGTTTTATTCATGAAACTTTCAATGTATTAATGTGTTTTCACCTTTAAAGATACATGCAAGGAGTTAAATCATGTTTTTCAATATCAGCAGCATCAGAAGGATTTTGTCTGTGCACAGTTCTGCAAAGACTCATTTTTAGCTATTATAAGGGATGGGGAATTCACCTTTGTCACTGTGTTGGTCCCTATTTTTAATTATTGCCATACCTCAAATTCTCATGGTACACCTTTCCTCCCGGTCCTAGATTCACTGTTCATCCTTGCCAGACTGTATTTTTAAGTATGTGCTCTATGTTTCTTGCTTTCTTTTTAATACAATACTAGATGCCTGGTGCATGAAATTTGTGCTAGCGGGGGCTGGGGGGGGGGTGGTGTTCTTCAGCCCGGCCTGCCACCCCTCACAGTCCAGGAGCCCTCATGGGATGTCCTACTGATGGCTTAGGCCCGCTCCCCCTGGGGAAGGGCCTAAGCCACGGTCTGGTCTCCCTGTGCAACAGGCGACTGGCTGATCAGGTATATAGATACTTTCTGGAGGCAGCACAGATTCCTTCCTTATTTCTTTCCTCTGTGGTTAGAGAACAGGGGACTAAAATGTGGAGACAGAACTGTGGACAAGCCTGGGGCTTTCGTAGGCAGCGGAAAGAGGGAGAAGGCTGGGGAAAGTATAGACATGGTTTCCTTCAATTGGTCTCCCTTCCTCTGGGCCCCTCCCTCTGTTTTTTCCTTCTTGTGGTGGATGCTTGGGCCTCGGAGTGATCAGAGCCCAGCAACGGTGGTGTTCAGCCCCCTCACTTCTCAGCTGAATGTACAGCCACCTCGCATTCCGAGCGGGGCTGTTTTCAAGTGACTAAAGCACTGGGAATCCAGAGCTCCTGGCCTCTCCCCTCTCGGTTTCCTCCTTGGGTCAGTTGCAAAGTTCACCGAGACACTGAGTCAGCTCTGCCCTCGTAGTTCTGCACTGGCCCCTGCCCAGGCATTGCTGGACACTCTTCCTCTAGTCTCCGGGCCCATAGTCTGTGCTCGGGAGGTTGCCCAGAGCCCATTCCCCCAGGCAGGTGGGGCAGGGGAGCTAGCTTGGAGAGCTGGAGGAAGATGGCAGAGTAACAGTTGGTATGAACCTACGCCTGCTCAGCCATACTTCCTAAGCTCCCCACCAGGCCCAGGCAGGGCCCATTCCCAGCACCAGGAGGATCCCAGCTGAGGTCCCCTCCCTGCACCCAGTGCCCTCCTCCCTGTTCCACCACTGGAGCCAGGAGCAGCTCACCCACAAGGCACTGGTCCCTGCCGGTGGTGGCGAGCCTCCTCCCTCTGCCTGAAGTGTGGGGCGGGGTGGGCAGGCTCAGGCCAGAGCAGAGTGGGGAGGGGTGCATGGTGCTAGCAGGCTCTGCAGTCTGTGCATGCCCACTCTGGCTCCAGGCCACTGGCTCCCGCCGAGCAGCAGCTGCAGTGGTGCCGCAGCAGCCTGCAGTGAGGCCTCATGCCCCTTACAGCTGTCCTTGGGCACCGTGAATGGAGATGTCGCCTGCCCTACTGTCCAGCTGGGAACCTGAGGGGGCTGGGGTGGCATTGGGCTCCTGCTGCAATGCCAAAGTCGGACTCGGGCTTGGCTGGCAGCCTCCGTCTCCACCCACAAGTCAGAGCGGCTTCCACCTCCCAGATAGGTTAGCGTTGGCCAGGCCTGCTAGTGCCTGTGCTGTGGGCAGAAGTCCCACCCCCATCCCCACCCACCTAAAGGTCTCCTATTTGATTCTAGGTCAGGGAACCTGCTGGAAGTATCTAATCTATGTTTCTCTCTCTCTCTCTCTCTCTCTCTCTCTCTCTCTCTCTCTCTCTCTCTCTCATCAAAAGCAGGTCATCAGGTGAGGATTTTAAAAAAATGTTTTAAAAAAGCATTAATGTACAGTGCCTTATTGGCATGTTATTAAAAAGTATTTGGTCTTAACCCAAAACAATAAAGTACTGACAATGGAAATTTGGGTACCATCTATACAATAAAAGCCTAATATGCTAAGTATCCAGTCATCAAGTCATCCATTCAACCAATCAAAGTGTAATATGCTAATGATATGCTAAGGCTGGTCAACCGCTGGCTATGATGTGCACTGACCACCAGGGGGCAGATGCTCCGACCAGTAGGTTAGCTTGCTGCTGGAGTCTGGCCTGTTGGGACTGAGCAAGATGGGCTGGACATGCTCTGGAGCCCTCCCGTGGACCCTCCCTAGCTGGCCAACCTCCCGCGTCCCTCTCTGGCTCTGATCATGCACCAGTGGGGTCCCTCGGCCTGGCCTGAGCCCTCCCACAATCCGGGACCCCTCAAGGGATGTTGGAGAGCCGCTTTCAACCTGATCCCACAGGCCAGGCCCAGGGACCCCACTGGTGCACGATTTCATGCACTGGGCATTTAGTAGTACTATATTTGAGATACTTTTATAAGCATACTTCAGCTCCTTCCACCTGGAAAACTCTCTTTTATTGTTTCTTTTTAGAAATATATCTTTAGAAAGAGAAAATCTTCAAATCCTGGCTTCACTATGTAATATTCATTTGTCTTTGACAAAAACACTAACTTCTGTGCCTCATTCCTACTTCTATAAAATGAGAAAAATAATATTCTTGACAGAACATGTTAAGGTTAGGGCAAGAAGATGTGACCTTTTAAATTCTTATTCTTATCTTTAAAATGAAAATAAGACCAATGATTATTTGATGAGTAAATGAAAATGCAGATGTTAGGCATCTTAAATTATTTGGCACATAAAAACTACCCAATAAATGTTAATTCTCCTTCCTGACTTATTGATGGCTCATCCAACTGAATTGTTTTGAAACAAAAAAGAGAGTCTTAATTGGAAAAGCACAAATTTGGTGGTTCAGTTACAGTCATTCTATGGACACACTGACATATATGTCTATGAGAAAGGGAGGAGAGGGACCAGGACATACAGTGGCTGCTCAAGGGGAATTTGCTCTTCTCTTTTCCTAAATGATGTCGCAGGGAATAGACACAATGCTGGGAATGGAACGCACAGAACTGAACCATGCAGCTTGAACAACACTGCAAAGCCTTGATGACATGCTGTTAGACAGGCATATCAGAGATGAGATAAAATATTAGTTGTACCTCCATACCTGAACTTCACTCTGTTGCTAAGGGGACTGAAGATCAGTCTCCCTCCACCTAGCGGAATCCTCTCACTGACATTTTACCAAGTAAATCATTCTAGTGTCTAGCATCTCTATTGATAGTTCTACTTTATATTGTGCTAATGCCTACTTGGCTATGTATTTTCACGCCTGGTATGAGCTCTGCTTTGTTAAGCCAAGATCCATCTATCCATCCATCCATCCATCCATCCATCCATCTATCCATCCATCCATCCATCAAATAGCATTGCTCAAGTATTTCAGGGCAGCCATGCTGATGCTCTAATACTCTATATGCAACATCTGGATTTCTCTATCCTTTCCTCACATCATTTCATGCCATTCTGTCTGTCCCTCTGATTTGTCAACTCCTCATCTTGTTGATACAATGGAGCTGTCAGTATACCACGTTCCAGATATGTGCTGCCCAAGAATAAGCAGTGGGTGGGCTAATCAAGTCCATTAACTCTAATCGGATGCAACCTGAGAGTATGCTTGCTTTCTGGCACACAGAATGAGCATCCGTCATGGAAATCCACAAAACCTATTTCGTGTAAAGTGTTAAGTTTCCTCAAATCCATGCTTGCTGTCCAGATTGACATTTTTACTTGATAAATATCATCTTATTAATTTGCTCCCATGTTTTCAATCTTGATTTCATCATCCATCAATCAACTATCCTTCCTAGATTCCCATTAAATGCAAACATTTTTTAAAAGTTCCACAGTTTTTATTAAAATTTATTTATTGAACCAGTAATATATATAATAGATGCAATAGCTAAGAAGATGCTTGTAGATTTTATATTTTAAAAGATTATACACTACTGATGGATACACACAGGTTCATAAACTGTATTTTTTCTCTTAAGGTCTATACAAGGATAATTAAATATTTCTAGCAGGAAAGACACTCATTGAGAGAGGAGGTACTAAATTGTAGTCTTTTATAAATGTGAATTTCTTTATTAAGATGTTTGTAGTATTCTTTGCAGGAAAGTTTTTATTTTGTAAGTTCTTTGCAGGAAAGTTTTTATTTTGTAAGAAATATACAGAAGTATTTAGGAGCAATGAGCATTATATCTACAATACACTTTTCTTAGTTAAAAATAACATAAAGGATAAATATAGGTCCATAAATATAGGTACATAAGAGAATGATAAAAAAAAATTCCAGTTGTGAAACCTAAGTGAAGATTAGTATTCTTCTACATTCTTTGTAAGTTTTTAATTATTTCAAAATAAAGATTAAAAAAACAAAACAAAAAAACAAAAGATGGATAGCTGTTGGTCCAAAATAGGAAATGGGGTAATGGGAATATATTGTGGCAAAGTTGATAGAGCCAAATGTTGAGAGCCCTGTGCTGTTAGCCACCCATTTTGTTGGATATTTATTTAAAACATATATATATAGATATAGATATAGATATAGATATAGATAGATATAGATAGATATAGATATAGATATAGATATGACAGTGTTCAAACATGGGGAATTCTATACTTGTCAGAATGTCAAAAGATTGCTCCTTGATTTTTTTCAAAATAAAATGGGACAGTAACATGCTAGTATTTAGAGATTGGTAAAGTTGGTATTTTGGAATTCAGCTTTGATGAGGAAGGTGGCTTTTCCTTTTTTAACATTGTATGAAAAGCCATCTCTCTTCTTCTCACTGCTAACTTTAAACCCATTCTTGGTAGGAGCCACAGAATGACAGGTCATCGCATTGTATAAATTTGCCAATTATTGTATCAGATTAAATAATGTACAGGACACTTTTTATAAAACTGAAACCTTTAAAAGGTGTTTTTGCTGTAGTAGAATTGTACCTTTATAGCATCTTGTTCCTCCAAGTTCCAACCATTCTAACAAATAGGCATCTGCACAAAGAAAAAACTCAGGAAAGAGGAGAGTGGTCTACACTGTCCTTGAAGCTCCTACCCAAACACCTATAACCTCATGAAGCTGCGGTGAATTTGAACTCAGGAAACATGGAGACTAGGATTGATACCATCTATGACTGGTGGCTGTGTGAATCACTTCTCTCAAAAGCATTAGCTTCCCATCTATAAAAGGAGAGTGCTGGACTTGATTTTCCATCTCTGACATTCTATGGTTCAATGAGCATTTAGTGCTGTTGAATCCTTTTTGTTATGACAGTAATTAGTGGTTCCTTTCTGGATTACTTGGAGCATTTTTGAAAGGTTTATAGCTTATTCCTGATGTAGATAAATGTTTTTGGATTTGCCTTTCATGAATAAGAAGGTGATTGAACAAAGCATGCATTCATCATTCTATTTATTGCCCTGAAACAACAATGTAATTTATAAGCCGATAATACTTTAGGGAGTGTTCTACATATGTATGAAAAGAATGTCTTAAATTAATGGGAGGCCAAGAAGACACTAATCTAGGATCCCCTGTAGAAAGAGGTAGGAACTCAACCAGGGAGGAAACTTGGGTTCATTTTATTTGATAATATAGGTGGTACTATATTATTTTTACTGGAACACCAATAAAAGGAGAGAAAACATCAATGACTCTGGGCTGGCCTCCTCTTTGTGTTCTAAGATGTGTGAGGATGAGAAGGTCAGGCTATCACAATAGGTTCCAACTGGAACCAAAGCAAATGCTGGGATATATATTAAAAGATGCATCTCAAAGTCTAAAAAAATATCCACTTTTTATATACCATTCACAAAAACATGATTGATTTTTTTATTATGTTTAAGAAATCCCTGGTGAAGTTGTATGAATTAGTGAACATCAGAAGAGGTTCACTTTAGAATGACAATAGCCCACATGAAAGGATATCCTTTTAGAATTAATAGAACTAATAAGAATTATCTGGTAACTTTTGTCTGTCATATTAAATAGCTCACTTGATAATCTACACTAATAAAAGAGAAACATGCACATTGACTGTCCCTCCGCTATGCCCACCAGCCAATCAGAGCAATATGCAAATTAACCCAACAAAGATGGCAGTTAATTTGCATACACAGGCTCAGAGTGAAGACTGAAGACAGTGTAGAAGGAAGCCAGCACTGCAGAAGGGAGCAAAGTGGCAGAGAAGAGAATGGAACCCAGGCAGTGGAGATGGGAGCAGAACTGAGGCAGCAGAGACGGGAGGGAGCGAGGCATCAGAGATGGGAGGGGCAAGGCAGTGGGGAAGGGAGGGAGCCGAGGCAGCGAAGATGGGAGGGAGCGAAGTGGTGGACATGGGAGTAAGCAAGGCGGCAGAGATGTTAGGGAGTGAGGTGGCAGAGGAGGGAGCAAAGCGGGCTTCGCTCCCTTCTCTGCTTTGCTCTGGCCTCAGGAAGCCCTATTCTTGCAGGAATAGGCCCAATGAATCTTCTGAAACAGGCCTCTAGTATATATATATATCTCCTCATCCAAAAAAAAATGCCCATTGATTTTAGAAAAACACAGAGAGAGAAACATTGATTGGTCTCTTTCCATACCTTCCCCAACCAGGACTGAACCAGCAACCTAGGTATGTGGCTGACTGGGAGTGGAACCCACAGCCTTTCAGAATATGGGATGACACTCCAACCAACTGAGCCACACCAGCCAGGGATAAACTTGATATTTAGTATGTAACATCATAAAAATGATTTCTTACTCAGCATGCTCTCCATTCTCACATTGCACAAGCAAATCTCTAACACCTCATTGAATTTGATTTATACTCCACTTTCCTTACTTCTTACTCTGTCTATAATTTCACATGTTTATAGGTATAGCTAGAACTCTATTACCTATGAATATCTTGACTCTCTTACTTATTATCCAAGGAATAGCTAAAAATTTAGGAGGACATACAAAGTAAGTTTCTGAGCAAATAAAATACATATATCAGTAAGTTGATGCACCAAAATATGGTATAAACATATTTGTACCAAATATGGTATAAAAGAGAGCCATGTATGATGTTTTATAGGACCAATTTACTCTTAATTTACAAAACATATTAATGACTTTATAAAGATTATTTGAGCTAACATATGTAGGTGCTTAGAAATTTCCTGGTACATAGTAAGCATTCAATAATAGTTATTATTACTTAATTTCCATGCCAATAAAATACTAACAATAACAAGTGGAAAGGGAGAAATTGCTATGATAGTTCAAAATAGAGATAGGTGACAAGTAATAGAAACAGCTAGCAACATGATCAAAATGAGACATAAGAACTCAAAACAAAGCCATCATTATTCATTTGGTACAGAGCCAAACACATTTGAGCAGAGTCAGAAGCATCACTGTTATAGTACATTCTAGCAGTAATAGCTGTTAATAACAATAACTTTGAGTCATCAGGAACAGTTGAAATAATATTCAATAACCTCTGTGTAAGAAAGCATGCAAATCTGTAATAAAAATTTATAGACTCCCATCCAAACCGGTTATGATTTTAATGTTAATGTTCCACTCATAAACTCTCCATAATCTAGAAAACCTATTTTCTAGACTCTTTGAATAAAGTATATCTAGAGAATAAAAGTTTATGTCAATTATGATCATTAATCTTAGTAATTTCTGGACATAGTTTTAGCTGTGCAAGTAGATGTTATATTTCTCAAGGACAAAAAAGTATCTCTGGACATGTTATTCTCAAAGTGTATGACATAAGAATGGGTGTTTAACTGCCATTTTCCCTGTATTTAACAAAGCAATGGATCCTTTTTATATATTTAGTGCTTAGACCAGTGATGGCGAACCTACGACACGCGTGTCAGAGGTGACAAGCGAACTCATTTTTTTGGTTGATTTTTCTTTGTTAAATGGCATTTAAATATATAAAATAAATATAAAAATATGTCTTTGTTTTATTACGGTTGCAAATATCAAAAAATTTCTATATGTGACACGGCACCAGAGTTAAGTTAGTGTTTTTCAAAATGCTGACACACCGAGCTCAAAGGGTTCGCCATCACTGGCTTAGACCATCTAGGGTAGGAGAGAAAAGTAGCCAGCATTCCATTCCTTTGGGTTTGCTTCAATAAATACAGAGTGGGCCAACATAGGTTTATAGTTGTTCGTATGGAAAATAATACAATAATCAATAAATAATAATGCAAGAATAAACTGTGTTTCATCTACTCACAATTGTAAACCTATTTTTGCCCCACACTGTACATCTCTTAAGTTTAATTTACAAAAAGCAAGGCCAGATGGGGATTCTAGTGAAAGAGTTTTGTTGAGCCCTAACTGGTTTGGCTCAGTGGATAGAGCGTCGGCCTGTGGACTGAAAGGTCCCAGATTTGATTCTAGTCAAGGGCATGTACTGTGGTTGCGGGCACATCTCCAGTAGGAGGTGTGCAGGAGGCAGCTGATCGATGTTTCTCTCTCATTGATGTTTCTAACTCTCTATCCCTCTTCCTTCCTCTCTGTAAAAAATCAATAAAATATGTTTAAAAAAACACACAAACAAACAACAAAAAACATTTTAAAAAAAGAGTTTTGTTGAGAGTCGGTTCAAAAGAAAAGGGTTACAAGACAATGGATAGAGGAGGGGAAGAAAATTAACCAGGAATGTTCTCTTTAACAGAGACTGGTTTCCACCTGGACTCACTGGAAACCCTGGGGTATGACTGGCATCAGAGAGTTGGACATTGAGGGCTGGTTTATTTTACCTCTGTGTCAGTTATTCATTACCTGTTGACTACAGAATGGGGGTGAGGGAGTCACATTCCAGATGAGTCTTCCAGGTGACAGGTGGCCCCCCGCTAAGCAGAGGGCAGTTATCAGGCCAAAGGGGGGAGTATGAGAAGTTACCAACTGGTAACTGGAGCATGAACGTACTGGGGTGCTTTCAATTATCCACCTCTTATACTACTCAGATCCACTTGCTTCTCACACTAAGTTCACATCATCCAAAAACAGCTAATCCAGGATTCTGATATGTAAGACATATCCTGAGGCATTTTCAGCATATAACCCCCCTTACCCCTCAGGACACCCAACATTTCCCCTGTTCAACTATGCTAACGTTTGGCATTAGTCATATATCTGATGACCAAGAGGAACAGTATAGACGTTCAGTAGAGCAAACATTACTCTTGAAGGCCTGACTCATCTGAAGCCTCTGCATAGTTCTCAAGTGAAGAGGAAAAGGCTGTATATTTCAACAAGAAAAATTGGTTTCAGGTCTAGAGTGTTCGGGAACATCAAGAAATTTAAGGGTCTTAAGTGTATTTATCTGGATAGTTCAATTCTAAGTCTCAGGATTCTGTTTCTTTCCTACCGGAGCCCTGATTTTAGCACAGTCATTCTTTTTAAGACAAAAAATTCACCTTCTCTGAAATTCTGCCACTCATCTTTGTGATTAGGCCCTTTGTCTGGTCCTTAGCTCTGCCTGCTCCTCAGCTGCTGGGCAGGAGTGATTATCCGCATGCCTTAGGCCAGTGGTCGGCAAACTCATTAGTCAACAGAGCCAAATATCAACAGTTCAATGATTGAAATTTCTTTTGAGAGCCAAATTTTTAAACTTAAACTATATAGGTAGGTGCATTGTTATTAACTTAATTAGGGTACTCCTAAGGCTTAGGAAGAGCCACACTCAAGGGGCCAAAGAGCCGCATGTGGCTCGCAAGCCCCAGTTTGCTGACCATGGCCTTAGGCCACAGTAGGTGTGTATTTGGAGATAGAACATGGAAGCACTCCATACAAAATCAATAACTTACCAAAAACTATAACTTTTAACTTCTCTTTTTTGACTGAGAAAATAATCTCTCTTTGCCTTTTTACCAAACGTTTTCATGAATGCTGTTCCCTTTTCAAACAATGTATGTATATTAAGCTAGAGAGAAGTTAACATCCCTTGAAAGAATTGAATAAGTAAGTGGCTATAATTATACCTGTTGACTGAAGCCAGAGTGCAAAAAATACTGCATGGTAAATATGTGTTTAATAATATGAACCAAATTAACTATAATCCAAACCCTGTATTTTCTGTTATTAAGTGTGTAGGTGAACAGGATGTCCTATGATGTTCTATAGTTCGCAAAGGGTGTAGGAGTACGTCTGAGGAAAACTCCTACAGATGTCAAAGAAAAGGGCTGTGAAGAAAATAAGACTCTTTAATTAGGCATTAAGGTCTGAACGACATCAATGCTGCCAGAATGCTCTCTGAAAAAGGTTTCAGTGGGTCTGATAACACGGTGAGAACTGACAGGCTTAAGCACATTCTGGTTTCTGGTGAAATTCCTATCAGAAGGGGATTTTGTTATTTTATTGGGTGTTTGATCATCTCTTACTTACTTTTATAGTGTATTTCTTAACCAGATCATATATTTATCTATTCATGTATTATGCATGTTCTAATTCTTATGTTTAAATGTATGTTAGAGAGGACAAATAGTTAGAATTTATGTAGTCAGTTTTTCATATGTAAATAACTCATCATTGATTTGTATTTGCTGGGAAAAAATAAACCTCACCTATGTCATTGTAGCTCACCAAGTTCTAAGCTACTCAGTGACATCTGCTAAGACCCCTGGCACTGGGGTAGCCACTGCAGCAATGGGAATGTCGAGGGAGTGGTGACATCCTAGCGATCACTGTTTAGACCTAGAATGGCAACATCACACACAAGCTTCTTTAGATCCCCCCTTTCCCTCAGAACCTCACCCATGTCTCTGGGCAAAACCAGAGTTGAAGAAATTTGTCTAATTGAAACTGCTCTGCTCTAAAATCTCTCCCTCTTCCTATCTTCTGATCAGTTCCCCTAGCTTGACACATGTGGTTTCACTCCTTCACTCCCTCGCTAATTTAACAAGTGTGCACTAGTATTGAGTATCATCCATTCATAAGGAAGTCTGTCAGGGACATAGTAGGAGCAAAACAGACTGTACCTGTTCTCATGGTAGAGTAGACAGCAATGTTTAATGTACAAACTAAGGGCAATAAGTCTTATAAAATCTTCTTACATTCTTCATTAAAATTGTATTTTTTGGCACAAGCTTGGATTTGTAAACAAAATCCCCATATCAGAACCATATTTGTATTTGACCCCAAGTGTGTGAGTTGGAGCCATTACTAAGAGGACCACCATAATTAAATTTTATTTTGTAGAAACATTCAATCACTTGTACTGCAGATTCAGGAAGGGACTGGGTGCTTCTCAATTTTCTTCCCACGTAGTCTGAGAAAAACCCTATGAGGACTTTCTGATAGGAGAACAAAGCTTTGTTGTATCTTTCCAATGTAGAAGAAAACAAATTCCACATACATTTCTATATTTTTACTGCTTTCCACAAATGTAGAAGCAGCAGCAAAGCTAAGATCAGGAAGTAAAAGTAATAAACTCTCTTTCCAGTCCCTATGCCACTCCAGTAATAATTTTTCTTCAGCTGATGGGATGAGGGAGTTAATTAATCACAGAGTCAAGAATTCAGACCGAGGCAATAATTGAGAAGAAAAACTTGGGACTCTATTTGCTAGAGCAGAAGCTCTCAAAGAGGGACCCAAACCAACAGTATTGCCATTGTCTGGAATCTTATCACAGCTCTGGGTGAGGCCTAGCAATCTGTTTTACAAAGCACTGCTGAAGTTTGCAGCCCAGTAACTAGAATGTTGGTAGTCTCCAGAAGTGAGCCCATAGAGGGGGTGGTGGGGTGGGAGTGTTTCAAACAAGGAAGCAGGGGTGAAAATGAAACATTTACTTTTGAAGGCATGATATGGAAAGAACAAATAAATAAAAGTACCAGAAAACAAGATCAATAAGAAATTGCTATTTATATATTTTTCTTTAAAGTTTGTTTTCAAAGAACATCTAAGCCAATTAATATTTATGCTTTGTTGCTGTTTTAATTAAAATAAATTTTTGTTAAAACGTTAAAGTAAGTTATCTATCTCAAATACATGATTGAAGACCATGGGTGTTTTCTCCTTTGTAATCCCCCAGAGTTCCTTCTTTAAGTGTTTTCAAAATTGGATTTATACTTATTTATCAAATTAGCATAATGAAAAATGAAATGGTCTCTATTGTTCTTATTTGAGCAAGATGCATTATTTGGCATCCTTACTCTCCTTCCATTGATCCCTCCCACTCACCTCCTAATCTCACAATTAGCATGCACTGTAATTTCTTCCACCAAGTTTGTATCAAAATTATTGTTAATTTTTAAAAATATATTTTATTGGTTCTAAAAAGGAAGGAAGAGGGAGAGAAAGATAGAAACATCAATGATGAGAGAATCATTGATTAGCTGCCTTCTGTATGCCCCAACCTGGGGATCAAGCCCACAACTTGGGCATGTACCGTGACTGGGAATCAAACCGTGTTCTCCTGATTCATAGATTGATGTTCAAACACTGAGCCACACCAGCATGGCTATTGTTGATTTTTAACTTTAGTATCTTTTCTCCATAGTTATAAAGTTTGAATTTCACCATAGTGATTTAGATTTAAATGCATGATTAGATTGTTTAAATGCCTACTGCTGGCTTTCCTCACACAAACCTCTCCAATAGTTAGTTTTTCATGGTGAGTTATATTTTGTGAAATAAAATTTGTTTAACTTTATTTTGCCCCTGTTGGTGATTCCTTCTGGAAAATGCCCTAAATTCTAAGTTAAAAAGTGGGCACGCATGCTTCCAGATATTCTATTACTGAGCATGTCTAAAATTTAAAACTTTACTGGGTTTATACTTCTTTGCTTTCTTTCTATGTATGTATGTAAGTAGATATCTATCATTTATCTATTGATCTATCATCTACCTAGCCAGTATAATATCTATATATATCTAATCTAATAAAAGATAAACATGCAAATTGACCATACCTTTGCTACACCTTAAGCTGTGCCCACCAGCCAATCAGAGTGACTATATGTAAATTAACCCAACCAACATGGCGGCCGGCAGCCACAGAACTGGAGTGAGCAGGAGGCTTAGTTGCTCCAGTGATGGAGGAAGCCAAGCTTGCCGACTGGCCAGGCAACCCACTGGGGACCCCCCACCCTAAAGGGGGTGTGGCCAGCCTGAAAACAGCCATCAGCCCCTCACCCAGGCTGGCTAAACCTCCATGGGGTAAGGGTACCCCATGGTGGGGGGGCTTGACCAGCCTGCAAACATCCATCAGCCCCTCACCCAGGCTGGCCAGGCACCCCAGTGGGGACCCCCACCCTGAAGGGGGTATTACCAGCCTGCAAACAGCCATCAGCCCCTCACCCAGGCTGGCCAGGCACCCAGCAGGACCCCCACCCTGATCTGGGACATTTTTCAGAGCAAATCATCCGGCCCCCACCTATGCACCAGGCATCTATCCTATATAATAAAAGGGTAATATGCAAACTGACCCTAACAGCAGTAAGATTGGGAATGACTGGTCACTATGACACACACTGACCACCAGGGGGCAGGCACTCAATGCAGGAGCTGCCCCCTGGTGGTCAGTGTGCTCCCACAGGGGGAGCTCTGCTCAGCCACAAGCCAGGCTGACGGTTGCCAGTACAGCGGTGGTAGTGGGAGCCTCTTCCGCCTCTTCAGTAGCACTAAGGATGTCAGACTGCAGCTTAGGCCTGCTTCCTGCTGGCAAGTGGACATCCCCCAAGGGCTCCCAGGCTGCCAGAGGGATGTCTGATTGCCAGCTTGGGCCCAATCCCCAGGGGAGCAGGCCTAAGCCAGCAAGTAGTCATCCCTCAAGGGGTCCCAGACTGTGAGAGGGCACTGGCTGGGCTGAGGGACACCCCCAAGTGCACACATTTTTGTTCACTGGGCCTCTAGTATATATATAAAAGCCCAGCAACCAAATGGCAGGATGACCAGAATGACTGGTGGATGTGATGCACACCTGTGGCTGCCAATGGGCCTGATCTGAGCCCTGATCACACCTCCCCCCTGCCAGCTCCACCTCCAATCAACCTTCAACACCTTTGTTGTGAGCCTTTTTGTGAGCCAAATTAATAAATGCCCACTGATTAGATTAGTGAGTCAACATTCAGGTTGAGTCACCTACTGACTCAGTAAACCTGGCTGGAGGAAGCAGGGGAAGGAGTAGAGGGGTGGGAAGGAGGAAGAGCTGGGAAGGAGGAAGGGTTGGGGGAAGGAGGTGGTAACCAACACAACAGCTCAAAGACAGGAGCCCTAAACATCCCAGTAAAGTTACCATGGCCAAATCAAAAGCGCATGAATGAAGTCAAGGAGTGACAGGAAAACCCAGGTTCAGTCTCAGAAAGAAGAGGTCAAATTAAGTGAATCATACCAACCACAGAGGGAGCTTCCTTCCCCCTCTACCCCACAGCCAGCCCTGCTCCTGATCAGCCCCCAACACCCCAATTGGGGGTGGGGCTGGCCAGCCAACCACCCACAGACCCTTCTCTGCTGGCCTGGCCTGATGTGTCCCCATAGGGACAGGCTGACTTGACCCTACCCGTGCATGAATCTGTGCACCAGTCCTCTAGTTATTTATAATTACATTAGTGGTCCGGTACATGAAATTCGTGCATGGAGGTGGGGGTTCCTTCAGCTCAGCCTGCACCCTCTCCAATTGGGGACCCCTTAGGGGATGTCTGACCACCAGTTTAGGCCTGATTCCTGTGGTACATCTTTCTCGCAATCTTGGACCATTGGCTCCTAACTACTCACCTGCCTGCCTGCATGCCTGATCGCCCCCAACTGCCCTCCCCTGCCTGCCTGATGCCCCTAACTGCCTCTGCTAGCCTGATTGTCCCCTACGGCCCTCCTCTGGCATTGTGATCTCACCCCCAATTACTCTCCCCTGCTGACCAATTTGGTTCTGATTGGTCAGTTTCTATGCCAGTCAGTGTCAAAAGCTCCGCCTCCTAGGCAGCCATTGGCTCCTCACAGTTAACCCAGATTTGGTTCTGATTGGATGGTTTCTATGCCAGTCAGCACCTCTAGGCCTATCTCGGGGCCTGATCAGAGAGGCGGGGCTGATCAGCAGCCCCATGGAGGCCTGGAGAGAAACAGATGTGTGGCTGCTGGTGAAGCTTGGAGAGAAAGAGAGAGGCAACAGCTGATCAACAGCTGCCATGGAGGCTGCGGATCAGACCCTTCCTCTCTCTCTGGGCCTGATCTGCAGCCTCCTCAGCAGTCAGTGCTGGGTTATCACAGCAACCCAGCCCTGACTGCAGGACTGACTTTTGGTGTTTGGTGGAGCCTTCAGTCAGTCGTTAGGGACCCTGGGTTTTTATATATTAGGATACTAATCTATATCTTTATTGTTAAACTCTACCTCTTTTCTGCTAAACTATGAAGGCCATGAGGTCAGGTAATATCTGTTTCCACTGAAACTCTTTCAATGATTTCATCAATAACTAGGGAAAAAGTACATTGATAGCAGGAGGGGGACATACAACTCAGGAAGATGGAAGGTATCACTCATGTTTGTTCACTAATGGGAATTTGCTAAAAAAAAAAAGAGAGCAAAGAGAAAGGAGATAGTTAAAGGAGCGTGGTTAAAGGGATAGTTATAGAAACAAAGTCCTTGAGTAGTCAAGAGGGCAGGGGAAGAATAATAGAGGGATTTTATGAGACAAGAGAGAGACCGGTTTATTCATGGTATCTGAAGGGATGGGGCATATTGAGACGGATGAAGACAGGTGGTAGAATTGTAGGTGGGAAGGTAAAATAGTTCTGCTCTGATTGCTCTTATTTTATTAGTAAAGTAAGAAGCAAATAGGCAATCAACTGAGTGATTCAGAGGAGAGTTATTGAAAATGAGTAATAACAAGGTGTGAAATAATGGCTTGGGTCTAGAAAAATTAGCTGATGGAGGGAAAGTGGCACAGTTTTCCAAAAATACTGAGGTCCACTTTGTATTACTCATCATTCATTCATGTCAGCCTAACCTAGGGCTTCCTGCAGCCACACCATTACACCCTGGGAGGCATGGCAGAGGCAGAGAATTGGATTCAACTAGGGTTGGGATTGGGCCAGGAGATGGGAACAAGCAAGAGAGACTAAGGAAGTTGGAGTTAAACAAGAAGTGATCATAACAATGTATATGGAATCTAAGCTACAGAAGGTAGGAAATAAATTAAAGAGAGCCTTGATAGAGACAAAGTGATAGGTGCAAGAGGAAGAAAGTATTGGCCTTGAATTATTTATAGTTACAGTAGGAATACTTGTGACAGTGAGAACTGAAGATGGTGTTTGGAGGGGTGGAATGCAGATTGAATTTCTGAATGTAATACAGGGACTGTGGGCAAGGGTTGAGAGGGGAATGGAGGAAACGACAGAAGTGGAAAATTCAAGTAACTAAGAGGGCACTGTCCATTTTTATAGCTTGATATGTTCCTTTAGAGTTTCAATCTCCCCTTTTTGACTGAAGCCTCTCTATTCTTCTAGCATTTTTGTATCTCTGAAAACTAGCTGAGTACCCCACTCAGTCTTTGACAGCCAATCCTGGACATTTCGGTGGTATGATCACTTCACCTCTTTGTTGGTGGTCCCTTCTGCAAGCTCTCTAGAGCCTCAGCTAACTCCAGCATCATCCACCAGGGCGTCCAACAACCCCTGAATCTTATCTACACACCTCTTGGAATCTGCCATTGCTCTGATTAACTTTATATTACCCCTCTGCATAATAGCAGCCCCAAGACTGACTGTGCTGTACATGACCTAAAAATGTCCATCTGTCCTGATCCCATCTAACACTTTATCTTCACCCCAGCTAACACAGCTTTCCTGAAAGTCTCTAGAGGCTAAGCCCCTGACCTACTTTTTGGCATGTTAAGGAGAAAATAAATTTAGATAATTCTTTTTCTTTTTAAAAGATTTTTAGAGAACGAAGAAGGGAGAGAGAGAGAAACATTGATGTGAGAGCAGAACTGCCTCCTGCAAGCCACCTATTTTGGATCAAGCCCACAACCCAGGCATGTGCCCTGACCAGGAATTGAACCAGCAACCTTTCAGCGCATGGGATGATGCCCGATTAACTGAGCCACACTGGCCAGGGCAAATTTAGATAATTTTTAGTCTTTCATCAAGACTTTCTTTTCAGACTATATATATATTCTTGAGAGAAAATTGATTTATAGGATTCTTTGTCCTCTGGGAAACCACACCCACATTTTCCTAGTTTCAAATCTTGTAGGTAAGAGGTGACTAGAAACCAAGGTGCAAAATAAAATTTATTGGAGGATATTAACAAAGTACTACAATGTTTTATTACTTTGAGACACTTTGGCATTCTGAAAAGTGAACTAATGTTAAAATACATGAATGTTAGCTGTACTCAAAGAGTGACTTTCAGTGTGACCTTGAGTAATTCACTTCATTGCTCCCAGGTGCAGGTTCCTCATCTGGAAAATGAGGGTGTTAGCCTAGGTGAACTCTATGGGACCTTCCAGCTCCAGGTAGCTAGACCCTTAAATAAGGTTCAAAGGCAAAAGCAATATCACGATCTATTAAGTCAGTTTTAAAAAATGTTTTCACTAATCTTAGCTTTTATGTTATTCAAGGTCATTGGACAAAGAATACAGTGTGCAGAAAGGTGCTTGTAGGTTTTGGGTTGCTCCAAAGACAAGAGATAGATACATGTGTCTAATGGTTATTACTAAATGTGAAACACTGTAGTGAAAAGGTCATAGACATTCAGAAAACATATGGCTAAATATTTCAACGAAAGATTGATAAATTAATCTTTATGTATGCCTCCTCATTAATGGACAGTGATGTAGATAAACAAAAGAAGTCTGAGGGGAAGAGAAATAAAATGTTTGGAGAGATCTTCTTTTAAGTATTATTCTTAATATTTCTTCTTTCATTGCCATATGGTGCCAGACTAGAAGCCAATGATTTATTTTTTGTTTTTCACTCTTTGCAAAAACAATGAAATAAACGTTCTCCATGAATCTAATTGTGCACTGATCCCTTTTGCTGCATTAACATAATCATCAAATAGGCACTTATCTTTATACTGCAGCACATGGAAAATTACTCTCCATGAGCGAAATGATACAGGGAAAGAAACTGAGGTACAACATCTGAGTTCCCTCCAACCTTTGCCAATAGTATCTGTTTTCTGGACAAGTCACTGCTCACTCTAGGCCTTGGGTTCCTCATGTGAGATTGACGGAGATGCTTACTAAAGTCGATTCCCATGGTATTTTGCTATGGCAGCATTAGCAGACAAATACAACACCTAAATTCCACCTGGGTGCAGTTGGTATGACATTTCTGAGAAACTTATGGATTTGTGTTGCCTTATTATGTAGCAGAGTTTGTTCTTATACTCAAATCGCATTTTAACTTTAGGGAAAGGAAGATGATCAAGTTCAGCTAGAAGTTAGAATATGACCTGGAAGAAGAAAGAGTCCACTCCTTTCTTGAC
This sequence comes from Myotis davidii, assembly GCF_000327345.1. Taxonomy (NCBI): domain Eukaryota; kingdom Metazoa; phylum Chordata; class Mammalia; order Chiroptera; family Vespertilionidae; genus Myotis; species Myotis davidii. Next base: position 5,450,459 of record NW_006292687.1, on the reverse strand, counting down.
AAAGAACTGTTGAGATAAGACAGGAGGAATAATCAGGAGAGGGTGCGGTCAGTGGTGACCTCAACCTTCCTGCTTTGGGGCTTTGAGTAAGAAATGGGAGGAGATGTGGTACTTAGGTTGAGGGGAAACACTAAGACAGAGGGATTAAGATACTCAGATTCAAATAAGCATTGCCCCCTACTCAACCCCACTCAATGAATGGGCTGGCCATGTCAGGGACTAGAACACCCAGAAGATGCAAGGGTGCTTCAACTGTACCCCTGCAATTTTAGAGAAATAAAGCTTTTATCTAGGTACAGAGTTGTACTGAGGTTAAGTGTGTAGCCCCTCACATATGTCTAGGTTACTGCAGAGCTTTTATCTAGGTACAGAGTTGTACTGAGGTTAAGTGTGTAGCCCCTCACATATGTCTAGGTTGCGGCAGTACATCACAACCTTCAAGGTATGTCTCATGCTTTCCTTATAATAGCACTTAGGGTCAGCTTGGCTGACACCTCTGTTATGGGATGGAGAAAGACAAAGAGAAAGTGGACGGTTGGAGTATAATTTTCATTTTTCAGGTAGGTGCACAGGAACATGCTGAGTTGCTATAATTTTCTCATGCCAACTCAGTAAGTAGTAGATTCGTAATGTTTGCCCATGTGGTAGGAATGCCTGTGGCTGCCCTGAGCAGTGCCTGGGCCAGAACAGACCCTCAGTTCACATGGCTTCATCTAACTTCACCCCTACAGTTTGGATAATGCCATGCTGCTAACAACTTAATACAATTGTAATAGGCAAAAGTATCCCCAGAACCTGGCCCTGGATCCAGGTTAAGATCCTGGCATGTGTAAGGATAATAATAATACTCCACCTTTCTATCTAATGGAAATCTTGTGAAAACAAAAGGAAAAGACCAAGAATGTTAATGTGCTTTAAATATTAAGCACTACAAGAAATTATTGCTAATTATCAAGCTTTACTTTATTTACTTTTAAATATTTTACTTTAAAACATCAGTTTAATTATATCATGCATAAATCTAGATATTCAAATGTTGTTTTTACTTATTATAGTGCACACTGGTAGTTCAGATAAGATGCTTCCCTTTATGCAAATTTTGGCCAAGGTGATGTACATATATGCATATAGCAAGTAATTGGCTTCATGTGTTGTGTGATTTTGGGGGGACACTGAGAATGTTTTTTTTTCTCCCCAAAGCTTCACACCCATGGATGACTGATGTTCCTACAATTTAAAATTTTCCTTTTGAGACAAATATTGTATGATTCCACTGGTATCAGATACCCAGAGTAGTCAAATTTGTAGAGATGAGAAGTAGAATGGTGACTGCCAGGGACTGGGGAGCCTGGTTAATGGGGAAGTTCAGATTAATGGGTTTAGCATTTCAGTTTTGTAAGATGAGCTCTGGAGACGGATGGTGGAAATGGTTGCACACAATGCGAATATACTTATTACAACTGAATTGTACACTTAAAAATGCTTAAGATTCCATGGCCAGTGTGGCTCGACATCGTACCATGCACTGAAAGATGGCCTGTTTGATTCCTTGTCAGGACACATGCCTGGGTAGGGGTTTGATCTCCCCTAGTGGGCATGCAGGAGGCAGCCCATTGATGTTTCACTCTCACATTACACACACTCTCTCTCTATCTCCCCCTCCCTCTCTCTCTCTCTCTCTCTCTCGCTCTCGCTCTCGCTCTCTCTCCCCCCTCCCTCTGTCTCTAAAAAAATCAACAAAAAATCTTTTAAAAATACTTTAAAAAATCTTTAAAGTATTGAAACAAATTTAAAATTTTTTTTAAATACTTTAAAAATCTTTAAAAATACTTTAAAGATGATACATTGTATGTTATGTGTATTTTATACAATTTATCATTTAAAAAAATGAAACATTAAAAAAATCCTTTTCCCTTTTCCCCCTGATTATTGGAGTGATGGCATTTCAGTCTTATCAATCATTACAGGTTAATGAATGGATGTTATAACCTTGCCTTAGGGCAGAGGGACCAGAAGGTGTCCATAATATTTTCAGAAGGAATGGGAGAAGTACTAAAAGGAAAAAGAGGAGGAGGAGGAGGAGGAGGAGGAGAAAAACAAATTAGAGAGTTCCACGGAGAAGAGGGAGCAGACCCAGGAGTAGGAAGCTCATGGCTGCTCTGATTTTGTTACATTCACTCAACAAATAATTTCTGAACATTTCTTATGTGCTAGACACTCTTCCAGGTTCCACAAAACACCAGTGAGTGAACAGACATAGATTCCTGCCTTTGAAGCGCTTCAGCACTATTAACAGGAGACTGACAAGAAACATCATATGCCAGTTAGTATATTGGGGGTGATGAGAGAAGAAGAGCAAAAAGAGGAGGACCAGGTAGATGGGTAGTGTGGCCAATGGGATCTTCAGCAGAGCAGAGCAAGCCTCTTGAGAAGGCAACATCTGAGCAAAGAATTGAGCATTTTTCTCATGTTAGGTAAATTACAAAACCAGCAGAATTGTCTATGGAATGAGAGTTAGCTGTTTTGTATTAGCTGTTTTGTAAATGATCTTGGTAGTTATTTAAAACAACAACTATATCATCACTAACCTTTTGTCAAGGGAGAACTGGCAAGCTTTTCTGCAGATGGGTGTTGATGTGTCAGGTGTGTTTAGAGGGATGAGGCATTGAACTTCCAGTTCTGGCCCTCAGGGGAGATGAAAAACTAAATTAGCCAAAGGAAAAGGATGACCAGCCACACCACTGCATGCTTTGGACAAGGCACTTTTGTCAGAACTTGAAAGTTAAAAGAAAAAAGGAAAAGCACAGACAAATAAATTGGGTGTCTGGCTGGCTAGGTCAGACACACTTTTCTTGGGCGGTGCTTTTCCCTGCAGACACAATTTTGTCTCTGCAGACCCACCAGGTGGGCTGAGCTGGCTGCGAGCTGTGGGTCCTGCAGCTATCAGGCCCTCAGCAGACCACGGGTAGGACGGGTTTGGAGGGGGCACTGGAGCCCAGTGCTGAGCCTGGCAGCTTGTGCGCAGGGCACAGTCCACAGCAGCGGGTCCATCCGAGGGCAGCTGCCTCCTGCCCAGCAGCTCACAGATGTGAACACGTGCTCTCCCTACCAGCTGGTGCCCGGCTGGGCTCCTCATTACTAGCCACTAACAAAGGAGAAATCAATATCCACATCAGCTCCGTGCCATTGGAGCTCTGGAAAGCAATTTGGTTCTGGGAAATCTAAATGGTTTTGTGGCTGTAGATGCCAGTTACAGAGTCATTGTACGAAAAGACTAAGAGTGCAGGGGGCGGGTACTGATAAATCCAGAGGAGTGAGAGCACCCACTAAAGCAAACGTCAGCTCTGTGTCAGAGTGGAAACGTGGGCCCTGAGCCTGCTCAGCAATAAGAACGCCATGGCAGCTGCGGTGAGGCCCAAGTTAGGACCCAGAAAAAGAGTGCCTTTCCTGAAGGCTCAGCACTAGATACAATGAGTATTCCAGGAAAGAGGGAAGGGAGGGGGGAAGGGAAAGGGAGAAAAAAGGGGGAGATAGAGAAAGATTGATTTTTACTTTCAAACTTAAAAAAAATTAGAAATGACACTTCCAAAATTATTAATAATAATTAATTTTGGTTAATTTTGTGAGCAACTGGTTTAAAGAAAAATTCTTAATGTCCTATTTTATACAATTCTAAAGGTGGTGAGACTATGGGTAACTTTGTTCAGTATTTTCTAAATAGAGCAGCACACACATGCGCACACACACAGATATGCATACCTACTCTATCTTTCTGACCATTGCTGGTATGTTAGTTGCATTCCTAAATGTTAGCCAGAAGAGGCCTACATTTATAGCTCAAAGTTTGGTTTCGATTTATAAATCAAGTCTGTCCCATAAATTTTGGTGATTAAACCCTTATTGGATATAACATTGGCAAATATGTTCTCCCATGCAGTGGACTCTCCTGTTGTTTTGTTGATGGTTTCTTTTGATGATCAGAAGCTTTTTATTTTGATGTAGTCCCATTTGTTTATTTTCACCTTAGTTTCCATTGTCCCCGGAGCTGTATCAATAAAGATAGTGTTACAACCTATGTCTGATATTTTATTGCCTATAGTTTCTTCTAAGATTTTTATTCTTACGTTTAAGGCCTTTATCCATTTTGAGTTTATTTTTGTGTATGGTGTACGTTGGTGGTCTAGTTTCATTTTTTTTTGCATGTATTTGTCCAGTTTTCCCAGCACCATTTATTGAAGAGACTGTCTTAACTCCATTGTATGCTCTTGCCTCTTTTGTCAAATAGGAATTGAACATAATGGCTTGGGTCAATTTCTGAGTTCTCTGTTCTGTTCCATTGGTCTATATGTCTGTTCTTGTGCTAGTACCAGGCAGTTTTGAGAACAGTGGCTTTGTAATATAGCTTGATATCTGGTATTGTGATCCCTCCAAGAATTTCACTGGAATGGGGAGGTTGAAATGGTAACAGGGCCAGAGGAGGAACAGGCTGCCAGTGCAGGGAATGGACTCAGAAAAGCCATCAGCGGAGAGACAGGGAGAGAGCAGAGAAGGGGAGGGTCATGAGCACCTGAGACCAACATTACAGTCTCCTCCACTCCTTGGAAAGCTAGGCATAACAGCTAAAGGTCGGTAACCAAACCTGAGAATAGAATGCGATGGCCTATGTGAGGGGTGGGCAAACTTTTTGACTCGAGGGCCACAATGGGTTCTTAAACTGGACCGGAGGGCCGGAACAAAAGCATGGATGGAGTGTTTGTGTGAACTAATATAAATTCAAAATAAACATCATTACATAAATGCTGGGAGCCGGTCCATCCTTGCTGTTTCAAGGGACCTGGCATATATGGCATACTGTTCTTAATATGTTTGCTCACCTTCTTGGCACTATGTGTTTTAACCAAGGTCACCTCTCTGAGAAAGGTTGTTTCC
>NW_006292687.1:5428235-5445462 GCF_000327345.1 Myotis davidii | reverse complement strand
AATCAACTGGTATAAATACAGATGTAACAAGACAACAGGAGACAGAACTTACACAGAACTTAGAAGACAGAACCTACACAGAACCTAGAGACAGAAGAACTTTGCTGGAGAGAACATGGCAAAAGAGCCTAGACAGAGCCTGGCTACAGAACTTGGTTGGAGAACCTAGACAGAACCTGGTGAAGAACCCGGTCTCCAGCCTGGCGACCGAACCTGGCTGGAGAACCTAGCAAGAGAACATGGACAGAGAACTTGGCTGGAGATTGTGGCTAGAGATCCTGGCAAGGCTGCTGATCAACTGAACGCTGTCTCCATGTCATTCCTTCTTCGCCGACTCCGTCCACACCTTTGGAGACCCCTGGACCTGCTGGGGTTGGACCCCAGCACATAAACGGGTATGGTCTTTTTTTTTTTTTTTTAGTTTTATTCATTTCAAACGGGCCGGATCTGGCCCACGGGTCGTAGTTTGCCCACGGCTGGCCTATGTGATTCTCGAAGACCTGTGTCCATCACTTAAATGACTTGGCATGAGGGAAAAAGAGTTACCCATGCACATACTGCTCTATCAACATACCTGTATGGAGCATCTTGTGTGTGCTTATTTATGTGTGAAACATTGTGTGAAGACAAAGATAATAAAGAAGAACATTCTTTCTCTTATAAGCCTATATAATAAAAGGCTAATATGCAAATTGACTGAACAACAGAATGACCATTCGCTATGATGTGCACTGACCACCAGGGGTCAGTGCGCTCAGCCAGAAGCCTGGCAAGCGCAGCGGCGTTGGCGGGAGCCTCTCTTGCTTCTGTGGCAGAACTAAGGACCCCTGGCGGATGTCTGCCTGCTGGCTTAGGCCCACCAAGCGAAAGGAATAGTGAGCAGGTGGGCGGAAAGGAGCGAGGGGTCCTGGACTGTGAGAGGGATGTCCTGGACTGCAAGAGGGTGCAGGCCGGGCTGAGGGACTCCCCCCAGTTGCACAGATATCATGCACTGGGCCTATAGTTTATTTACAAAAGAGGCACGTCATAGTATAACTAATATCATGGTAGTAACTTGAAATTGCCACAGTGGGAATATTTGCATAATAGAGATTATAGGCAAAGGCTATAAGTCAGGGCTTGAACTTTTTGTGAATGTTGAAACTTAAGGCATGGAGAAAGTGTTATGTAGATTAAACTTAAATATGATTAAACTTAAAAGTATGTCATGCCTGTAGCCATCACATTGTGAAGAGAACACAGAAATTTAGGAAACATTCTTCCAATGGTCATCTGATGGAGCAAAGAAGTCACTCACATCTTACTGACCATCAGATGAAGCCCCAGCACACATTTGGTGATTTCTTTATTGTCTGAATAATCATCACTGTAAAACAGTTGTGGCAAACTACAAACCTCAGGACATATCAAGATTGCTGCTATTTTTGTACAGCCTCAGAACTAAGAATTATTTTTACATTTTCTTGAAAGGTTTTTAATGATTTTAAAGAGAAAGAGGAGAGAGAGAGAAACTTGGATCGGAAAAGAGCCTGCAACCTGGGCATGTATACTGATAGGGGAATCGAACCTGCGACTTTTCGGTGCATAGGATAACACTTAACCAACTGAGCCACACTGGGCAGGACAAGATTTTTCATTTTTAAGTGGTTAAAAATATAGTTAAAAAAAGAGAATATTTCATGACACATGATAATTACAGGAAATTAGAATTTCAGTCTCCACACCAGCTTTTATTGGAACAGCATGTTTGGCCATTTCTGTATTGTTTATGGCTGCTCTCATGTTCCAATGGCAGAACTGAGTAGATGTGACAGAGAGGGTGTGCCCCACAAAGCCTAATCTATTCACTCTCTGGCTCTTTACTGGAAAAATTTGCCAACCACTACCGTAACATAAAAAGATCAACATTTAGAACTACATTTAGGGAGCTGGTTATTAAACTTTTACTGGGCCACCACTGGGCCAAACAGTCAATAACCTGAAAATGAGAGGACAGGTCTTCAGGGGAACAGGAAGGAGAGAAGCCCGTGTGCTGATCGTAGGAGTGTGGCCTTCTTTCTGCTCCTATTGGTATCAGTGTCTTCTTCCCATCACCCTGCACAACTCCATTCACCTGGTTCCCCAAGCATCACGTGAAACTGCTAGGCGTGGAACCTGAGTTGCTCACCTGTTTACTCACACCAGGGGCGGAGAGGACCTAATCTCAGGCACCAACCTCTTCTTCCACAGCTGGTAGCACATTTTGATGGAAATTTTTCAATGGAAATACTTGCTCTCATTTCGTTCCATAATCCAAACAAAGGTGCTTTTTCAGCTAGCAGAGGGCTTAGCATCCTGCTTCCCAGTGTAACGATTTTCATAACTTATGCTTCTATTGTTCTTGGATTAATACTGACCACGTTTGAACAGGCAAATGGGTAACCAATTAGCTTGAATTCTTTACAGTCCGGATTTGCTCTGTGTCTTGATACGCCTTTCTTAATCTTCCCTTTGAAACATGTTTTCTCATTTAGGCCAGAAGTAAATAGCACAAGTTAACAGGGTGGTTTGCTCCCCCCTTCTTTTCTCTCTCCTTGAAAAATAATGCTGAAGGAATTGTTTTGCAGTTGAAAATTAATGTAACCTATTATGTCCAGGAAATTTCTTCAATATATTACTTGCCAAGCCCCTCGGCCGTTGTGAAGAAAATAATTTTAATTTATCTCATTTTTCACTGCTGAGTCAATGATTGTTTAACCTAAAATGCCATTGTGACTAAGTACTCAAACCCCATGGTCCTTGGCTATTTCGCGTGGACTCAGCTATTGCATCCACAAACCTGGGCATTAGAATCACCACAATTGTCATATTAAAAGGGCCGCTGTCAACTCGCTTTTGTTTTTATTGTTTTTAATTTCTGCTTTTCCATGTTCTCTGCTATTTATAATGTTCTCTTTAAAAGTTCAAAAATAACATCTCTCTCCTTAGCCTCTTGGTTGTTTTCCATTAGTGAGCGTTCCTTTTCCAGCTTCCAGCGCCTTTCCTAGGGCACAGAGCAATGTCATCACTTGGGTCAATTCGGCTGCTGTGACTATGATCCTCCCTTGTGATTCCTATGCAGTTTTACCAGCTAAGACCAAGCCAGCATCCCCAAAGGAACAGAGAACCATGGCAATCACAAAGAAAAGCCAATCGAATCACCAGTAAGTTTTGCTAGAAGGTTTCACATTAAATAAAGTCTACTGTGATTTTCAAAATCTCTTAAGATGATTCCACCGCATACTTACCTTTTTAATATTCACCTTCTGAGAGAAAAACCAACTTATTATCACCTTACATTTGTAATCAGATATTTTATTTTATATATATTTTTGTTGTGCTTTTTTGTGCATTTTGTAATAACAGTGCTATGTTTTAGTCTACATTCCCCAGAAAAAAAGGGCCTGATAGCAAGGCTTGTGTGTGATTTTGCTATTTGGGGTATATGAACCCAGGGTATAGTAGCAAAGGATCAAGGCTCATAAAAGTAAGACATGGAAAGGGTCAAACATAAGGATGGCCACTGCAATTGGCAACTGCTTGCTCCATTTTATAAACGTGTATTTCAGGGCCATCTCTCTGGGGTCAGAGAAGAGGAAGAATTTTCCACCAGCCCCTGTCTTGCATTGGTCATAGCTCAACACATGGATGATTAATCTAAGTGCTCTGAGCTGGGACAGGCATGCCTAGCCTCATGCTGAGTGGCTTCATGTGCTTCCCACACTTTTCCAACGGAGACCCTGGGGCCTGAGATATAGGCCTGAAATCAGGGGCTTAGGCTGTACCCACAGCGGAAGCTTCTTGGAGCCAGCAGAACAGGTCACCACAGACGTGGCCACAAAGATTCTGAAATGATAAATAAGAGGCATCTGATAGAAGTCCTTAAATTCAGGGCAGGTGTTTTTATTTTTATTTCTTTTTGCAAATATATATTTATTGATTTCAGAGAGGAAGGGAGAGGGAGAGAGAGATGGAACTATCAATGATGAGAATCATTGATTGGCTACCTCCTACATGCCCCTTACTGGGGATTGAGCCTGCAACCTGGGCATATGCCTGGTTTCCTGACCTGGAATCGAACCGTGACCTCCTGGCTCATAAGTCTATGCTCAACTACTGATCACACCAGCGGGGCAGGGAAGGTTTTTTTAGCCACATTTTACAAAGGAAGACAGAGTTTCGGAAGGTTGAAGCTGCTTGTCCAGACACATGGTTAGTGAGGACTTCCTGGCTCCAGCCTGTTCAATTCCAAGTCACAATGGGTATGTCAGTGTCTGTCCCTGATGGTGCCAGATCTCAAGTCTTTTTTCCCAAACTACAGGATATCAGAATCTGGAGGAAGTTTCCCCTATATCAGTGGTTCTCAACCTTGGCTGCACATTAGAATCACCTGGGAATCATTTTAAAATCCTGATTTCTGGACCTCATCCTCTGGAAATTCTGTTTCTTTGTTATGGGGTGGGGCCACAATATTAGTAACAAAGAAACAGAATTTCCGGAGGATGAGGCCCAGAAATCAGGATTTTAAAATGATTCCCAGGTGATTCTAATGTGCAGCCAAGGTTGAGAACCACTGCCCTATATCATCCTGAAAGCCAAGAGGAATCTTACCTCCAAGGCACCCAAACATGACAAGTATTGGCCCTAGACTACATACAGAAATGTATCTGTGACTCTATTATTCAAGATTCTTCTTAAACAATAGGAAGCAAGGGAGTTTCTGTGGTTAGGAAAAAGGTCATTTACTCATTCAAGCCACTGGGGGGACTTTTGATAAATTACTTGATTTCTGTGCAATGTTTCTTTGTGGCTCAACTCTGCTTGTACGGCTTGATAAGGCCTGTTTTATTCATTGGAATTGGATACTCAATCAGTCGATATTTAGTCAAGTGAACACTGTTCAAAGTAATAGGACGGATGCTCTGGAAAATAATAGGGTACTAAACCACAGTCTTTCCCTCCGAGGGTTTTTAATCTAATGGGAGAACAAGGAACATAAAGCAAGACTATTACTGACTATAGCAAGTGCTCTAGATACAGGTACAAAGTGCTATGGGAACTTGAACAGAGAGTAATTGATTCTGACTCAGTAGAGAAAAGGTTAAGAAGAATATGGCATATACATTTGGCCTCAATGAATGAGCAGAGTTTCAACAGAAAAGGGGGGTGATAAGGTATTAACATCACTCTAAACAAGAAGTTTTTAAATTGTTTAAAGACAAGTAGACAAATTAGAGTATGGGGTAATTTCAGAGGTAAAGAAAAGACAGAGATGGGGTAGAGAAATAGCAAAAAGTGAGACACTTAGAAAGATATTTCTGGGGTCAGCTCAAGGAAAGCTTGGATGCCTGTTTTTGTCTCTTGTTTTGTTTTTAAGCAGAACCTGGATTTTATACTTTAAAAATGGGAGGACAGAAAAATTATGCATGACATTTTAGAGCTAGGGTTATCAAAGATATCACCTAAGTACTTTTTGCCTGATGCCTTCTGACCCACACATAGGTAGCTGAGAGGTAAAACAACCTGGGAATGCTCCTAATTACCACTCACCCACTCAGGATCAACTTACTTGGGGCTCATTATCCCTGAGTGAGCTCCGGTGCTCCAAAAACGTGAGACCATGCGCAGAGGTGCCTGGGGGAATCTCTCCTAGGCAGTAAGGTTCCAAGGACCGACCTTTTCCTTAGCAATGGATGGAAGGAACCCAACTCAAGTGTGATTTCCATGACTGCTGGGGGCCTTTATCTTTCTGCCATGGGAACTTCTGAACTTCTCCACCCCTGCCAACTGCTGGGACTTCTTCCCAAGGTAAGCAACCAGGAAGCAGGCTGACATTTCCATGCAGGGGGAGCTCTTCTTACAGACACCAGTAAAAAAAGTTTTGCAAAATTGTATCCAACTATTGAGAAAATACTTCAATCTTTTAAGCAGAGATGAGTCAATCCAATTCTCCTGGCATCTCACTAAGCTAGAGTTCAATGCTCTTCACATTGTGGCCACCGCTGTACTTCTCTGTGTCCTTCAACCCGGCTCTTGCTTTTTACTTTTTCCACCTCCCTCTCTTGAAATCTCCTTGCTTTGCAAGCATTCTGCATTCTCAGTATCATCACAGAACATTGCTTCCTCTCACCCTCCTTAATTGCCATGGTACTTGTCCCAATAGCTGTCATTTCCAAATGTTCCTGGAGGTTCTGGTTCCTTTGTCCAGGGTTTGGGAAATGCTCTGGTTAGTCCAGCGGTTCTTAACCTGTGGGTCACCAACCTGTGGGTTGCGACCCCTTTGGGGGTCGAACGACACTTTCATAGGGGTCGCCTAAGACCATCGGAAAACATATGTAATTACATATTGTTTTTGTGATGAATCACTCTGCTTTAATTATGTTCAATTTGTAACAATGAAAATACATCCTGCATATCAGATATTTACATTACGATTCATAACAGTAGCAAAATTACAGTTTTGAAGTAGCAACAAAAATAATTTTTATGGTTGGGGGTAGCCACAACATGAGGAACTGTATTAAAGGGCATTAGGAAGGTTGAGAACCACTGGGTTAGTGAAACCTCAGGCTAAGCCTTAGCCGCTAAAGCCATTAATTTGATCCCTTCTACCCTCCTTATGACCTCCTCTCAGGCCTACTACAAGTTCTTTGGTTTGATTATAATTTGATATCCTGCTGTAGACCAATTCCAGCATGTCATAATTTTAAGAGTTCCATCAAAAGGTTGATGAAACTTGGGGACTCAACAGGGTTGAGTCACACATATAGTCACCTGATGGAAATGGCTAAAGGCATTTCCCCAAACCTGAATAGGAAACTGATTGTGGCTGCCAGACAGTTAAAGGACATCTTAATCTACATGTCATTGCCTCCTACAGGCCAAACACCTGAACAGCCGTAAGCTATTCCCCCATTCTGTCAATGGATCCTGTACCCTTTGAAACCTTACCCTTTGAAGTGTATTATCTCCACCTTGCCTTAGGACAAATTGTGTTAATAAAAGCAAGGGTCCTAGACAAGGAGGCACTCTTCAGTTCCTTTAGCTGAAGGTCCTCTGACCCCCAATGCCTTTCAAAATTATATCTCGTCTCCGGATTCTTTATTAGTCTCTGAATTCCTATGTCATCTACGCGCAGCCCCTTTTCCAGATTCCTGAACCCTTCTTGATGCTGGGACTTGAACCCCGGCATAAATGGACGACCGAAGTGGGACTAGAGCGACAACAATAATATCCGGTATTGTGATCCCTCCAACTTTGTTCTTCTTTCTCAAGATTGTTGTGGCTATTTGGGATCATTTTTGGTTCCATATAAATTTTTGGATTATTTGTTCTAGATCTGTGAAATATGCTATTGGTATTTTAATAGGGATTGCATCAAATCTATAGATTGCTTTGGGTAGTATGGACGTTTTAATGATGTTACTTCTTCTAATCGATGAACACAGAGTATGCTTCCACTTGTTTGTATCTTCCTCTATTTCTTTTTTCAGTGTTTTGTAGTTTTCTGAGTACAGGTCTTTCACCTCCTTGGTTAATTTTATTTCTAGGTATCTTACTCTTTTTGTTGTTGTAATGATAAAAGGGGTGGTTGTTTTTTTTGTTTGTTTGTTTGTTTTTTTAGTTTCTCTTTCAGAGATCATTATTGTTGTATAAAAATGCCATCAGTTTCTGGATATTAACTTTGTATCCTGCTGCTTTGTCAAATTTATTAACTCTACCTGTTTTTGGTGACTTCTGTAACATTTTCTTTGTACAATATCATGTCATCTGTAAATAATAACAGTCCTTAATTCTTATGCAAAAAACGTCCTCTGTTGAGACTTTACCCACGTGTGTACACGAGCTTCCTCAATGTTCTCTGCAAAACTCTCAGGTGTCCCTCTCCATTCAATTAAGCCTTTGAAACCTGGTTCTAGTCTTTCTTCAATGCCCTGTCTTCTCTCATAGCAAACGGCCATACAACCCATATTTGCTTTCTATGTCATAGATTCCAGGGTTGCTCATGGCAGATATAACTCTGACTAATCTCTCCTTTTAGATAAGCAAGTATGAGCCATGACCTGTGAATAGTACTGAGATATTAGAGAGAATCAGCATCTTAGGAAGAAGTTGATCAAAATGATTAATGATACATGTGGTTTCAAAGACAACAATATGATAAAGACAGAGAATTTCCCTATCCTGAAAGTGTGGTTAGACAATATGAAAATTTCCAGGTGAAAAAGAGAGGGGAAAGAAAACCTGAATGAATTATTAGAGTTAATTAGTGAAAGGACCTTTTCCTGCAGCCTTGGGCTAGGTACGCCCTGACAGTGTGGGAGAGAAGATTGACAGGGACCACTTCAGAAGTACATTCCCAGAACTGCACCTGAAACTTTTGCACCATCTTGAGTAGCTCTGCCCCTGAGGTCTTACTGCCAACACCCTAAGTCCTGGTCACAGCCCCCCAGCTTTCCCTTTCATTACTTACTCTCACTTTAATAATGCTTCATCTGAATGGACCCAACAGTCTCTCATCTCCCCTATTTCCCCCTATACCTTATGACTTCATATTTCATTCCCTTGCCTGCTGAGCCCAGAACCTCTACGGAGTAACTTTAACCAATTTATGGCCAGCCCTTCAAGGTTTTCCTTTTATTTCTGCAAAATGCAAATCTTAAGTCAATTCAACAATCTGCCTACACAGGAGCTATTGAGAAAGTGTTATTGTGCAAAAACTATAAGACTATAACAATGGTCATTTGGGAGGGTGGGGAAGGACTATAAGTTAACTATATGTTACTTAAAGCATTTTCTATAACAGAATCCAAGTTAGACTCTCTGGGAATAAATACAGTAAAATGCAGAAGGCAGTAGGCAGGACCTGGAGGGTGGGAGGGAAGAGTTAAGAGTCAACAATCAACTACTCTGAGTCATAAAATCAGGAAGGCATTGAACATTTAGAAGGAGAACTGGCCCCATAAAGAAAACAATGCCTCTTAGTAAGCATATTATCTGCAACAAAGCAAAACAAATTTTCAAGGCTCTTATTGAAACTGCTAGGGAGGGAAATCATGAAAAGTTTCTATTGAACAAGGGTTAGAGAATGGAAATTAATAATACAGTGCCCATTATTACTAATTTAAGATGTATAGAATGCCACTGATCTGACCTTTATTTACTGAAATGTTGTTTTTAATGTTGTTGGGCAGCATAGCACAGTTGGGAAGCAAAAGAGCATGGTGGTTAAAGGCCGCAACCTGGGTTTAACGTTGGCTGTGCCCCTTATTAACTGTGTGAGCTCTGGCAGGTTCCTCAATTCCTCTACACCTCAATTTTCTCATTTGAGAATAAGAACTGGCATAGAATTTACAATGACTCATATGTGTTCTAAGGACTTTACAGATTTTAACACATTTAATTATTGTAGTAGCCCTATTCTATTAATCGGACAGCTCTACTGTTTTACATATGAGGCATAGGAGGTGAAATAACTTGCATAAGGTGACACAACTGGAGAATGGCATGGCAGCATGACTCCACTGTTCTTACCCACTCTGCCCTCTGGTCCACTTCACTTCCCATAGTGTTGTTGGACCTGAGGGAGTGGGGATAAATTAGTTCACTACTAACTGCCATCAGACATCGCTGTACCCCTCCCTGCCCTTTTTTTTTTTTAACTTAAAGAGGACTAGTAGGCAATAGTGAGGACTCTTTGCCACAGGCTTGGCAGTGACTCTGAAACCAACCTGTAATACTCTCCTGGGAAGTTTATTGGGGACATGGGAGGGTGAGAGGAGGCAGGTGTGGGGGAAGGTGTGGTGTTATTCCATATGTGACAAATCACGAACATAGTTTTAATTGAGAAGAAAGAGCAAGTGGAGACTGAAGGACTTACCAAGAGGCTAAGGGAGTATATAATGGAGAAAGGTCCTAGAGGAGGCAGACAATGTCAAGTTAAGAATCTACAAAAAGTAGGGCTCCCCCTGTGGAGGTCTGAGAGCATTAAGGATGTGGGAAAATATACATAAGTTTGGAGAAGAGTGGAAGGTGAGTTGAATTATTTCATTCCTGTTGACCTTTCATGACTCAGTAAATATTTGTTGTGCTAATGAATAACATGTATGCTCCTGAAAAGGAAGATAATGCCTTTTAAATTCCCAAGTATCTTGAACAGAGATTTGACACTTAATTAGGACCTTTGGATGAGGCCGCAGTTGCTTCTGTAAATGGTCTAAATAATTAACTCAGTTGATTCCTTTAAAAATCATACTGAGCCACAACCTTTCCAAACAAAATGAGAAAGCTGGAAGGATCCTTGGAAATCTCCTAATAAGGTAGGCATCATGAGCAGGTGATGTGAGGGAGGCATTTTGTCTGCAGACTGCTTTGTTTGTTCTGTAGCCTCTTATGTTACAAGGGTTTGAAAGAGTTTCTACATTGCAAAGAATGAGAGCTTTTCTATGAAAGTCTTTACTTCCAGTTTTTCTTGAGATGCTAGCTTTGTTGTTGTTGTTTTCTGGGAATGCTGGAACTGACACTATTACATGTCAGCCACGAGCTGGAGTTTACTGCTCTTCTAGACAGGATAGTTTGCCAGTCTAGGACCCTTTCCAAATCCTGCAGTCTGCTACATCATTATTTACATGATCTGTCCAAACCCGTATGCATTTGAGTTTGTGGCACCCACAAAGAAACTGAGGCACGGGCAATTGAAGTGGTATAGTAGGTAATGGAGCTGAAATTCAGGTTTCCCTGTTCCTAATTATTGTCACTCTCCCACAGTTGTCCCACTCTCCAGCTGCCTTTTGGATTAATATCCTAGTGTGGTGTTTCCATTGGGCCTGACTTTGGTAGGATGGGGCAAGCTAGGGAATGTAAATGAATCATAATCTAAAAGTAAAATCTTTGATTATACAATGCATTAGTCAGATCCACACTTAGATTACCATGATCAGTTCTGGTCATCATATTATCCAATAAAATATTGAAACACTTGACAATGCAAAGAGAAAGAGATGAGCTTGATCTTCTGCTGTGATTATATTGTATTAATGACTTCCTATCATATTACTGGTTTCTGCAGCCTATTAGAGAAAATAAAATGTGCGAATATAATGGGAAGGGAACTAAGAAAGGAGCCATGTTGAAAGGCAATAAAAAGCTCTATTTTATTTCTTGATAGGAGGTTCTGCTTTCCTAATCAGGGTGATATAATTTATTAATCAATAAGATTATAAATTAGAGAATTATTTATTCAACAGACCAGACAAAATTATATCACTCAAAAATTAAGCTGAAGGCAAAAAAAAAAGTAATAAAGGAGCTGGCATACTTTTCCAATTGGACATTGTACACAGGATGTAATTTCACATAATGGCAGTAGTATAGAGAGTAACATAGTAACCAGAGACAACAATTCTCTTCACAAAGAAATAACTGATTGAAATATTACAAGGATTCTTGGTATTACTCAAGATTTGCTGCTATTCCCAGCTCACTTACTTTTGATTGGGGTGATAAAGTTAAAATGAGAGATTCAGATTCTTAAATTTTAGGTCTTTTGGCACAAAATGAAAAAATAAAGAGATCTGAATTTAACTTAAGCACTGGCCATTGGACATCTTTAGTGTGATTATGCACACTTTATATACTTACTATTCTAAATAAGAGATTTGAGTTAGGCCTTTGCAGATGCCAATTATAGATACTATTACCCCCCCACCACCACCACCACACACACTCTTTTTTTTAAAGGATGTTATTTCACTTTTGTGTTTCATTCCTGTCCCATCCCCTTCCTAGATTCAGGAATGTTGATAAAGTCTAGCCCTTAGATTACGTAGTGGGTTCATAAATGTTTCTTTTAATAGGTTAAAGCAGTGGTCGGCAAACTGCGGCTCGCAAGCCACATGTGGCTCTTTGGCCCCTTGAGTGTGGCCATGAAGTTTTAATCACACTGTATGTGCACACCTGCACGCGGTATTTTGTGGAAGAGCCACACTCAAGGGCCACAGTTTGCCAACCACGGGTTTAAAGCATATAGAAGTTGCATAAATACTTTTTATGCATCCAATAATACATAATGAATCTCGGGGACTTCCAGTGTCTGCTTAGAGACATAGAGAATGGAAAAGAAAGTCACTCTTACACAGGAAAAGAAAGGAGCTGGACTAGCTGCAAAGGAATGTTTTCTAAACCCACCAGAAAATGAGTCACGGGTCAAACAACCAACCCAAATTATGGAGAGAGAGAGGAATCTAAAACAAAAATAAGTCCAAAGCATTGGTTACCTGGAGTAGAGGCCACCAAATGCCATGTAATCTGGTAAAAACATTCACCCAGAAATATTTATTTAATTGCTAAAGGCTGAGTGTGGGCTATGTGAAGGTGTAGAATTGGGTCTATATAAAGAGAATAAAAGGATCAAAAACTGAATAAAGGAAGACAAAATAAACGTTTTATTCTTATTTTAATTACTCTGAGAAGATAATGGAAGTCTAAAGAAAAAAAATAACAACAAAATATTGTGTCTTCCAACCAATGGGCCCAGGCTGCCTATCACTACTTGAGCCAATTAAGCAGAGACAGGGTTGAATCATATATGAGCTTTTATTCCAATAATACTGCAGTTTGGGAAAGCAGCATGTCATCCACAAAAATCTGCTCTACCCCTCCCCATAAGCCAGCTGGTTATGTTGGATAGAAGGACAAAGATTACATGAGAAACGGAGAATTACAGGCATGGGGAAGTAGGTAATATATAATGGTTACAGGTTACATGTAATGTGGGCTAGGGGATCGCATTGGGCCAGTATCTTTGGAACCAGATTACAGGCAATAGGGGCGGGGGATTGCCAAGGACTGGCACCACCGGACCAGATTATCTCAGCAACAAGGTTGTTAATCTAGACCAGTGATGGCGAACCTATGACACGCGTGTCAGAGGTGACACGCAAACTCATTTCTTTGGTTGATTTTTCTTTGTCAAATGGCATTTAAATATATAAAATAAATATCAAAAATATAAATCTTTGTTTTACTATGGTTGCAAATATCAAAAAAATTTCTATATGTGACACGGCACCAGAGTTAAGTTAGTGTTTTTCAAAATGCCAACACGCCGAGCTCAAAAGGTTCGCCATCACTGAACAGTTCTCAGAAAAAGAGGATGGACTGCATTCCAATGTTAGCTCCCACGTCCCAATGCTTACAACTCTCAGCCAGGTTAGAACGCTCTTTCTCTAATCGGAATGGAACAATCACAGTTAACAGAGCATGATTCATGTTTCTTATAATTATAGCCAGTCCCCACTATTCTATTTCTGCCTTCAATAATATGAGGAATTGGCATGGAAGAGGAATTTAAAATCTACAGTTTTAAGGTACTTACCAGTAAATCTATATATTATTTGAATTATGTATTCAGCTTATTTTAAAATCTATTTTGTAAACCCTTATAAAACCACTAGTTTTTTTCTAAATAAAAGTTTTAATATTAAGTCAATAGAAAAGATAAAATATAATTATAAAAAAATGCTGTTAAACCTAGAAAAAGCCTAAAAAGGGAAGAAAAGAAACACATAACCACACCTAGCAAAGTGATATCTGTTAATCCAATGTTATAAATATCACTTTAAATGTAAGTGGGTTTAAAGACAGACATTATAAGATTTAATTTAAAACAAAAAAGCAAGAACCAACTATATGCTTTTTATAAGAAAATTCTACTTAGTCTGACTTGTGTGGCTCAGTGGTTGAACATCAGCCTATAAACCAGGAGGTCAGGGTTTGATTCCAGGTTAGGGTACATGCTCAAGTTGCAGGCTCAATCCCAAATAGGGGGCAGGCAGTAGGCAGCTGATAAATGATTCTCTCTCATCATTGATGTTTTTATCTCTCTCTCCCTCTCCCTTCCTCTCTGAAATCAAGAAAAATATATTTTAAAAAACCACTTAAATACATAAAGTAAAAGGTAAAGAGTGGAAAAGATATGTAATGCAAACACTAATGAAAAGAAAAACATTGTTTAGTGGTAAAGGTTCATTGTTTCAAGAAGAAACAAAAATCTTAAATGTGTATACACATTTTGATTCAAAATGGCATCAAGCAAAAACTGATGGCTCTGAAGGAAAAAAATTCCCCATTAGAGTTGGAGACTTCAACACTCATCTCCCAATAATTGACAGAACTGAGGGCAAAAAATCAGCAAGGATACAGATGAAAGGAACAACAGTATAAACCTTAAGCAGTCCTAAAACTTCATCTAACAACAGCAAAATACAATACTCTTTTTGAGTGCACATGGAAGATTTACCCAGATAAACCATACTCTGGACCTTGAGATTTTTAAAAAATAGAAGTAATATAATGCATATTTTTGTAACATAACAAAATTATTATAGAAATCAATACCAGAAAGCAATCTGGAAAAACCTTAAATATTTGGGAACCTAACAAAACACATCTAAGTTACCTATAGATGAAGTATTATGAGGTATCCTGGTGAATATCCTGGATTCTGGAAATAGTTCTTGACCAAATTGTGCAGCAGCAAAATGGTAAAGGAGATCCATAATGATAGGCAGATTATCTTCCTGATTATGCAATAATACAAGAAACTCAAAATGTCCAAAGGGTATTCTCAGATTCCAATTTGATAGAAGCATAAAGCTTTTCTATTTCCTGGTAAAAGCATTCTTCCTTTGGGCCAGAGGATCTCCAAACCCACAAGGCACAAGAATTTGAAGATGAGAAACCAAAATTTCTTTAGTGAATTAATAGGTATAACATGAGGGGGGCTACTCCCCTTCTATACCTATATTCTTAGGGATGTATGATATGGCTCATACAAGAAAAAAGTATATGTTTCCTTTTCATTTAAGCTATGCATTGCAGCCTTTGGACAGTACTTCAATCTCACAGAGTGATTTTCCCCAAACGGTGCACTAATGAAGCCTTCAGCTGTTCATTTTATCACTCTATCATGCCAGATAACTCTGGGAAATGGGACACTATAAGTACATTTCATGAGCATGAGCCCGCTGCCACATTCTCTTCACCATAAAATTATTTACTTGGTCTGACATGATATTATATGGAATATCAAAATGAAGAATAAGGTATTTTATAAGTCTAAAACAGTGTTGCTGATAAGTATTGTTAGATGGGGAGGACAAACCCATATTCAGAACATGAAATTATTCCCATGATGATAACTTACTCCTGACTCCATGACGAGGAGGAGTCCAATATAATCCAACTGCCACTGGGTTGCTGGCTGGTCCTTTTGTGGCAATGGTGCCATGTCAATATTTCACATTAGTCATCACTATTGGGCAATTAACAGTCAGAAGTGGGAGTATTCAGATCACATTTGATGAGAGGAAATACCTATTTTGGAACTTATGCATAGACACCACCCACTGCAATGAGTACTTTATATGTTAAGTCATTGAACAAATAGATGATTATTGGGGGGGAAAACGATTGATATTCATAGGCTGGATCTTTACATTCATGATTATTGAGAAATCCATCTGAAATGAATGCTCTCAGGAGCGCATTTTCATGGCATATCAATATCTTTATCTTTTTTTCTTTCTAGTTCGCTCCATATATCCACATAGCTCTTCTCTGAACTTCCTAGTCACTAATTTTCAATCTTGTCTTTTTTTTTTTCTAGTTGGCCTGACTAGCTGGCCAAGTCCTTAGCACTGCCCATGAATGGGATATAGATCTGTAACTCTAACCATCTCTCCTTTCATTAAAAAGTGGACAATCAGACATACTGTTTGCAGAGCTACCCAAAAGGGAGAATTTTCTTCCATCATTGTCTTTCAGAGACACCCCTTGAATAGACCGAATATGCAAAAGCGACTCCCTTGTGCTGGTGGCATTATAACATGAAGATCCATGTGTAGACTGGGCCTATGGTTTTTCCTTCTCTGTTAACTGGTCATCTGGACAATCCCCAGTGGGCCCATTGATATTGTTGAAAAATAGGATGTATAGTAAGAAGAGCTGTTCTCCTCTGTCTTTCATGTTAATAGCACTGATATTTTATTATAAAATATGGGTTGTTTGGTGACTATAAGAGCTGAAATTCATAGGAGGTTGTAGAAGTCAGGGGGCTTATATATGAAAGTTTTTATGAATGTTTCTTCATGCTCCATGAAGGCAACAAGACTTCCTTGATTACTAAAATCCACATTAGCCTTTGAATTCATTATGTTATCTCATTATATTATCTCATTATGTTCTCTCAAAGTTTTATGGAGGCTAGCAATAGAAAAGTGATCACCCGCAAACATAACACAGATCTTGGCCTTGATTGTGCCAATGCTGCATTTTTACCAAAATATGAAAAGAGAAAAATAGCCAAGGATGGTAGCATTGAGAGGACACTAAATCTAAGGAGGTAGATTTTCCCCTATTAGGAGATTGGAAACACAATATTCTGTAAAAGGAGTTTGTACCTCCAGTACATTTGTGGATTAAGAAGAACTAACATTGGTTAAATATTTATTATCACAGACTTCCAATCATTTCTTAGAAATGTTTATGACTTCTGTAGAGACTCAACAAGGTCATTTTTATAACTTATATTTCAAATTATTTAAAGTATTTTAATACAAATTTAAACAAGGTTATTTGAACATAAATTTAAGGAGTTGGACACAGAATCAAACTTATATTATGAATTGCAAAAAAAAAAAGAATGTGATTAAGAGAATTTCATTGTAGCTTTAAAACATTTTCCACATCTTATTTAAGTGCCTGTATGGAAAATTTAATGTTAAGAATATGTACATTTCAACCCCTTTCCCTCAAATGGACTACCTTTCCATTGACTGCTGGAAATGTAGTAATTAAAACCTCAACCATCATGAAAATCATGACTCCTCATGAACATAGTACTGAATTATTGCAACTCCATAGGGGATATTTATCTTTTCACCTGTAGGATAATTTTAGTAAGCTACATGTTTATTTGGCTCAAATGCCTGAATTTCATTTATGTCATTTCTATTCTCAACCTGTGGGTCGCGACCCCTTTGGCGGTCGAACGACCCTTTCACAGCGGTCGCCTAAGACCATCCTGCATATCAGATATTTACATTACGATTCATAACAGTAGCAACATTACAGTTATGAAGTAGCAATGAAAATAATGTTATGGTTGGGTCACAACATGAGGAACTGTATTTAAAGGGCCAGAAGGTTG
>NW_006292687.1:5418975-5427245 GCF_000327345.1 Myotis davidii | reverse complement strand
TTACAAAAATTATAAACTAAAAACAGGTCACAGGACTTTTTGAGGATAATGAGATGATAAATAGAAAGCATTTTGGATAAGCTTGTGACGTGGTAAAATTTTAATAAATAGTACCTGATATCGATATTACAATCATTAAATGGGACAATGGATCTAAACACTTTAGGTTATAATAAGTACTCGTTAACTATTAGTTTATTTTCTTTTCTAAAAAAAAAAAAGAAAGACTACACATGATTTACTTGAGAATGGTTCCCCATCTGTGTATGTGGAATACTAGTAAAGTACATGGGCTTTGTGATTCTGTTTTTCTTACTATAGGGCCATTCTTACTTATTTCTGAGTTCAAAGTTATGCTTGTATAGTTTAGATGGCTGGACATCTTCCTGTAAGGCAATGGTGCTACTATATATGATACCTAGGAAAACCAAAGAGTATAATTATCTGCCTCACTTTCTGCGGCAGGTCAAGATTTAGTTAATTGACTCCAGTTCATTTTGCCCAGGGCATCTCCTCTGAGACAGATACCATGGTCACTAGTATTAGCTGATAGGGACTGTGGTCCTATAGAAAGAAAAGAGGGATGAGGCTCTCCCAGTCATAGAATTCCCAGTGACCATGAAACAGCCACTGGCTGGTAATAACTTCCTCTCCCCTCTGACTTGGAATGGATTGCAGGCACTGACCTAGAGGGGAAAGGCTTCATCTCCCAACATCAGCCAATCTCATCTCATTGCAAGGGAAAGGCCCCTGGAGATGTGCTCCTATCCATCATGTGGACAGCTTTGGCCAAAGTGCCCACTACATCACTGGCTTTAATAAAAAGTTGCTGGAGGCTGCAGTGCTGGTGACAGATGTAACCGCAGCAGGGCCAGTGCCTCTGAATCCTCCCAAGGTGGAAGTACACTTGAGGAGGAAGAAAAGGAAAGAGAAGACACAAAGAGGAGTGAAAAATGATAAGGCAACCACTTCAGAATATCCATTAAAAGTGAATTTAATAAACTGAAATAGACTCTAAAGGGGAAGCCTTTAGTCCAGAAAGACAAAACCTGAGAAGAGAAATGGCAAGAGTCCATAAGGTACAATAAAGGAAGTAAATCAAGTAATCATGAAACTTTTCTCTTAAATCCAAGAATATCAGAATTCAGGGAGCAGTAGGGTACCCTAGAAATCTGAAGAAAATTCAGAAAAAGTTTGATATGTGCCAACTTTATAGCAATTGTTACACACAATTTTATCAATTTGACAATGTAAATATTTTTAATACACTTATAAAATGTCAATGTTGTGCACACGGTAGGTTTTGAATAAAGTTTTTAAGTGAATAATTAATCATCAACTAGTCAAATGTCCATAAAAATGACAATTATTACCATTTAAATATTTTTACAAGTCTCAAAGGGTCAATTTTGCACCTGAATATTTCTTCTAATTATTTTAATGTCCCAATTTTAGTAGCATAACTAACCCAGCAGTTTTCTCGTATAAACATAAAACTAAGAGTTCCTCCTAAGACACATTTTACAGGATGTACATAGACTCAGGTAATTATGATAAACACAAGTATACATTGCATGTTATCATAGATGGGTCAGAGAAGGGCCTGAGATTTCAGTGTTAAAAGAATAATACTGATATAGAGGTCAGAGGAGGCATATCAGACCCCAGACCATGGGCTCATGCAGTTTCTATGTAGCATGTTCTCATGGACGATGGAGGGCATCCCCACATACATTCCTCATTGCCTTGCACAAAACTCACATGATCAGTAGGGCAATAATAATTATCTCTGCTTTTAAAAAAATATTGTGTGTGCCATGTACTAGGCAAAAGGAATACAAATATGGACTTGTTCACTATTGTGTCCTCAGCAAAGATACTTTATAATTATGCTTTAAATGAATGAATAAAATAACCCGTGTCTTCCAACAACTAGAAATTAATATGAATCTGGTATAATTAGAGTTGGTAAGCAGTGCAACAAAGATGCAGAAAATGTAGTTCCTTTACTTTCTCTAACCTATCTAAACTTCCTGCCAAAACTCTATCTGCCAGGGAGCCTGAAAAATAGCTAAAACTCCCTAATTATCTCCATCACTCCTGGTCTAATCAGTCCTTTCAGATAAGGAAGGTCCACGAGATAGTGCACATTTGTCGGCTTCCTAGTGCAGAGAATGGTGCCTATGATGTTGTAGATGCTTGATACACGTTTCTTGAATAAATGAATTCATCAATCAGTAAATGAATGAATCAAGAAATAATTCTGTAAGACCCAATTTATTTTGGAACAATGCTCAATTTTTATATTTTATCTTCCTCTTCTCCCAATCATCTTCTAGATGGCATTCAGGTTTATGGATGAGGCAGGGGCCCAAGTTTGTATCACAAGCTATGAAGCCTGTGGCTCAACCCTGAGGAATATTCTCTCAGTTAAGTGAGGGCTTCCTCATTTTATCTCTCTGCTTTGGTGCTCAATCAGATCTACCTTCGCTGCAAACTACTATGATTCCAAGACTTAACCTTTATTCATATCCTAGCCCAGGCCACCTACCTCTCATTTATAAGGTGGCCATTTTGTTTTTAGCCATGCTAATAACTTCAGCATCCTTCTATGTCATCTATAAGATTTGCAGGAAATTATGAATCTTTTCTACATCACCCGGAAGTCAAAAGACTGTCAGTTCACTAGGTCTTCCTTCCTCAGCCTAACCATGTCCTGATGTTAGTTTTTATTTGTTGGGGCCATCTTGTATTCAAAAGACCCCTTGAACCATGTTTGTCAACATGAAACAAACCCTCCCACCTTTGAGTTTTTCTTATACATGAAAAATAATTAACAAAAAAATTTTTTTTAAACGTCCTCCAAAACCCTCACCCATGAAAACCAACTTACTAAAAGACAAACTTGCCAAATATACCAAATTTAAAATTGATTTTAGCAAACTATTAGACATGTATTTTATAATCTTGAACAAAGCTTTTGAATAGCACTTCTTTTTTCAAGTGTTAAGAATCTTTAACATTCAGCAATCCCTAAAATCTTTACTCAAATTATGCTCAGCTCCAAAATTTTGAGTTGATTAGATTTAAGTTGATTTAAATATGATTTAATGTTAGCATTTAAATTAAAAATTGTAAGAATTAATCAGCATGTTAAAACTGAATCGAATTTAAATGACTTTTTCTAATTTAAATGGTGGTTTAAATATTTGTTTTTTTATTAATAAAAATGACAGCAGAAGAATTAAAAATGATACAAACACATACAAAGATGACATGAAAGGAGATGATAACAGATGAGAGATGTCAATATGAATTAGGAAGCTGGAGCATGAAGGCTGCGATAGTAATAAGGCCAAGGGCTGAAAACAGGCATGAAGTGAAAATCTACTCCTTGAATGATGAGGTCTCCTTGTTTGCTTCTCTCATTCAGCTCTGAGGGCAATGGTGACCTTCACTGTCATCCCCTGAACAACCTGAGGTGTTGACTGTTCCTGTTTTAGAGAAACAAACACAAATACTGCCATTTGTGGGTCCCCAATAAAACGAACAATTCTCTGCCCTTGCTAAGGTCAGGCTCAGAGGAACAAGTTCTAGCATCAATCCTCACACAGGCCTTCTGTAGATTTTTATCTTGCTCATAAACATAGCTATCTATTTAAATGTCAGAAAATTGTAGAAGTTTTTCCAACATAAAATAAGGAGTCAGAGGGGGGGAGGAGGAGGAGGAGGAGGAGGAGAAATCAGAGAGTTGAAGAACATTTCAAAAATATAAATTAATGTCTTCTATATCAAATATATATAAAGAAAGAAAGATTTTTTTTTTTTTGGCGTGGGGGACATACAGGTTTTCAAAAATACCTTCTCGAAAGAAGTTACTTGAGGGCTTCCTCCACCAAAATGAGTGAGTCAATGTAGAGATAGTGCACTTTTGTCTGTTTCCTAGTGTAGAGAATGGTGCCTATTATATTGGAATAGATACTTGATACATGTTTCTTGAATAAATGAATGCATCAATGAATGAATGAATTAATCAGTAAATGAATCTGTAAAACCCAAATAGATAACTTAGAGAACTGTATAGAACATGTTTTGATCAGTTTTCAGCCAATATTAGAGCAGAGAACAACAGGATGGGATGTCTTCAAGAAAAAAAGAGTGTATTTCAAAATTTAACTTGTATTGGCAGAGTAGTTCATACTGGACTCAAGCTGTAGCGGATTTTTAAAAACAGGGTAAATATGAAGTGCTACATACTAGAATAATAATCTGGGAATGCAAAATTTTTATGAATACAAAGCAGACCAAAGAAACCACACTTGTGGGCCCAATTCAGGCCACTAGTGGCTTCTGAATCTAATTACACTGGCATCATTATTGTTCCTCAAGTGATTAATCCACTTTGGTGGCCCTTCAGTTGCTGTTGAATGACCATTCCCGCTTTACTTTGTTCACTGGAATCCACTCACTTCTCAAAGTCCAGACAATGAGCGGTCATTAGGCATTTTCCTAGCATAGCAGACCCAAGAGACCATCATTCCCCTGAGTTCTTATGCATCCTGTCTGTGTACTTTTTGGCTGAAATACAGAATTGGTGATACAGATTTAACATTATAGCTCCCAGGGAGCTAATTTTCTTTCTTTTTTTGAGGGGGGGGCGTTCCTTTTGAACTAACAAAAAGGATCTGTGTCTTTAGCTGATGCCAGTCAAAATTCTAAAGATACCATAAGGAAATAAATGGTTCAGTTTTATTCTAAAGTTATAAACACTTGGTTACATTGGTACATTTTCTCTTTCTCATTATAAACAATGTCCAAGTACACTTCACAAATCCTAATCTATCAATATATATTTTAGCACACCTCTCCCAAAACTAAAGACATTCTCTTAAATAATCATAATACCACAATGACCCAACAATATCCTCAGGTAGTCTAATACTCACTTTGCATTCAAGTTTCCTGTACTGTCTTTTATTTCATATCAGAGCCAGTCAAGAAATATTTGATCAACCAGATTTTTTAAATGGTTTAAAATATATGGCTTACATATATTTATACAATCTAACACAACCATTACACATGATATATTATAATATAAAAGAGACTCAAGAGGAGACTTGAAGCCAAGAGAAAGTAGGATATATAAAAAGAAAAAAGTGGGTAGGTGGCAGGAGAAATAGGGCCAAAAGAAGTGCCAATGAAATGTAGGTGCCTACAGGAAGATGGGATGACGGGAGTCCTAGAATTCACATTTGGAAATAATACAACCATAAAAGTGGGCTAAGAATAGAATCATTGACAAATAAATATTCCATGAAAGTGGCACCAAGGTTACATGTGTGATGGTTTCTCACTTTATTGTCAAGCATTTGAATCTTTCCGAATGAGAACAGACATTTTTATAGCACTTTCTGTTTAGCATTGGACATCTGAAGTGGCATGCAATGCAAAAATGGAGACTTTTAGCTATAAATTGTTTTCTTCCAAAGCAAAAGCTGCATAATAATGAACATGAAGTTTTTTCTTTTTCTATTTTCATTTTTTTTCCTCTTTGCTCAAGAAAAAAACATATTCTGGGAATGCATTAGAAGTCAATGACAAAGTAATAGAAAATGCTGACATGTGAAAATCCTTTTGCAGCAAAATGAATCTAATTTCTAGTGTTCTGAGCTAGTTCTAACATTAGACCAGGTCTGGACAGGGGAGCTTCTAAAAGCCCATTCTACCTGCAAGAACGTTTAGGGTGGAGAAGATATATGGCTGAGAAAGAAGCTACCATCACAATGATCTTGTTTGGTTGGAAATCTAGTCTCAGAGAGATAAAATGGCAAGGTTTCATTAGCCCTTGGGATAACGTGTATAAACTGACTTATTGTGCAGGAAAGTTTTTTATATTCCACTAGAGGCCTGAGTGCATGAGTTTGTGCATGGGTGGGGTCCAACAGGCCCACCCCAATTGGGCCAATCAGGCCAGGCTGGCCAGGGGGAGGGGCCGCAGCTGTTGGCCAGCTGGCCCTGCCCCTGGTTGAACTCCTGGTTGAACTTCTGGTCGACCTCCTGGTCCAGGGGAAATTTGTATATTAACCTTTTATTATATAGGATTCCTAGACTCCTGGGTTGGAGAAAGGAGTTAAGGCAAGAGGAAACCTAAAGCCCTTTGCATTAAACAAACCTGTCAGAAACAAACCAGCAAGCCAGCAAGACTAAAGTACTAATCTGCATTTTGAAACCAGAATCACCAAGTTGCACCCTTGCTACTGGTGAGTGAGGAAATACAAAACAAATCAAAGAATCAGTGCCAGCCTCCTCTGTAACCTCAGAGACCCCAACACAAACATCTCTTAAGAGAAAACAAAGCCTCCAAGGAGGCAAATAGAATTTCTTAGTACCTTGAGGTGGACAAATAAATACCTTAATGAAGATGAGAATAAACATCTAGTTATATCTGATGGGAACTTCAAGACTAAACATAAACTTTCCCCTATTGAATTCAAGGGAATTGGGAATTGAGGCACAAACATTCTTGACCTGAAAGAGTCTAGGAAAAGTGTTTACAGTATCTAACAGATTGTAAAACCAAACCTTTCAGTATGGTAAATGTTTCCAAACCATCTTAGACACATCATACTCAGACTTATTTATATTGTTTTTGTTTGTTTGTTAATCCTCACCTGAGGATATTTTCCCAATGATTTTCAGAGAGAGTGGAAGGGAGGGGGAGAGACAGAGAAACATCAATGTGAGAGAGAAACAATGATTCCTTGCCTCCTGCACCCACCCCAGCTAGGGCCTGGGATTGAGCCTGTAATTAAGGTATGTGCTGTTGACTGGAATGGAACCATGACCCTGTAGTCTGTAGGCTGACGCTCTATCCACTGAGCCAAAATGGCTAGGGCTGTTTTTGTTCTTGATAAATAAAACCTATATTTCATATGCTTACATTGGCAGATGTGTAGTGAGTCACTTGTCTGTCTTATTAGGCAAGCATACTTTTCTGGATTACAATAAAGTATCTATATATTAGCAACTAAGAACTGTAATTCACTAATACATACCCAAAATCATTCACTTACCAAAATCCATTAATTTTACATATGAGCAAACCACTCAGGGCCTGAAACTTATTCACCTAAATTCCCATGCTTAGGTTCCTGTTTCCCATTCCAGCACAGGTCAAGAACAACAAATTAAAATACAGGACAGTGTCTTAATATCAATAAAACATTACAAGTGAGAGTAGACAGGGTTATACATGTGAATAATGCCTGTGGGCATCACATTACTACAACATAATATGCCGTTTTAAAAATATATATTTTTATTGAAGTAATTTTTTCTTATACTTCCAGCAATATATGTTAAGTGTAAAATTGAATGAGTTTTGGTAAGTGTATAAATCCATACAAGAAAGACCAAAATCAAGACAATAGAACATTTCCATCATGGACAACCCTTGCTTTGATTCCTATTGCCACAGATTAGTTTAGCTTATTCTTAAACAGCATATGAGTGAAATCACACATATCTATTCTGTTTTGTATAGCTTCTTTCATTCAGCTTCATCTATCTGAGATTCATCCATGTTGTTGCAGGTATCAGTAGTTTATTCTTTTTATGCTAATAATAGTCCATTGTGTGAATATAGCAGGGTATGCATACTGAATCTTCTGTTTATAGGTATTTGAATTGTTTTCAGTTCTTGGTTATGATGAATAAATCCACAAATTCACTGATAAATAAGAAAAAAATATTGTGAGTTAATGAGCTAAGGGTCCATCTAAAGAAATTAAATGAAGGATGGTAAAACACCCTAAATAAGCTTGAACACAATATATAAGACATAGCAGATTTATGCAATCAAAGGAAATCATTAAAAAGACTGAATTAACAAAGTAGAAGTTGGTTCTCTGCAAATACATAATTGACAATTTCAAGGGGGGGAGGAAAGAAGGCAGAAAAATATACATAGGAACTCAAAAAGTCACCCCAGATACTATTGACTATTAAAAAATAATAATTAGAAGATATTATGAATAAATATTTATGCCAAAACTTTTAGAAATTCAGTTAAAATGGATACACTTATAGAAAAATAAACAGCATATCTGAACAAAGAATAGCTCTATGAATAGTATGACCTTTAAAACAATTGACTCAATAATGAAAAATGTTCTCCCAAAGAGAATGGTATCTAGATGGCTTCACAGTTAGTTTCAACAAACATTTAAAAAAGAAAGAATTGCAATATTAGGCACATTCTTCAGAAT
>NW_006292687.1:5413552-5418963 GCF_000327345.1 Myotis davidii | reverse complement strand
ATGGGATACTTCCCAATCTATTAATGTGAGCACCTCTGCCTTGGCCCCCACACCCCGAGCCAGGCTTCCCTCCCTCTGGCTGGCTGCAGGCACCTGGCACCCTGGGCAGCTTCACTTGGCCTGGCTTTGTCAGGAAGGATGTCCAGAAGACAACAGGTCTATCCAGTCTAATTAGCATATTATACTTTTATTAGTATAGATAGATGTGAAAATCCTTAGTGTACTTAGCAAACCAAGTGCAGCAAGACAAAGAAATCATACTTATCACCAAGATGGGTTTAACGAAGAAGCTAAGTGGACTTTAACATTAAATAATCAGTGTTACTCTCTACATTAAGTTATGGGAAAAAAACAATAAAACAGCTACCTCCATAATTCCTATTAAAAAGTGGAAAGCTTTCCTCTCGAGATTGAGGTTAAGAAAAGTGTGTCTATTTCTATCATTTATTCAATACAACTGTAAGGAGAACATAGCCAATACATATAGCAGTACATTAAAAAACCTACAAATAGATAATAGACAGGTCTTATAAAAATTCTATTTTGGGGGGAGAGAAAATATCAGTATTCAAAAATTCACAGATAATATAATGTCATGTGTAGAAAATCTAAAAGAATATATAGATCAACCATTAAAACTAATATGGCATGGTTGCTGAATACAAGATCAAAATACAAAAGTCAATTTTATTTCTAAAACCAATAAAAATATTATAAAGATAAATTAACTAACTTTATACATATACTTCTCATTTTTATAGATCAAAATACTCAATTATCTAGAATTAAGTCCAATGAAATATGTACAAGACCACTAATGAGAATACCTAAGAAATGAGAGACATTAGCATAAACCTAAATAAATGGAGAATTATGATATAATCATGGATTGGATGACTAATGCTGTCCAGATGATAATTTTCTTCAAGGCAATTTTCAGTCTATGTTTCAACATGACTATTTTATTTTTGGAAAATGAAAGATTGATTTTGAAATTCATATAAAAATGTATAGGATCAAGACCTGCTAGGACAATAGTATAGAAAAACTTAATGTATAGTAATTAAGAAAGTATGGTGTTGTATAGACAGATAATATAGCATGCCCTTATGCATCATAGCACTAGCCATGCAAAGTGAAACAATAAAACTTTTAGAAAGTATAATAAGAAATAACAAAAGAAAATAACATAAATATTTTACAAAATGATACTATGAGATCTTCATGATTTCAGGATGAAAAAATTATTTAAATGAGGTCACCAATATACTAAACATGTAAAAAATTATTAATAAATTAGACTACATCAAAGTTAAGAATTTTAGCTTACTAAAAGATACCTTTCAGAGAGTGAAATGTTAAGTCATCTTAAGTAGAAGAATATTTGCAATGCACCTAACTTAACAAAGGACTCACCCAAAATATTGAAAGAATGCCTACAGATCAATAACAAAGAGATGGACAAAGCAATAGAAAAATGGACAAAAATTGAACAAACACTCAACAAAATAAAAGATCTGAGTGGTTAATCTATACTAATAAAAGGGTGATATGCTAATTAGACTGGGAGACCTTCTGGGAGACCTTCCAGCCAAACTTCCGGACAAAGCCATGGTGGCAGAGCTGAGGCAGAGGCAGTTGTGGGTGATCAGGCTCTCAGGGGGACAGTTGGGAGTGAGCAGGCTGGCAGGCAGAGTGGTTAGGGGTGATTAGTCAGGCAGGCAGGTGAGCAGTTAGGAGCCAGCTGTCCTGGAGTGCCTAAACCAGCAGTCAGACATCCCCTGAGGGGATTGCCAGACTTTTAAAGTGATTTTAACTCTTTGGATGCAGAAATTTCTCAGGCAGCATGTGTAATGAACAGGATCTGCAGACACTGGGAATAAGATCCGAATTCTCAGGTTTATTTTCTTTATAGCATTCATTAGCAGCTGGGAGTCTTTTTAAAAAAAATTATTTGCCAAAACCGGTTTGGCTCAGTGGATAGAGCGTCGGCCTGCAGACTGAAGGGTCCCGGGTTTGATTCCGGTCAAGGGCATGTACCTGGGTTGCAGGCACATCACCAGTGGGGGATGTGCAGGAGGCAGCTGATCGATGTTTCTCTCTCATTGATGTTTCTAGCTCTCTATCTCTCTCCCTTCTTCTCTGTAAAAAATCAATAAAATATATTTAAAAAATTATTTATTTCAGACAGGAAAGGATAGGGAGAAGCATCAATGATGAGACAGAATCATTGATAGGCTGTCTTCTGCATGCCCCACACAGGGGATCGAGCCCGCAACCCAAGCATCTGTCCTGACTGGGACTCAAACCATGACCACCTGGTTCATAGGTCGATGCTCAACCACTGAGCCATGCGGGCCAGGCAGCTTGGAGTTTTTTGAATGTCTTTACTTGTCTCATTAGGCAGTGGTGATCCAAGAGAAATTTTTCTTTTTTACTATCTTCTGTAGCTTGATGTGATGATCATAGAGCGACTTTAAGGTGAGAGTCAGACACATAGTGAAAATGGCTCTACCTTTGGCCATCCCCTACATGAACACTTTCTCTCTACTGTACAACCAACAGATTTTGAACTTGGTTTTGATAAGAATACACATTTTTTTTAAAGGGACAGTTTCTAGTTCTATGCCTCATACCTGCACATACAGTGGCTCGCACATCGTGGACACTAAGTGTCCATTGGTTTGGGGTCATTAGATTCTCTTATTGATGCAAATGTATCTAAATAATCTACAATGTAAGGTTTTATGGGTAGCTTAGATTTTCTTGAACCCAATGTCTTCTTTTATCAATGGTGTCATTAGATAAACTGGGGCCTCAAAAGTGAAGTCTGTGGGACACAGAATCAGGAAGAGAGAGCAAAACATTAACCTTCCAGGTTGCTCTGAAATGTGTGCTGTCAGTAGCTGGGCCAGAGATCACATTGTGGGGGAAGAGTATTCTCTCAGGCTGAGGGACATAGGCTATGATTTGAAGCCTAAGGTAGAACCCTTTATCCTGGAGCATCATCACAATAGTGGGTGAAAAACAGCATTAAAAAAAAAAACAATAACAACAAACACACACACACACAGAGCAAGGGATGCATATTTACATATTTTAATGAAAACAAATTATCTCTCCTGAAAGTAATTAATTGTGAAATTATTTAATTATGTAGCAGTAGTAAAAGGAAAACAGTATTTGAGATTTTTCAGTAAATTCCAGTTTTAAGTAAACAATTTTTTGAGTCTGGATTCTTTATTAAGTAATTCTTTACTGAAATATCAGGATGTCAAGCCATTTTTCTACCAGTGCTACACCAAAATGCAGCAATTATGCAATTAGGAAAAATTGCTCTTGTGGATCTCTTTCAATTTTGAAGTAGGCATTTGGAAAGTGGAGGAGAAAGGAGGTACAATAGAATTTCTGAGAAACATGGGCTTGACTTGGAAATATTTATTCAAGCAAAAACTCTCACTGATTGCCATGTCAATTTCTCAACATGCCTGCAGAAAAATAAACATAGAAATATAGAATCTAATATCTGGGAAAAGATCTGACAGATTATGTAATCCAGCTTCCCACATAATGTAGAAAATTTTCCCACTACAATTTTGTTAGCAGGTCACGAGTTTTTACTAACACAAAATGTGTGTCTCAGAATTCACTGGCTTGTAATATTTGTGGGAGAGCTCTACCGGCTACATTGTCCTTAAAATTTTGCCCATCAGATTACTTTTTGCTTTCTCATAACACAGGTGGTGTCTAATTACTATTCCATCTTTAGTCCATCAACTACTTTCACATGTTGTTTACATTTTCTAGTCTCAAGAACCCAAGATATACAGGCTGTCTCAAAAAATGTATGCACACTTTAACATCTGATAGCTCAGTCTTAAAAATGAAATGCATTTTAATAAGCACTGCTTTTATATTTATTCAAAGTGTGTGTATACCAGCCTTAATACCTAAAATGTAGAAGAAATAAATAATTAAAGGCATCCTTAAATAATCACTTTCGCTAGTCTCAAGAACCCAAGATATACAGGCTGTCTCAAAAAATGTATGCACACTTTAACATCTGATAGCTCAGTCTTAAAAATGAAATGCATTTTAATAAGCACTGCTTTTATATTTATTCAAAGTGTGTGTATACCAGCCTTAATACCTAAAATGTAGAAGAAATAAATAATTAAAGGCATCCTTAAATAATCACTTTCGATTGTCTGTAGAAAGTTTGGATGATCAGGTAATGTATCAGTTTAAACTAAGGAGCAAAAAAGTTCTTGACATTCAGAATATAAAGTTAATTTTTACCAGGTATTGATGTCAAATTTATTAATTTTTATTTCTATTTGAACATAGATTATTGATGAATCTCTTAAAAGGCTAAAAGACCAGAAGGATTCTCAGAACAGAAAAAAATAAGAGATCCCTAGGAGCCAGTAAAAGTGCGAATAGAATATTTATAAGCTTTATTTTTTTATTCTTGAGAGGAGTTGCAGGGTGGCTCATTCAGAAGGCTCTGGGAAAAATCTTTTCTTTGTTTTTTCTATATTCTGGTGGCCCTGGGTTATTCTTGGTTTGTGGGTGCATCACTCCATGCCTTTGGTAAGGACACTTCTCATCAGATTTAGACTCACCCAGCCCAATCCCGCATGGCCTCTTTATCTCATGATCTTTAAACTTAATCACATCTGCAAAGACCACTTTCCCAAATAAGGTAACATTCACGGATTCTGGAGTTTAGAATCTCACATATCATTTTAGGGGCTACATTCATTCCACTATAAGGCTGAAATACTTAAATACATATGTAAATATTAGGCTAGTATACTTTTCTCCCTACTATCCAAGAAGAGTGGCTTGTGCAGAAAGCAAAGTTTGAGTTTAAAAGAAGATGAGAGTGATGGTGAAGACACCTGAAACCATGATGTAAATTGTGAAGGAAACAGATGTTTCTCCGGGAGAAGATAAGACTTAAGGGAGGCATCATAGCTCTCTACACATCTTTGAAAGAATGGCCGACCTTTGGAAGATGGAATTAACTTCTATGCAGTTCCTGAGAGAGAGAATTAAAACTGATGGTCAGTGGTGACCAGAAGATAGCTTATAGGCTTAATTCAAAACAAATGTTTTGGGGAAACTAAGATGGCGGCATAGGGGAACACCGAGATTGCTGCCTCCTACAAAAACTTCAGAAACGCAATAAAAGGACAGGACGGTCATCATCCCGAACTACAGGAAGGCTGGCGGAGTGGAAATTCTACAACTAGAAGGAAAGAGAAAAGCACATTGAGGGTCAGGAGCTGCGGAAGTAAAGTGCAAAGGTACGGGGGCTCGAGCGCGCACAGAAGGGGGCTGGTACCTGAGGACACGGCTGGGGGGGGGGGCACAAGCTCCCGACTGCTCTGACCTCTGGTTCCGGG
>NW_006292687.1:5364819-5412010 GCF_000327345.1 Myotis davidii | reverse complement strand
ATGATCTCACTCATTAGTGGAATGTAATGAACAACATAAACTGATGAACAAAAATAGATCCAGAGACAGAGAAGCATCGATCAGACCGTCAAACCTCGTAGGGAAGGTAGGGGAGGGTAGGATTAAGGGGGAGAGGTCAACCAAAGGACTTATATGCAAGCATATAGGCCTAACCAATGGACACGGACAACGGGGGGGTGAGGGCATGGGGGGGGGATAGCGGGTAACGTGGGGATAAGGACACATATGTAATATCTTAATCAATAAAAAATATATTAAAAAAACAAGAAAAAAAATGTTTCTCAAATAACTATACACAGCTGGGGTGGATTATCTCAAAAAGGAAGATAATTACCTATTACTGAGAGTATTCATTCACATATAGTTAGGTATAGAAGTTGTAAAGTTGATTAAAACTTATAAATGCTTTTAAAATGGTTTTTTCTATCCCTGAATCTCATGATATGCAGCCATGGGGCTGCACAACAGGCAGCTACTGGTTGGACAATGTCAGGAAAGGCAGCCACCTTGCTGCATTATATTGCAAAGGCAGCTTCCTGGCCAGGCAGTCAGGAGAGGCGGCCAGAATATGGGGAGGAAGACACTATCACGAGAAGAAGCTAGTATCTCAAGAGGCAGCCACAGAGGCGGGACTATACTGCAACCGGAATCTACACTGCCATTTTCATGATGGGTGATAATGATAAGGGGGAAATACAATATGGTCTTGAATGGGGAAAAAAGATACTTCTGTGGTTTTTAAAATCAAAGTGGGTAGTAGAGTCACTTGGGGATCTTTTTATACTGTAACATGTTTTCTAAGTGAGAGTGGAGTCTGAGCATTTGTTTTTAATAAGCAATAATCCTTCCAGATTAATTCCTATTGGTTAATATCTACTGTTTTAGATTGATGGATTCCAAAGTGGGATCTCAAGCCAGATTGAGAAGCACTGGTTTAGATAATCTTTAAAGTCCCTTCCAAACCTGAGCTGTTGATTCCAAAGATGGAAGAGAAGGACAAGACATTCAATTGACAACAAATCTAAAACTGAATGGAAAATGTGAACAGAGGTTTGTGGGCAAGATTGCCAGCAAATTCCACAGAGGCCATATTGTTCTGCGTATTGTTCCTCTCAGCTTGGATAATCATGCTCAGTGATGTATATTCACTTTAAGAGGATTCTTCAAGTGGAAAATGTTCCTGAAAGATTTAAACACCGTGAATGATCCCAAACACATAACCGTGTCATGGGAGCAGGGGCCACTAAGAATGCAACTGCAGAAGGAAAATGAAAAGAGGCTAGAGCTTGGCGATTTGATGTAGATAAGCCCAAGGTTATTACAGTCAGGGCTAAATACCTAGACTGGAGGGAAGGAGAACATTTTGTTATGGGCCAATGTATGTTATTAACATTTGGGAAACAAACTTTAAAAATTGAATTTAAATGTACATGGACAGGGAAAAGGAAAGAATACAAATTTAGGAACCAGGTTCCAGAAGAATACCAGATACAATCATTACCTTCTTAGTGAACATTTTGCTATAGATGTAGCATGTCAATCATGTAGGAAAACATGTGTTCACTATCATCCTGCATGTAAAAAACATGTAGTTTGGATTAGAAAATATTGCAATTAGTAAACCAGCATATGTGGGCAACAATAACTTATGGCTCTTTTTCTTGCAAGGTATAAAAACATTAAATACTGAAAAATAATTTATAAACAAAAGGAAAACAAATGAATTTTGATTGACATATTGTGAAGTACAGTTTCTCAGGTTTCAAGAAAAGGGTGATTCAACAGCTAATTGATATATCTGAGAAACATTTGTTTTGTGTTTTTTTTTTGCTGTCTCTCTGCTCTGTTCTACAAGGTGCTGAATTTAGTTCAGGCTGGCTCTACTTATGGTTGCATCAGAAGTTCTTCTACAAACTAAGACATTTCCTTTCATGTTCATGTCAGTGAGTGAAAGGACTTCTCTTTTCCTTACTCATCTTGCACTTCTCTCCAATTGGACGATCTTAGGTTGTGAGTCCATCTCTGAACCAATCACCATGGGAAGGGGCATAGGATTGGTTTAGGCTAATTAGAGCTAATGCTTAGAGTGAGGGCCTGATATTTATCCCTCTCTAACCACAAAAATTCCTTTTTGGAAGGAGAAAAATATGTGGATGAAAGGCAATTACTGAGCAATGGAAAAGAGGTTGGTCAGATAAGAAATTAACAAAAGTTTGGAATTGTTCCTGAAAATATACCACTGATAAGTTTTCGTTTAATTCATATAAACACAAAGTTGTACCCATAAAATAATTTTGCACTTGTTATGTTTTTTATTTTTTTATTCTCTGCTTTCAAAATGAAAACTCAATAGGCAAGCAGGAAAGCCATTTTATAATGTATCAAAATGTGAATTTTCAGAGCATATCATTTAAATCAAAACATCACAATGTATGTGTATCCTATATAATAAAAGGCTAATATGCAAATTGTTCCCTCAACTGGGAGTTTGATCAGGAGTTCGACCAAGGGGGAGAGCCAGCCGTCCAACCACCTGCAGTCCCTCCCCCTGGCCGGCCCCACCCCCGATTGGCCTGATCAGGGCATGCCAGCCAGATCCCACCAGTGCACAACTTCATGCACCAGGCCTCTAGTGTATAAATAATGACAAAAGAATATAATTGCTTTGCAATTGAAAGAAAAATAAAAAGAAGGCCATGAGAATGTAGACTGGAGGGGCATAGAAGGAGCAGGCAGGTTCAAACGCCACATCTATGCAAATATTAGCCAAACACAAAGCCTTACTGAGTCCTTAGTTTAACCATTTATTTAAAATTTGAATTTATGAAAGAATAATCATTCTCTCTTCTGCCCTAGTCAGTTGACACCAGGTGGTCCTTTCAGGTATATGGGAAAAGGTCTTATTATCTTGCTTTGGAAAGTCAAATTTACTGGTAGGAACCTGAGAACCAGAAATGTTGGGGGCCAGAAGGTTCTGACTAACAAGAGATAATTGTTGATCAAGTCTCGAGGCAAATTCTCAGAAAAGACAATTAGCTACCACGTGGTTAGCCAACCAAGCTAATACATGGGTCTTCTTTCATAAAATGGTCTTTACATATTGGTTTATCTTTTATTTGGAATGGAAGTTGAGTGGTAGATGAGGCAAGGCAAAGCAGGTGATGGCTGGTGGCAGACCCACAGTGTGGGATCCATAAGAAGAGCAAGCTCTTGCCATTAGGCAAAGCCCTCCACTTTGGAAGGCAGTCAAGGCACCTGTAAGTATGGGATCACACTCTACATGAATCTCCCTTTCCTGTACACACTTTTAGGCTGCTTATCAAAATGTCTTTTGAGATTACATTCAGCCTTTTTCCATGGTAAATATAATTTTCTCCATTGGTTACATTTATAGTGGTGATTTAGGGTCCTTAGAGATAGGCACTTGGGGCAAATGGCCCGATGGCTGGCTCCTTAATCATCTTCTGCAGTTAGCAGTTTTCACCGTGCCTGCCTTGGCTTCCTGCCTTGGCTCTGAAACACATTCCTACTAACGTGAGCATGATTTATAGGTGATCTCTCTTTAATAGGTGGGAGAATGTGGTGTAATTGAGAGGACTCTGGACTGACGGTCAAAGGAGGTCGATTTGCTCCCAAATCTGCTACAAATTAGCACTTTGGCTGTTAGAGCAGTGTGACAACTGCTCTCAAACTCAGTTACCTTATTGGTAAGGTGAGGGGGTTGGATAAGTGTTTGTCATCCATGAGCTCTGATTTCCATCTTCCCATTAATTTATACCCCCTCTACTTATTTGTCCTGTCCCTCTCTCCCCCACCTTAAAGCCATTATTTCTTGTTAAAAGAGAAAAAGAAAAATACTATGAATGTTTCTCAACTGCCTACATAACTGTACAAATAAATGGCATATTTTAAAAACGTAAATGCTGAGGGCCACACAAATATGTATATGTTGTTTTTTGATTATTTTATTCCATCTTTTATCTCTAATTATGGATATAAACTTGAAAAAATGGCTTCCTCTTCAGCAAGTGGCCATCCTGGGTATTTACTTCTTTGCAGCTGTAAGCAGGAACCATGTATTTTGAGTACAGTATCAGGAATGACAACACCAATATGATAGCAATAGCTACCTTCAATCTCAGTTTTTAAGAGAAAGCATTTATATACAGATGATTTTTAAACAATTGGCTGTTTCTAGAGAGAATTGTGAGGTGTTATAAATTTATCTACATATGCATTATAATGAGTATTACATAAAGGCAGGAATTATTATCTGTTGTGTTGACTATGGGTCCCCAGCCCCTGAAACAAGAGCTTGGCACATAGGAGTTCTACAACTATTGCTGAATAAAGAATATATTCAGCCCGGTTTTGAAAAGAGAAAGAAGAGAGAGGTGAATGGTTGGCAGGTCAGCTATTCTTGACCCAGCACTCCTTTCTCAGCTTAAGAGGAGCCAAGGTGGTCCTGGCTGTGTGGCTCCATTGGTTGAAGCATTGTCCAATACACCAAAGAGTCTTGGGCTCAATTCCAGGTGAGGGCACATATCCTAGGTTGCAGGTTCAATCCCCAGTCGGGGCTCATACGGGAGGCAACTGATTGATGTTTCTCTCTCACGTTAATGTCTCTCTCTCACACACATATATTCTCTCTAAAAATAAATTAAAACTAAACCAAACAAAAAAACATATCCTCAGGTGAGGATTAAAAAATAAACTAAAGAAAAAGAGTATCCAAGCTGAAATTTCCCTAACTTAACCATCTCTAACACCTTTAATCACAGTACATTCTCAGTGCTTTAGTCCCAGCATTAGCCTCCTGCCCACTGCCCATCCACTTCCTCCCTAATGGACTGCCATGCACTTTTATCCCCCTTTGCTGAATGATGTTCTGTTTGTTAATGATAATACAGCAAAGATTCCCCCCATCAGCAGGTGTCTACTCAGCTAAGGTGCCCTTTGATAAGGATTAGCAACTTGTGGAAACATTAGATGGATAGTTGACTATTATAAACCATCAAACTGACATGGAGTAGGAAAAATATGAAATTGACTTTGACAAGGCATTAGGGGAAGTTGGGTGGATAAAAAGTTACTTCCACATTACCGTTTTTTAATTTATTTTTTAACTTTGTTTTTTTTTGCTTAAAGTATTACAAAGAGTATTACATATGTCTCCTTTTTTTTTCCCCCTTGACCTTCCCCTGGCCTCCCCTACCTGCTCCTCCACCCCCACCCCTCTGCAGTGTCTTGTGTCCATTGGTTATGCTTATATGCAAGTCCTTCTGTTGATCTCTTACCCCGCCCCCCTCCTCCCCAGCAACCGTCCCTAGCCTTCCGGCTGTAGTTTGACAGTCCGATGCTGCTCTGCCTCTGTATCTATTTTTGTTCATCAGTTTATAATGGTCTTTATTATCCATAAATGAGTGAGATCATGTGGTATTTTTCTTTTTTGAGAACTCTTCCTGAGGACATAGAGACTTTGTTTAGAAATGCATAGGGATGTGGTGCAAAGGACTAAAAGTTCAATTAGATTATCATAATTTGAGAGCTTCAACCTCTTTGTACTGCACAGGCACTGTTGAGAGAAAAATGTGGGATAGTGCCAAATACATAATCTTCCTTTTTTTTGTTTTACAAAAGTGTTCCAGATTTTAGGTATTTTGTTTTAAATTTTTGTATTGCTTTTCAGAATCATCATGGATTCTCTTAATAATATTTAAAGATACTTTAACTGTATATTCCCATCCTAAAATGAATCTCAATTTTCTAATGATGAATATAGTTTATAAAAACCTGCATCTACACCACATGCATTTTCCCCAGCACCTGCTCATTTGCCAGCCCTTACAGCATTTGTCTTTCTGTGTCTTGCATGCCTCGAAAATGCTATTGAGACGCATCTATCTTGACAGACAGGAAGAAGAGCAGCAGCTTATGGGCCATTCTTGGGTCTGAAAAGTCAGGTGGCTCCCCAGTCCATGGAGGTTAGAGAGCTGACTTCATATGTTGAGCTACAAAGTAGGGTTGTCAGGTAAAATACAAAGGAGAAATTATGCTCCTACATAATTTCTATCTTTTGAGAATCCTTCAGAGGCAGGCAGTCCCAGGACTTGAGGTCAGCTCACATGACAGCTCCTATAAACCCCCACCCAAGTCATCTTTGCTGGCCATCAGACTCTACTG
Source organism: Myotis davidii (assembly GCF_000327345.1). Classification (NCBI taxonomy): domain Eukaryota; kingdom Metazoa; phylum Chordata; class Mammalia; order Chiroptera; family Vespertilionidae; genus Myotis; species Myotis davidii. Next base: position 5,405,806 of record NW_006292687.1, on the reverse strand, counting down.
ATGCATCTTGGAGGGAGCATGGTTCATCAGAGGTAGGTTCTGGTAAAATCCCACTTTTCCAATCTCTCCCTAATGCTCCAGCCTTCCTCAGATTAGGGTCCTCTCCTGAACCCTCTGTGAGGACTGAATTCTTTAGAATTCCACCCTGTCCCATCCAGCAGTCCTTTCATGGCGTAGGTTAAGGACTCAAGTGCTGTAATTATGAGTGTAGGCCCTGGATCAAAGTTAACTGGAATTGGCCCATACTCAGCTATTTCCTCCTGTGAGAGCTTGGTTAAGTGACTATGTCTATGTCTTAGTTTACCTCCTTTATACGTTTGTTGTGAGAGCCCAATAAACATATCTACAGCATGTATGTGGTTGGTGAATATTAGTAATAAAATGTTTCAAGAAGATGATAGAGCCACCTTGGCCAATTCTAGCTGCAGAAAGACTTGCGTGATCTTTGAGGAATATAAGGCATTTGAGAGAAAATAAATGATACCTTATTTATTAGAGAGAAAGTTCCCCACAATGTGTCTTCTCAGTTACTTTTTACTGAGGTTGGAATTCACATTCTGCTTACCACCTTAAATGCCCAGTCAGTCACTGGTTAGTGACACTATACTTTCCATCTGGAAGACAAAACAGGCTGGGCGCTTAACGTGTTAATAGAGACTCTCTATAAGTATATGAAAAACTATGCTTTTAAATGACATAAAAATTTAAACATTTAAACTATCCTGAGCATGATTTAAACCTTCAATGATTCTACGGTCACTACCTGATGCCCCAGTTACTGTGAACATTTCACCTCCTTTTACACGTGACTGTGTTCAAGAAGTATTTGTTGGAAGAGTAGTTAGATATGAATGGACAGCAATAAGCCATTGCATTATTGTAGATGGGTAATGTGCTAGTAAAGAGAATGTCAGATATTTTTCTGCTTAGAATATTGCCATGCAAAGCTTTTAGATCCCAAAGAATATGTTTCTTTAAGAGATGGTAAAGTGATTGCTTGGCAATTCAAAGGTAAAACATGGCTGAAAAAGAATATAAGCCCTCTGGTGTTGAGGTACAAAGTATAGCTGCCAGGTAAAATATAGATGCCCAATTAAATTTGAATTTCAGGTGAACAATGGATATTTTTAGGACAAGTATGTGTCAAACATTGAATATATTTAGGATAAGTATGTCCCAAATATCAATTGGGACATGATTATCCTAAAATGTTATTCATTATTTAAAATTCAAATTGAACTGAGCATCCTGTATTTTTATTTGCTAAATCTTGCAAGCCCCAATCACTGGCTCTTACAGACATGATTTCTGTGTAGCCTTTCTTTGTGCCCTAATGTGTTCTGGGATGTTTTTGGACATACCAGGCTGCTAATTCTCTGAGGTTTTGTTCTTCCTTCTGCTCCTCACAACTGGGGGAAAACCAAATCTCTGCCACATTGTCTCCTGTCTCACTCTCCTTTAGGCGGCTCTTAAATTTGCTTGAAAATCTTTGACCCTTCTCCAAAATTCTAGTCCTTCAAGTCTAATTCCCATATTCAAGATGACTCACTATCACTTCAGACTCATCTCACTTATAAAATAAACCCTTCTTTCCTATAAATCTTGGTCATCCTCTGAATTCTTTTTTAAAAATGCAATAACCTGTTTTTGAATGATCACTCATGCTAAACCACAAAATAACTGCAATTTCTCTCAAACTACAGCCACATCCAATCAATTCCTTGGTCCTGTGTCTACTTTTCCAAAAAACATTTCCCCAGCCCATCCTATACATTGCCAAGGACTTGAGCTTAGAGGATGCTTATATCACCTCATTTTCAGACTAATGTGACTGTGTCCTGATGACCCATCTATCTCTTCCCCAGGCAATTATGCTAAGCACATGCCCAGGTTAATGTCTCTAAAACACAAGATTTTCTGATAAGAGAAAGACAAATAGCTCAACAGAAAATGAACAATGTTTATGCACAAGCCATTGGCAGTAGAAAAATTACAAATGACTGAGAAACATGAAAAGACGGCTCAAATTCACTAATGGTTCAGGGAATGCAAATTAAACTAATAATGAGACATCACTTTATGACCTGAGAAAATAAATGAAAAGAACAATAACAGCTCCTCTGAGAAGAATATAGGAAAAGGTGTCCGTTCATATAGAGCATGTTGAAATATGAATGGGTAGTTTTTGAAAGCAATCTTGCATAATCCATCAAAATTAAAAATTTGCTCATGTTTTGACCCAGCAATACCACTTATAGCAATTTATCTAATAAAAAGAAATCCCTTAGTACTTAAACACATATATCCACAGGTGTTTGCTGAAGAGGACTTTGGAATAGAATAACAATTAAAGAAACAAACAAAAAAGTCTTTGAGGGAACATATGAGTACCAAGAAATAAGAAATGCTTAAATAACATGGTCTATCCACACTGTAGAATAGTATGCAGGTAATAGAATAAATGAGTGCATTAGCAGTATAGCAGTTGAGTAAGAGGGATTTCCATGAATGAAAAAATCTGAGCAAATGGTGCATATATGATCTCAAATTTTAATAGTGACCCCACACACACACACACACACACACACACACACACACACACACACACACACACTCTAGTAGCCCTGTGCACGAATCCATGCACCAGTAGGTTGCTGCTGCCCTCCTGTAGCCAACCCCCGCCCCCCCACCCCACCTCATAGCTCGCTGCTCTGCCCTCTGCTGTAGCTCTCCGCAGCCTGCTTGTACCTCACTGGCCCATCCTCCTGCTGATCCGTGATCTGGTCATGAAGCACTTGGTCGTTATACCTCAGGGCATAATGGCTAATTAGCATATTCCTCTCTTATTATATGGAATATATAACATATACATATCTATATACACACAGACACTCATATTCATATGTTCATATGAACATGAAAAATATGGAAGGGTATATCTCATAAAATTTCTAATGTAACTTACCTTGGGTGGAGAGTAAAGGGCTCAGATGTGCATTGTTAGGGATGGGGGTAGATGCACAATATTGGTTTTATATCTCTGCTTTAACTTTTAATAGTATCCCATACAATAATAATAAATATTTAGTGTCCACTGGCTGACCTTAGTCTATTTTCCTGGTGTTGTTTCCTGTAAAAACTTTTCATCCCAACCAAAATGATTTTTTTAAATCATTTAGATTCTTCTTGAGCCCTCTTCTGCTCTAGCCTGTATTTACCCCCACAGTCACTCAGACAATTATCTCCCCCTTCTTTACAACTATTCAGTTAAGGAATCCCTCAAATTTCAATTGCTTTCCGAAGAGTTTCTTATTCACCATTCCTGCAGTATTTTCTTGATCATCCCACCAGCTCTTCTGTGCAGGGAGCATGGCCACTGAGTCCAGTGACCTACTCCAGGACACACCAGCAAGTGGTGGGCAGAATCGTCAATCCTGTTCTTCCAACTCTTATTTAAATCCATCTTTCTGGGTTTCAAAAAAGAGCCCAGACACTGTGTTCTTTTCATGAACTCATACTTGCTATATTTTCTTGTTTTGTATGTGAATGCCATCTGCTGCCCCATTTTTGGAGACCAGTATTACCCTGTCTCAGGACCTCGCTTTCTGACTTTGGTTTCCTGGGCTCCTGACCTTGCTGTTGTTCAGCTGTGCAGGGGAGGCAGTTTTCTGCAGCTCCTGTGAATTCTGATCCAGACAGGGGTTAGATATATGTCATTAGCATTAGTGAGGACCTGGCCCCTGCTAGGCACCGTGCTCACCATACAGTGACTGTGCAAGGAGTGTTTCATGATTAGCCCTTTACAGAAAGGTTAGGAAAGTTATCATGGGTCTGTCAGATTAGTGACAAAGCCAGGACTCTCAGCTCCCAAAATCTGTGTTCCCTTCAGGTGCTTCAGCGTCAGGACCTAGAGCAGGGTGCCGCGGCAGCCTAACATGGAGGGAAGAGCCATATGCAAACAGGAGCAAATTACTGCAGAGAGTCACAGCTGGCAGGAACCTGGGAATCATTATGGGAGGACTTCCTCTTGCCCTACAGGTGGTGTACTCAGCTCAAGACCCACTTGAAAATCTTTGTATGCATATACCTTGTATGTATTTGCTTCCTATCTTAACCTCTCTTTATGCCTAGTCTTGATACAATTAACTCCTTTTCTGGTTGTTGTTCAGTTGCCCCCAAATCTAGGTGCTGCCCTGAGAGTGACAGTAAACTCATTCTGGAAACTATTTATTAGTTTATGTATGTCTGGTGCTCCAGGTGTGTGTAAGACTGCTCCTCATTCAGGCAAATGAGTTACAAAGAATGTTCTGAACTGGAAAGAGTACATTTCAACCTATTTGGAGTGCACCCCACATTTTAACTCCTTGGAAGTTGTGGAGAGAAAGCATGCAGCCGACAGGCCCAGGTTTCCTCCCACTTTCTTGTAGACACAGTATCTATGAGCTGTGGCCTCACATATGCCCAGCGTGCTGCCAGCAGGGATCAAAGACAGAGTCAAAAGAGGCAGAAATAGCAAAAATCCAATTCAGATGCCTTTGCAGCTTGCAGCCATTTAGCATTTCATATCCATGAATTTCCCAGGGCACATACAAGTCTTGTGTGTACTTGAGTTTTGACCCTTAGCTGCCCAATGTCCCATTATTTTTCTGAGCTCTAGAAAGTCTCACTACTAGTACATGGGGACACACACAGGGTAATAAAAAGACAATCAACTCAGGAACGTGACCAAATGTTTTAAATAATTTCTGACTCGAAATGACCATCTCTCTGACCTTTGCCTGCCCCCCCTTCCTCCCCTTCAGCTATCCCTGCTTCCGTTCTGGCCTGGTGGGTTCAAAACATAATAACCTGAGACTTACCCATTTTTTCTTAAAATATCAAAGTCAGTGTCTGCTCAGAAACACTGCATATCAGGGACCTGGGTTCTCGCTTCTCATTTGAACTTCCTGAGGTTCAGTCAGTTTGATGTTGACTTTGAGTCTGGCATTTCAGGCACCATGAAATAAACATCAATACAATGCTGGCTCTTGTTTCATTTGAACTATTTAACCCTGTAGGGCAGTCTCGGGCAAATCCAGAAATTTGAGTTTCACCCATTACTGTACTTGAAAGAAGAACTGAAATTATGGATTAGGAGAGTCTGACTTTCAAACACGGCTTCTAAGTTGAAGTAAAGAGTGCAGGCTCCTCATCAGCATTTCCTGAGCCATGGCTGGTTAAAAGTTGGCCCCATTGGAAGGCAGTCTACAGCCTGTCTCTATTCTTCCAGAATTACAGGTTGCCATGGTTACACTGGCTTCTGGAAATGAACTTCATAATTGCTGCATATTGCATATAAACAGCTGGATTCCTCTTTCAATTTCACTCTGAAACAATGAAGGCCCAAGAAAATGTCCTTGTATCTGAATCATTGACATGCTAAAGACCATTATGCCAGGGATAAGGCATCCTGCATAGGAAAACTTGAGGAAATGATCAAGTCAAATTCCCCAGGCTCTCTATATGTAGATGAATGTAAAATGCATATGTGTGATTCCACATACACAGAATCAAAATAACTGAAAAGCTGCAATAATACTTCCTTTCAAAGACCTATTAATTTCATTCATGTTTTAAGGGGTGTGAAACAGAAACCCAGAGACTGAGCAGCAGTTTTTGTGCAAGGTTGCACAGCAAGGCAGGTAAGGAATGGGATAGACAGCACAGCATGGAGCTGTGGATATGACTCCTATCTGAGATTCAGAACCTGGGTTTGAGTTCTGGCTCTGCTTCCAATCAGCTGTGTGGCCTCCAAGTATCAATTAACCTGGCACTCATTTTAGGTCTGAAAGTTTTGGTGCAGCGTGTACCTACCAACATCGCCTCTCTATCAATAGTGGTTGCCGAGGAGCCTTGATTAGTAGATATCTCTACCCTAAATACCTGCTATAGTGGTGCTCCCTTGGGTCCTAGGATTTCCACACTGTATTCCCTTTTAGATAAACACACTGATGGGGTTTTTTAAATGAAATTTCTATGAGGTAAGTGAAAGATTAATGGCTGTTATTACCCTAGTTAAGATCAGTTGGTCAAGTTAGTAAACCCTGTAGTGCAGTGTTGATGGCATGAGGCCAAGATGGATCATAAGGAGGGGGCCCTTTTTGTTGAGGAAAGTTGCTTGAAGGAGACAAATATCCTGGAGGTTTGTGGAAAGCTCAGGTAAACAATGAGAGTTTACCTGGTTGATAGAGTGATAGAAGGAGGAAGCAGAGGGGGTGCAAAAAAAATGAGACCTTATCTCACAGAATGAGGTGTGTTTTTTCTGTCTTTTCATTGCTTCATTCAATTGTCTCTCTCTGTGAGAAAGCCTAAAATGTTCCAAAGGAAAATTAGAGAATAGCACTGATGCTAAGGTAATAATTAAAAAGAAATTAGGTATAAGAGCTATTGACTACACAGAGTTCTTAATAGAGAACCATTTTCCATTTATCTGTCCTACAATGTTCAGAGTCTGCATGTAAAAATGTCAGATGCCGGCCTTCATGATCTTGAAGGCTAATGCTGCCTGCCCACTCCCTCTGCCCTGTTCCGGTTTGAGCTTCCACAAGTTGAGTCTGCTGTGGATGATGGCCTATAGCAGTGGTCGGCAAACTGTGGCTCGCGAGCCACATGCGGCTCTTTGGCCCCTTGAGTGTGGCTCTTCCTAAGCCATAGGAATACCCTAATTAAGTTAATAACAATGTACCTACCTATATAGTTTAAGTTTAAAAAATTTGGCTCTCAAAAGAAATTTCAATCGTACTGTTGATATTTGGCTCTGTTGACTAATGAGTTTGCCGAACACTGGCCTAGAGTAAGGAGAGGGTTCCATCCTACACCTTGGAACTGTATTTTCATTTTAGGCAAGAACTAACTACAGCTGACAGTTTTCAGGAGTCTTGAAAAGAGGAAAATGAAATACTGCTAGCAACTCCTCTGGGTGCCTTTGTCTCCTTTTTAGAGATTACTATGTACTCAGTTAAACAAAACAAATATAAACACAAAAAGTGATTAAAAAGAAAAAAAAAAGAAACAACCTTGTCTAATTCCCAGGGCCACAGGTGGGGCTCAGAAAGACGGTCAAGGGCCCTTTTCCTTCTACACAGTTGGAAGCACCCAGCCTGGTCAGTGGTAAACACTTGGGTATAAGCTAATCCACCTTGGATCCTAAGAAAATTGATAGAAATGGAGCCATTCCAAAAGGGAGTCAAAGCTGACACATCCCAGAGGAAAAGCCATGCATGTCTTCATCCTTGAACTTTGGAATATGTGGACTAGGCAAAATAATCTTCAAACTGGGCCAAATCAGCATTGTACTCAACACAAACTCTGTAAAACAAAAAAGGCAGCTATCCTGACTAGGAGGACTGAAAATTAAGGGCATTTTTTACAATTAGCACCACCATGTAGAGCTAACATAAAACGTAGCTTATTAGTACCAATAGAAATTCCTTCCTTCTAGTCATGTAATTTTTTCCCTTCCCTGTCTCATACAAACCCCTTGCCTTCATCTCATCATTGGAACACTATTGGGTTTTTGCCTGAATCAGTGCTTCCCCGAATTGCAATTCTTTCTGACCTCGAATAAGTGCTTGTTGCCCTCTGCTTTGGCTTTTTCTTTTAGTTATCACTCCCCTCTCAAATAGCACCTGGTTATGTGTATGCTGAAACCCTTCCTAGATCCTTTCCTGTTGTATATCTTGTCCCCTGAATTTTTTTCATCTCTCCTCATCTATACGTTTCCTGCTATCCCTGCCCCTGATAATCTCTTTTTGCCATCAAACACTCATCCTTCAACGAACAAACAAAAATGCCCTTCCCTCTGTGCAAAGGCTTCTCCATACTTCAAATACTTCACGGTTCATCACGTGTCATCAACTTTTTCACCCATGTCCCCCCCGAAATGCAGAAATGCAACATGTCCTTTGAGGGGAGCATTGGGTCCTTCACATATGGGTTTCTTTCAAAGGATCTAGCATCCAATAGCTACTTGTTGGTCTTTTTTTATATGCCTTGGAATTTTGATCCCAGGATGACTAAATACAAATCACTTATTCATCATTTTTCAAATTGAGTATCTGTTATGTGTTAGGAATTTTGATAAACAATATCTTATTTCTTCAAAAGTTTTCTGATTCAAGAACAAAAGGAACATAAACTAAAAATGAGATACATAAAGATGGAAGATGTTAACAGAGGGAATTTGAATTTCTACCACTATTGCTTGAGAACCCAGGCTTACCAATTCTCTATTTTTATTTCTGTTCATGAATGGGAAAATCTAGAGGGACGTTTCTGGCTCTGTTGGAGAAAAGTTGGGGGTGTTAGAAATGTTAAAATAAGTTTTTCTAGCCTCTACTTCCAAGGCTATGATAAGGACTAGGGAGATCTAGGGATATAGAGCCTCTGGCTAAAACTCCTTTGCACAGTTCACTTTAGGAAAATAAAGCTTGCCTCAAGAGCAAATGCAGCCAGCACAGTGACATTTTAATAATAATACTTTGTACTTATACAGCACCTGTCAGCCAATGATCTCAAAGTACTTCCCCTGAGATTAACTCATTAATCCTCACAAGGATAAGTGACTTCCCCAAGGTCACAGAACAGTGAATGTCAGAGGCTGGCAGGCTGTCCACCTGCCTGCCTGTCACAAAGCTGCCTCTGATCTAACCCAGGCTCACAAAGCCACCATGAGTTTGTAATTGCATGCTGGGGCTTCCACTTAAATTGTTTTGCTCCATCAGTCTAGTAGTCAGACCATCCCTATTTAGAACTACTCCCCCCCACTTTTTTCATAGCAAGAAATGTAAGAGATTTGGTGGGGGAGGGGGGCAGAGATCTAACACCGTATAGAATGTACCAGTTTGTGTCCTGAATTTGGTAGTTCTCTGCACACAGCTCACTTACCCCAGCACAGTGAAGGAGATGGGGAGTGGCACCTATAACTAGATCTGCCTAGTAGAGAGCATTAAGGGCAAGCTAGCCAAGAGGGGGGTTCAGTACTCAAAGTAGGTACATCCTCTTCATGCAGGCATTTTGGGGGTCCGGGGACCTGAGGGTCCACGATCCACTGTGGATTTTTGTATTTATATAGGAAAGAATTTAAACAAATGAGCCAGCATGGAGTTTAAAGTGAACGAGAGTTGCCTTGCCCACGTGGCTCACTGAGCATCGACCCATGAACCAGGAGGTCATGGTTCGATTCCTGGTCAGGGCACATGCCCAGGTTGCAGGCTTGATTCCCAGTAGGAGGCAGCTGATTGATTAATCTTATCATTGATGTTTCTATCTCTCTTCCTCTCCCTTCCCCTCTTTGAAATCAATAAAAATATATATGTTTTAAAAAGTGAGTTTATTAGTGAGCAGTGAAGGAGAGCATGGGCCACTCTACAGACAGAGTAGCCCTTCCTAATGGGGTTTGCTTTCTTTATTGAGGCTCATTTAACCAAGCAGTAGGGCATTCAATAAGGGAGAGGAATATTCAGGACTTTTCAAGGAAATGGGTGAAGACTTTTTGGAAGAGCCCTGTGGACCATTTTGTGTCCTTATGTGGGCTTTCCCTTGCCAATCATAGTAATTTGGGGTGTGTCATTTAGTATGCTAATGTATTACAATGAACATATAATGAGGCTAGGGATTACTGCAAGGTGAAATTGTTGGCTATGTTGGATGGAGTTGGTCTTCTGCTGATTTATGGTTCTAAGTCATACATCCATTAGGGGCTGGTCTTACTATCTCTGTGATCGTTCTTGTAGCCCTTATCAGTTACAGCTGTTTAATCATATACTCTATCTCACTCTCTTTCCAGTGAAGGTAAAAGCCAGCAGGAGGGGCTTAGAGTGGCACAGAAGGAATTCTCAAGGTTGTTAAGAGCACAGAAATAAGGGCTTGAAGCAGCTGCTAACTTTTTTAATATGGGACAGCCCCTGGGAGGAGTGTCTTCCTGAGCAGGACAGCCCAGGCTATATTGGAGCTCACACACTGGATTTTATTCCTATACAACATCTGCATTACCAGACAGGTGCCCAGAACAAAGATTCATACATGAGGGCCTTGATTGAAGCTTATATTTGCAAAAAATTGGGAGATATTGAATTTGAAATTTCAAATTTAAACTAATTGAAAACAAGGCCCTATGTGAGCGAAATAAAGGAATTGGGGAGCATCTGGTTTAACCTGCAATTTGACAGGTTAGGGTCATGGTTTCAGGAAGCTTACCTGGAAATATTAACCCCTTCCCCGGCAGAAACGTGTATACTCGTTTTCACAAAATGTTCTTTTTCAGTCGTCGACGAGTATACTAAGAAAATATGGTAAAAAAATATGGTTTATAGGAAGACGAGTTACAAACTGTTTTCATAACCAGCATCAAAAATACTATATAGAACCAAAATAAAAAAATTAGTCTGAAAAAGAAACGTTTCTAACAAAAAAATTGTTGGGGAAGGGGTTAAGTACATCTGCTGGGTCATATTAGCAGGGAAGGGAAGGTGATTGCTACATGACAAGACAGAGCATTTTAACTATTTCCTGCGGACTGGCTTAAGAACTAGTGCAGGAAAGAGCCTCTAGGTAGGATGGGAGAGGGTGACAGAGGTGGGTGGCAGTCACTCTATGTCCTGTTGGATATACAGACTGTATGTCCATGAAATGAAAATAAATACCAGGGAATAAGTGCCCAGTAAGTAATTTTTAAAATAGACTGAAAGATTTCAGAAGAATTAAAAGTTAACCAGAGTTAGTGCTATCAGAAATGTTCCATGGCATGAGTAAAATTTAAACAAGTTCCTCAAGGATGGGTTTGGCTGTATTAGAGGAAGTGTGCAAGAGTAAAAACATAATAATAATTGCAATGGATCAAGTCCCCTACTATGTGCCAGATACTTTATACTCATTAGTTTCTGAATCCACACAAACTAATAACAAAGTAATGATTGCCCCCAGGTTAACATTGAGGAAACAGGTGCAGAAAAAAACAAACACAAAAACAAATTAAATAATTAGCAAGGATTAGCAAAAAATAGTATTCAAACTCATCTGTCCAACACCTATCTGGTGCTCATTCCTCTTTATCAGACGTTTTCTCTCTTACTACACAATGCTGCATAAAAGTAGAGGAATGGCAGGAGCAAGGCATGAATGAGTTGGAAACTCTACAGTGGTGCTTTGTCAGGGACCTACAGGAGAATAAAGACAATGAGATTAGAGGTAAAGTTTGAGGTCTTGAATGTCTAGTCCAGATTTTGCACTCCATCCAACAGACACAGGATGGATTATGAATGTGTTCTAATAAAAGAAATCTCCAGAGTGCAATGGTAGGAACATTGACTAAGAGCAGCAGGGAGATAGGGAGTTCTTGAACTTTGGGTGTTGAAGTCCTGGCTCCAGCTAGTGACAGCAGGCATTAGAACAACCCAGGGTGGGGACATGGGCAATGTATTCTACTATTATATTTAAAAGTTGTCTCATGGTCTAAAGGTAGCACCCTATTTTTATTCTCCTATAGCCACAGTCCCCATCTTTTCATAGAGGATTGGCAAGCAGTTGGAGCACCGTAGATGTCTGATTAACTGCCCTTTGCATTTTTCATGGAGGAAGTTCTAGAAATAAAGTTCCCCATTATAAACACTCTCTGAGTCGTAGACACAAAAGTTATGAATTTCCAGTGGTTCTTAGGCCAGTGGAAGAGAGATTGTAGAGGCTGGTGAAGCAGGAAGCCCAGACCAGATAACAGGATACATGGTGCCGACCTTTTCTCCCCTCTCCTTCCTCTGAAACTGCAGTTTCTACTGAGGCTGAGGAGCTGTCAGCAAAGTGTGCAATTGCCTCATTACAAGAGAGAGGAGCTGCACCCCAGGAGCCCTCCCAGCCCCCTGAGGCACAGAGACCCAGGATAACAGCAAGACAATGCACCCCCTGCTGGCTTTTATTGTATGCTAATGTAATGGGGCCATCAGTATGAAGGCTGGCTGTGCATAGAAACTGGATTTCTTTTTGTCTAGTTGGAAGTCATTTAAAATTCTAGCAAGTAGAAATGAGTGTTAGTGTTGCAGAAGGGAGGGTAAGGAGGACACAAAGTAGAAGGGGGCAATGAATGCACATGGGTAAAGTAAAGAATCCAAGAAAAAAAAGAAAAATTCAGAGAGCTTTTGCTTGGGTAAAGTATCACTTAAATAGAATGCAGGTTTACAGACCACATATGAAGATCGCCAAATTATGTCCACAGTGCCAGGGTTGCACACAGCAGAAAGGCCCAAGGTCACCCATGAGAGATTGAGCAGAGGCACATCCCCAGAGAGCACTTTTCCTTAGGGGAGAGTTGCCACTTACTGTGTCCCTCCCTCTTTCCTGGAAGGGCATCTTCTCCTTACGTAACAAAAGGTTTCTATGCTGCCTTTGGAATGAATACCTTTCTTTCATAGAGGCATCTATTTCTAGGAGGGACTTTGCAGGCCCTGTTACCAAATATGATGTAAGAACAGGAAAAAAGGAGGGAGGAAAGAGAAGTTAAGGGGAAAAAGTAGGACTGGAGAGATGAGAGAGGGAAGGAAGGAAAAAGGGAGGAGAAATGGCAGCCTAACTGCTCATGTACAGCCACTAGCCCAATGCCATGGTTCCTGGCAGTTTTCTGTAGCTGCTTCACCTCACCCCCAGATCATCCTTGAACTGAGACCTGCAGAGCCAGTTAAGCAAACTCACCCACAGAGGCTCCTAGTGCTGTTCATCCTCTCTCTCTGGGCTTCTCCAGCTCCCGACCCTGAGGCACCCAGCCAGACTCATCTGGTTCCCCAAGGTTGGGTCTTTCATCCCCCCCCGCCCCCCCCACTGATTATGGGGCCCTTAAAGCAGGGGCAGAGGCTGTATAACCTCTTTCCTCTGTGCACCTCATGAATATCATAACCAAGACTTAGACTTATGACACAACATGTCTTCAGTACATCTGTGTAGTCATCATTTCCTCTAATATAGACTTTTTAAATAGCTCCATGCAGTATCTAAGTTTTAACTCTATCATAAAATAAAAAAAGATGTCCAGTTGCATAATCTCTGTAATGACTGAAAAGTGTCCAGTGGCATTATGTCCTTATATCTTGTGTCAGATGGCACCAAAGCCTTTGGTGTTAGGAACAGAAGTGGGAGATGGACTCCCAGTGTTGTAAATAGGAGGAGGCACCAACAAGCCCCTTCCTGGCCTCACTGAAAACCTAAGTATATTTCCTGTGAGTTCACATAAACATTTTGTTGTATTTAAGAGACCTATCCTTTTCAAGCACTCACCTCAGTCACCCTCCTTAATGCCTGGACCACAGGAAGGTGTGATAGAAAGGAGTGAATGGGGTTGACTGCAAACAGCTGTGGGACATAAATTCTGCCACAAATCTGGCTGCACGATAGATAGCAGGCAAGCATCATCCCTTACCAGTGCCTCAGTGTCTGTCTGCAAAATAAGGAAGCTGACCTAGCTAAAATCTAATAACATCCAACCTTCATAGCCCAGGTTTAATCCTCCAGCCCCACACTGGGAATGCAGTAGCAAGTTCAATCTCTGGATACTTGCGGGGGCTTTATACATTAGCACCCATGGTTTCTCTAACTCTCATAAAGCCACTTTGTCTTACACAAGATTTTAATCCTAATGTCCAACAAGGTCAAAGAGAGTCAGCTTCTGAAATGAAAAGATTAATGTCGCCACGGATGGGAAAGAAACCAGAGGGAGATTGCTGCCCGAGCATGAGAATTCTATCTTGTAGGATTTTTTTTCCCTTCACTGCAAATAAGGTTTATGGATTGCAATGAGGAGTCTGTCGCATTAAAATAAGTCTTTTTACAGTATTTTCCCATTTAAGCCTCACATGGGCAGCATGCTGGATTGGGCCCGGAAAGGCAGACTCACTAGTTTTTCAATTTAGTTTGTTAATAGCCTGCCTTTCATAAAAGCATCAGGCACAATCACACCAATCCCTAAATCAATAGGATGATGCAGCAATGCCTCACAGAAATGATATTTTTGAAATAAATATATACCATTCAGCCAGTCCCGTTTGACATCAAATTTATATACTCAATAAGAAAGCACAATTAATGGTCCCGAACTGTATTTTCCTTCACCTATTTCACATTTCAAGAAGCACAGGATTTCTTAAGAAAAAATAATAAAAGGAGGAAAGAAAAAGAGCAAAAAAGCATTCCATTCATAAATAGAATGAAAGTATTACAGAACAATGCTAGCTTGTTGGTGCCTCCCTGAAACCCATTTATCTTGCCACCAATTTCATTTCTCTCTTCTTTCTGGTCTTGGCACAGATGTTACCTCTTTGGAGAAAACCCCTCTGGCACCCCGTATAAAACAGTACACCATGTTTTCTCTGTCCATTTGCCTTGCTCTTCATAGAATTTCATTACATCATATTTGCTTATTGTCACCCCTTCTCCCAACAATTTTAAGCCCCTCTGGGAGCAGGGACCTTGTTAAATACTATATATCCTGTGCTCAAAAGAGTGTCCAACTTCTGGTAGGTGTCTGAAATAATTTTTTAGTGAATGAGTGAATGAATGAATAAATAAATAAATAAATTAAATGGATGTATGAATGACTAGCCCATTTCCTCTCCATGTATTGCTTATGAAGTTGTGTGAACACAGTAAAATAGCCACGGAGGTCATACATGCCTTCCCTTTACTCACTAAACCAATCAATGAGTGAGAAGTTAATAGTTTTTATATTTCTCTCTGGTGTGTGTGTCTGTGTGTGTGAATGAATGCTCAGTTGGGAGAGTATTCTATGTTATTATAAATAATGTAAGATAATAATAAAACTATGCTATTTAGGGAACATTACATATCAGTAATGTTCTTCTCTCCCACCTCTGTGTCCCCACCTGCTAGAAAAAATTTTTATCTTCACCTTCACAGGTTTTTCTGGTCTCCTACCCCTTAATCAGTATTTATATAAAATTTTATGAAATGTTGCTCTGAGTAATTAGTGAGGAAATATTTTATGGTCTTTGAGAAATCTGAGGACAGAAAACACATTTTAATTATTCTTTGTTGCTGAGTTCTGTTTCATTGAATCTAACACATGCTAAGACTGGAATGCATGAGACCACAGGTAAAACCTTTGTTTTGTTTGGTGACTTCTTAATGAGATTGTTAAGGTGTAATCTGCAAATATACCTCAGGTAGAATCTTCTTCCTAGACTCTAACCAAGAGTGGCTTTTTACCATGAGTGCCTGTACTTATATTGTTAAGAAGTTTGAGTTGATCCAACAAAAGCCATCATTTTTGTTGGCCTGCCATAAATAGGACACATTGCAAAGAATTTCAGAGCACTGTGATAACAGAATTTCAAATTTTGGGGGAAAATCCACATATGGAACAGGAATAAATCTTTTAGGCAAGATGTTAACTAATCGAAGAAGTCAAAAACTGTGCATATATTCTGTGCTAGAGACTGTGTTAAGCAATGTAGAATAATTACCTCATTTAATCATCATGACTTCCCTACAGAGGTGGTGAGTATCATTATTACAGATGAGGAAACTGATGCATAGGGAGGTTAACAATTTGTTAATGGCCCCATGGGTGACATAGGGAGGTTAATAAGTTGTTCATGGCCCCATAGAGCCAAAGATCAAGTCCTATTCTATAGTACGTCAAAGACATTGCATTCAATCCTGCATTAATAAAAACTAAGTCTAATTGAGTATTTATCACGAGTCAGGTGATTGCTTTGAACACTGTGCAAGTACAACTCATTTGACACAACAACCCTCCCAAGTACAGCTATTTCCCATTTTACATATAAAGAAACAGAAGCAAAGAGAGATAGATTAAGCAACTCATCCAAGGTCAGTCATATAGCTAGGGAGTTACAGAGCTGGGATTACAACCCTGGTTGATGTTTTGAGAACCAAGTGCATAAAACCCATACTTTAATGCCTCTTAAGTCTTACATTGTGCAAAATGTTCTCTACACATCTACTGCCCATTCAACCCCACAGTGTAGTTTTAAGTTGTGAAGATGATGTTGACATTTCCACCCTGATTATTCACCTCTTATCTGACTAGTTATTTTCATTTACAACCAGAATCAGCTATCTTGGCTATGGGAGCACATACAATGAAGGATCAGAGAGCTGTAAAAGGTCCCACCTTCTACAGAACTTCTCTGCAGACCCCAGGCAAGATTCTAAATTTCCAGTGTTTACATTTAAATCTTAAGGTAAAAATGAAAGGAAAAAATGTGTTAGTGGTGAGAAGAGAGACCTTTACCAGAGGTAAAACCCCTAGTTGTGGTTAGTTGGAATGACTTTCCTTGAAAGAATGGACCAGAGGGCTGACCCATTAGGAGGGAAAGAATAGAATGGAAAGGCACTAAAAGGACAACATGAAGTGGGATGCGTAGGCACTCAGCTGGCAATGCTCTTGGCACTGGGCATTTCAGAGAGAAGTTGGCTCTACTAAAAGGAGAAGAAACTGATGAGAGAATAGATAGAGAACACAAATTCTCCTTATTCTCTGTATCATTTCCATTGGCCAGTAACTATGGCCTGGAATCCGAGGGCAATGAATGAATACCAGCCCTAATGCAGCCACATCTTCATATCTGTAGTGGATAAAGGCATAGAGAGAAGCTGGCATTGAGTAAAGCATGAAGTCTAAAGAAGCATGAAACGAACTGTGGAATCTCAGAGGGAAGACACGGGAAGGTGGGTGAGTGGAAAGAGATCAACCAAAGAACTTGTATGCATATATGTAAACTCATGGACACAGACAATAGGGTAGTGAAGGCCTGGGGCCGGCGGGGTGGGGGGGGGGCAGGCTAGAAGAGGTCAATGGGAGAAACAAGGGGACATATGTAATATTTTCAACAATATGATATGGGCCAGTAACAGTCTCTTCTATTTTAGTGCAAAGGCAAATAACACCTTTCCCTCTGTGTGGTGATTATCTGTTGTAACCATCTCTTTCTCACATGCTTTGCCTGGTCAGGGAATATGGATTTAAGGCTATAATTTGTCAAAAGTGAATCAAGTGTTTAGATTTCACCTGCTGGGTCATCCTATCATCACATATATGCTATTGTTATAGCTTCTACTCTTGGAATATGTAAATTATGGGTGTGCATACAGAATGTGCTTTCCCTATTCTGGCTAAGATAACATGTGGACCAACACTATGAAGTGAATGTCTTTCCATCTTGATGAGTGGGAAAATGGATATTCAGACACTCTATAACTTACTCATGATCAAAGAGCTTTGGGACCAGGCCAGATTTGAATTCAGTTCTTTTGGATTCCAGAAATGATGCATTTCACCACTGCTGTCTTACTGTTTTCTTATATTATGCCCAATCTTTTGTTGTCTAATAAAAAAGCAAACTAAAGAAAGAAACTTTGTTCCCTTTCAAAGGTGTGTAGTTCAGGCATCAATATGCTGGGTACCTGAGGCTTAAAGCAGAAGTGAACGTGAAAAGGTCCCAGTATCCTGCCTATTAAGCAGACTACAGCAATTTCTTGCCCATGGCCCATATGCCTGCCTCTTCTCAACACCTGAAGCTTTGATTGTATCTCTGATTTTATTTGCTGCTACTTCAAGTGTGACTGCTTTCAGGCCTGCAGATGTGAGTTTGGGGATGGTAGGGTGTGTGTGGGAGAAATGTAATTTAATTTAAATTGCATTTTTGAGCAACGTAGACACTTGGATATCATTCTTTATTACTGGAATATGCCACTCAGCATATTCATCTGGGCATATTTAAACCTAAAATTTCCCACCTCCCGAGGCTGCACTTGCAGTAAATAGCATAAAAATTTGGATGGAGGATGCAAATCTGAGATTTGTGAGTCCTGTGTGTTCAGTGGAAGACAACAGAGGCCACAGATCAACCCAGAATGAATGGCATGTCCTCTGCGTGGCGCTGCCTATGAGTCTAGGAAGACAATCAGAAGGTCAGCTCATCCACTGACCACAGACCTGACAACCCACTACAGAAGACCCTGTCACTAGGAAATGGGGGAGAATCAGTAACACAAAGGGATGTAAAACACTGCTGGCTTTAATTATGGGCAGGAGGAAGAGTTCAGAAAGCATTTTTTAAGGTTGGCCATCATATCATCCTATAAGGGGTTGATTGAGTTCATTTAGTTATTGGATAAGATGCTGCAGTTTCAAAGCCATAGAGTTGATTTTCAGCTGTATCTCTTTCCTCTGTGGACACCTTAGCTAAAATTAGGGTTGGAAAACTGACTATAATTTATTAGATAGTGAAAGAGAAAGAATGATTTGTAAGAACATGTAAGAACATCTTTGACCCCCAAATCTTTCTGGTGCTGACTACTATAAAAGCCTAAAATTTCACAATTTAGTCCTTTAGGTTACACATTTCTCTCCCAATATATCTCTTTTAAAGGGGAAAGTGGTCTGAGAGCAAGATTTCATTGAGCTATTTTTGATGTCTAATGCTTCATGGTGAATGAGATAATCAGATACGTTTCTCAATCGGAAGGAAAGTCACAGCTCATACTAACCAATGATAGGCACTCAGTAACTATAACTCTCATCATTTTATTATGAGACATGGTACCAAGGATCACATATGCATTTGGGACCACTCTCAATGTAGGGGTATTAATGACTGCTGTTTTAGTTTTGACTGTGTAATCAAAGACACAATGTGCAAACAACACTGAGCCTCAATTTTCCCATTTACAATAATATTAGTAATTTTGACTTCCTAGATGATTGTAAAGATTAAGTGAAATAAAAAAAAAAAACCAGCAGCAACCAGGGGGTAGAATGAAATGCACATTGATCTAAAGTGTAAGATATTCATTAAAACTAAAGATCCTCTATGGACCCAAATGCTTTTACACCCAGGGGCCAGGAATAACATCAAACCAGCTGCCCAGGCCACTCCTGCTCCCTGATACTCCTGTTCTGGCTCACACCTGGGCTCACAGCAAAATCCCTGTGCCCAAACACTTGGCCTGGAAGGAGACAATGATCAGTGTCTCACAGATTTTGTCAGGGAAAGCAAACTTGCAGAGTTCTAGCTCTGGGTGGTTGAAATGTGAAAAACACAACATGTGGAAAGGTCCCTGAAAGCTTGAAAGGTTATGGATAGTTTATGGGTAGATCTATGCTGGATTCCAGGTAACCCCACCTGAGTCTCCATAAATATACACATATCACCAAGGGGAGGAGCCTTCTGAATCTCTCCCTTGCCCTTAACTTTTTTATTTTTTTTTTTGTTAGAAAAGTCATTTATTTAATGGTTACTCGCACTGTCTCAATACCATTTTTGTTGTTGTTATTACTTATCTTTTACATTTTTTACTAAAAATTGTATATATTTAAGGTGTAAAACACAATGTCTTTAAATACATAGACATAATGAATTAGTTACTAAGTCAAGCAACTTAACATATTTATCTCCTCTCATAGTTACCCTGTGTGTGTGTGTGTGTGTGTGTGTGTGTGTGTGTGTGTGTGTGTGGTGGGTGAGAACACCTAAAATCCATTCTCTTAGCACATTTCCAGTATTCAATACAGTATTATTATCTACTAGAGGCCCGGTGCACAAAAATTTGTGCACTCGGAGGGGATAGGGGGTCCCTCAGCCCAGCCTGTGCCCTCTTGCAGTCTGGGATCCCTCGGGAGATAACGACCTGCTGGCTTAGGCCTGCTCCCGGGTGGCAGAGGGCAGACCCAATCCCTAGGTGCAGCCCCTGGTCGGGCTCAGAGCAGGGCCAATTGGGGCGTGGGGCACCGCCCCCTGTCACACACAGAGCAGGGTGGATCAGGGGGTTGGGGTCCCGCCACTGTCACACTCAGGGCAGGGCTGATGGGGTGGGGGGGTTGGGGCGCTGCACCCTGTCACACATAGAGCCGTAGGGCAATCAGGGGGTTGGGGAGCTCCCCCGCGTCATGAAAAGAACAGGGCTGACCTGGGGGTTGAGGAGCTCCCCCCTGTCACAAACAGAGCAGGGTGGATAGGGAGGTTGTGGCCCCACCCCCTGTAACACACAGAGCCGCAGGGTGGATCAGGGGGTTTGGTCGCTGCCCCCTGTCATGCTGATCCCAGTGCTGGGAGGCCTCACAGCTCCACTGATCCCAGTGCTGGGAGGCATATTACCCTTTTACTATCTAGGATAGGAGCCTGGTGCACGGGTGGGGGCCGACTGGTTTGCCCTGAAGGGGGTCTTGGATCAGGGTGGGGGTCCCGCTTGGGTGCCTGGCCAGCATGGGTGAGGGGATGATGGCTGTTTGCAGCTGGTCACACACCCTTTAGGGTGGGGGTCCCCACTGGGGGGCCTGGCCAGCCTGGGTGAGGGGCTGAGGGCAGGGGTCTGAAGCTCCCAACCTGTCCTTTTTCCCCTTTTTTTTTTTTTTTATTCTGGGCCAGCTTTAGCTCTGAGGCTCGGCTCCCGCTTTGAGACCTCCGCTGCTGAAAGCAGGTTTTCGGCCTTTGTTTACCTTCTGTATTTGAAACAATGTTGCAGTCCTGCTGGCTGAAGCCCGGGGTTTTGTTTAGCTTCTATATTTGTTACAATGTTGCTTAGAGTGCAGCTGAGAGGGGGGCAAGGCAGGCGGGAATATTGGTTTCCTCCGTCACGGAAGCAAGCAAGCCCCATGTTAGTTTCAAGCTGCCTGGCTGCCGGCCACCATCTTGGCTGGCAGTTAATTTTCATATCACCCTGATTAGCCAATGGGAAGGGTAGTGGTTGTAAGCTAATTACCATGTTTCTCTTTTATTAGATAGGATAGTTATCATGCTGTACATCAGATCACTGGACTTATTTTTCCTACATAACTACGACTTTGTGCCATTTGACCAATATATCCCCATTTCCCTACCTTTCTGCCCTAATAACCACTGTTCTACTCTCTGCTTCTAGGATTCATCTCTCTGGTGGTAAAGACTTAGCAGGTCTTCATGGATGCTATAAATAGATGGAGATACCATCATTTCCCACTTCTTTGAGCACTGAACTGGATAGTGTTGATCTACATGTATGGTAGCTCCACATAATCCTTTGAGGTAACTTTTCACAATCCTGCAGGCCAGGAAATTTGAAACTGACTGCTACAATAGTAACATCTCTTAGCCAATTCTGGGAAATATATGTTGAGGTGGGCTCCTGTGGTGGAGTTCCTGACTCATGTACTTACCATCAGTAGGGGCCATATAATATTTCACTCTGTTCTCATTCATGTCCTCTAAACAAAATAATTTTATAGCAACAAAAACAAAAATAAAAGTGAATTTGTCTGTACCTTAGAGACCTGTGTAATATGCCCCAAACAAGATTTTTACCTAGATACTAGCTCTATGTATCAAAACTGAGGCCTCCACACTGTTCTAGGAAATATTATGTCTTAGATAAGAGCAATTCCAGCGATTTCTCAAAATTGATCCCAATAAAAGTCTACTATTCCACTGGGGATGGAAAATAGTTGTTCACTTAGACCATTTTGAGGTTTACAAATACATCAGCAAGGGTGAGGCTATCTAGTGGCAAACCTACTTCTCCTTTCAGAATATGCCTCAGATGGTTAGACTAATTTCAACCATTAGAGTATTCCTAGTCCCTCTCATGCCAGGGACAAAATCCCAAAAGGCAGTGTCTAGAATGATCTCATCTCTAATAATACCTTTGCCACCAATAAAACCAAAGGTATTTGAAGACTTTGTGCTCATGGTCTCTTTCATTTCGTAGGGTTCCAAACTCTCTTGCTCTCATACAACATCCCCAGTCTCTGTCCATGTTCTTTATACCTGGATTCTGTCTTTAAGCCTCATGCCTTGCATGGACCTTTCTTCTGGATTTCTTGATTAGCTTCAGGTATCATTATCACCCCTGCCTGCTATCACACCTTAGTATCTGGCCATAGGCCTGATTAACTGGCCATTCCTTACATCTAGCCACACTCCCACAACCTCAGCCTGGACTATCTCTCAAGAGGAAGTGTTTGGATAATTTCAAGGTAACCAGTAACTACCTCAGAATTTCACACTCTTTACCCATCATATTCTTAAGTTTCTGCTCTTATATTCTTGTAGCCTTGACTGGAGGTTGTGATTGCTTTTAAAATATACACATCCCTGGAAAAAGTAAATTTTACACATCATCAAACATGTACACCTCCATATGAATAAAACCTTCACATCTTTTAAAAAATATGGTAAGGGTGTCGAGGCAGGAAAAAAAGAATGTGGCTCTCAACCTCCCAGCTGCAGTTGAGATGGAAAAAAGTGTCTGTGAACAGGAAATTTAATCTTAGTTGCAGAAAATGAAACTTGCCACCCTCCCAATGTTGTGAAGAACTGGCCCTGATAGCTCTTTTCTTCATGGACTACAACTCCTTGTTAAAAAATATTTTTGATAGGTACTCACCCCTGCTTGATCTGGGCTGTAAATATTTGCCCAGACTCTAAAACTGAGGCCCTAACTTTACAATGCACATATTGCACATATATATGTAGATAAATAAACTTGTAAGCTTGTATATGCATTGCATGTAATCTCTCTTTTTTAAGCAAAGATTTGGATTTTATAGACTGTAAAATATGGATATTGCTCTATTTATCTTGATGTACCTCTATGTAAAAGGTGACTGCTGTGAATGTAAAGTCATGTCATATAACTAAAATAAGGTACTTTATTAGGAATTTTAAGATATCTCCTGCCCAATATGTATAACCATAACTATCTTGAAAAAATAGTTGTTTATTGCATATGTACTTTCTAGTGCTCCGGCTATAATCCTGGAGTGATTTATAAGCATTGTGAGAGGGAAGGAGCTGGTCACTGCTATGAACATAGGGTTCAAGGATTCTAGTTAGGCAATGTAGGTCAAGAAGGCTCATAATGAGCAACATGTGCCAGCCTAGGTGCTGTGGAGGAACAGTGCCATCAACATTCAATAGCAATAACAAACTCCGACCACACTGTTAGGAAAAATTATATATTTTTAAGTACTTATACTGAGAAAGCTTGCTCTTTAAAGGACCATATTAAAACTGTAGTAGACTTTCTGGGCTTAGTTGCATATATTTCTTTTATATTTTTTTTAAACCATGCTTTACAAAAGTCAGAGCTCATGGGCCATAGTTTGCTTACACCAGCTCTAGAACCAAGGTTTTAAGACACTTAAATAGCAAAAGACTTGTTTTCAAGAGAGACCTTAAGTTCACCACAGTAATCAAAATCAATCCCGGAGTTGAGGCTGGGACGTTGGGGGTGGTTCTAGGACCCTGTCTACTCTGCTTTATCTTCTCGGTCTCAGAGAGTCCTGAGGCGACCACAGGGATCTTGAGAGCTCTTGGGAACACAGCGTAGATATCTGGATATCTGTGCACCAGGGAATCACAAGAACTTTTAGAATAGTAACAAAAATGTACAATTATAAAAAAAATCTCAGACCATACCAGTATATCAACAAGGAAGGAAGTACATAAGAGGCTGACATTTACCATCTGCACATTCTGTCTATAGCACTACCATGCTCAGTATCACAAGTAAAAACTTCACTTAAAAAAAAAATATGTCACATGCACCATGTCTTGGAGACAAAACCTTTATAGTTTATTGGTTTCCTTTCTGTCTCAGTTCTCAGAGAGAGTATACACTTACACTCCTTACACAGGGATAATTGTGCAAGTCTCTTAACTGTTTCCCCAGCTCCTTTTAGACTCTCCACTCCCTGCCCTAGCCAACCTACCCAATGGGCTAATTTTGTAATTCTATTGCTTTGATTTGGTCTCCTCATCCTCTCAATTCAATTCATTTTGTCATTGATCAGATATTTAGATGCCCAGGCAGTGTCCTGGGAATTATAGGATTCCCCAGTTATATGTTAGAATCTCTGCTTTCTATTAGAAGAGATATGATGACAAAATACCTGTGATAGAACGTAAAATGCGTAAGAACCATGTGAGTAGTGTAAGCTAAATTCAATAAAGTAACTACAGAAAATGTTTGGCTGCTGATATTGAGGAACACTTGAGAAATTATTGAAGATTTACTAGAAAGTCCCTACATGAGGAATGGCGGGGGGGAGGGGAGGCATGAACAGGGACATGGAGGAAGGAAAGCACAGAGATTATTCTGCAAGTATGGCCATATAATTTTAGTAGCTAAGTGAGAGAAAAACTTAGAGAATGAGTTAAGCCAAGTTTGGGGAAGGCCTGGAATGCCAGGCCATTTTGATTGAGCTACATGTAGTAGATTTCAGAGGAAAGCCAATGTTTTTTGAAGTCCATATGCCCTATCAGCTATGTTGGATTTGCACAGCCATGATGTAGGGAACTTGTAGATTTTAATTTCTGCTTCATCTTTCTAGATTATCAATAAATCAAGGAAAAATGAACATGATTATTTATATTTTTAAATGTTTGTATGGACTATGAAGGAAAGTGAGGGAATGGTTTTAGAAAATGGCAAAACATTGGCTGTGGGATTTCCAAGAACAAATGAGATACAGATTGGTAAAGTTGGAAAATAAGAAAATATTTGTCTTAAACTTTTCAACCTAATATTGCTCTGCCACCTTCACATTAGATCATAAAATCCTTAGAGAAGGAAGCATATTTGCTTTGATTCCTCTTTGTATTCTCAGCACATAGCAGAGAGCCTAGTTCAGAACAACCTCTTAGTAAATGTTGCTGGAAAGAATGATCTCTCCAAACTCCATCAGAGTGTCCACTCTAGAGAAAAATCTGTAACCAAATGCATGCTAACAAAGAAATTATTTTTCATATGTTAAAATGAATTTCTCTAGTAAAAAATAAATATGCAATAGCACATTGCTAAATGAGTCTAATTTTAATGGCCGCACTCATAGAAGGGGACGTGTACAAGGAGGAGGTGTACAAGGACAACAATGGTGTATGCCACTAGGGTCCCAATGGACTACTCCCTGCTTTCCTTCATCTGGGGCCCCTTGAAACCTTAGCTTTTTCAAGTGCAACTGTCTTTAGCTGAATTTACTCTGTTTAACCCTGGCATCTGGCAATAAAAGAGGCTATGGAGAACCCGTGAGTCAGAGCCTACAGATAATTTCTTTTTTTTTTTCCAGATTTTGAAGAAAGCCCTGTGCTATTTATCTGCCTGTAGGAGTCACCAGGCTGTTAATCCAGTGTCCTAATTTCCTGGCCATCCTGCCTGAAAAAAAAATCACTTCCCCTTTCACATGGAAATCCCTTTCACAGTTGAATACCTTCACTCTGGAGGATTGAACTGTGTTTCTGTTAATCCCCTTCTTTCAGCATAGAGGAGATTTGGCATGACCTTGATCATGGTTTCCAATCTGGCTTCTCTGGTTACATGCCTACTGCATGCGGCTTATACAAAATGAATGTCATTGGTTGAAGTGGCCACACATCTACTCAGAATAGGTGAAGCCATAATGGTGCAGTTTCACATATCTGAAGTGTTTATGCCTAAATATATCTTCTGCATTGATTTGAAATATGCCACTATTACTTCCACTTAAGCCTGGTACACTCTACATTCTACACCCTACTTTCTGAAACACTCAGAGCAGTTTTGGAGAAAAGAAAGCAAGAATGCAAAAACTGCAATAAATATACATACCATTTTCCAGTTTAATTCAACTGTATTAACTTGTATATGGTGACAAAATTGTACTACAACATTATGAATTAATCTAATGGAAACCCTGTTTGCCTTGGGTATTTCATTTGTTACAAAAATATTAAGAGAGCATATTAACTAATACTTTTCATTTCCAGTGACAGAAAGCCAACTCGCTAGCATGAACGAAAAGCTTTTTGAAGACTGCATTGCCTCACATAACTGGGAAGTGCAGTAGGGTGTTGTTTTAGGCTCAACTGACCAATTGGCTCAAATAGAACCATCAGGAATCCTCATCTCTTTCTCCAGGTTGTGATAGTTTCTTTCCCTCTAATAGGTGTGATGGTTTACAGAACATCAAGATCTCAGATGAGAGGCAGTGTTTTTTGGATAGGCATCTTAGTTTTGTATTGCTGTTATAACAAATTACCAGACATTGGTGGCTTAAAACAATGCAAATTTATTATCTTACAGTTATAGAGATCAGAAGTCTGAAATGGGTATCAAGAGGCTAAAATCAATGTGTAGGCAGGGCTGCACTCCTTTCTTCAGACTCAGGGGGACAATTCATTTTCTTGCCTTTCCCTGTTTGTAGAGGTTGCCTTCATTGGTTGGCTCATGACTCCTTCCTCTACCTTCAAACCTAACAGTCATATCTCTCTGGTTGCTATTTCATTGTTGCCTCTACTGTAACTCTCCTGCATCCCTCGTTCACTTAAAGGATGCCTGTGATTACATTAGGTTCACCTATATAGTTCAATTTAATCGCAGGTACAAAATCCTTTTTGCCATATAACCAAATGTATTTACCAATTTGGGGGCTTAGGATCTATATCTACTTGGGGGAGGGCATTCTGCCTACCACAACAGGTTTGGAAAAATAAACAAATTTTTAAAAGTCCTAAGGAGAACTTTGAGTGGTCTGGCTTCTGTGATGTGCTTACCTTCAAACAATCTCTGTACCTAGGATAACTGTACACTCTGATTGGCTAACCTGGGGCATATTAGGCCAAACTTGGTGGTGAGGGGGAAGGGATGATGGTTTTGGCTTCTATCATACTACAGGGAATGGTTTCTCTGCAGGGAAAAAAGGGGAATTCTAATTAGAGTAGGGTGAAGGGCTACTGGAAAAGGAAAACAAACAGTAATACCCAGTGCATGAGATAGGCAGATAAATGAACAAGTTTGTCTAGTTCCCAGTCCTTGAAAGAAGGGTGTCATGAGATAAACATCAGCCATTCATGAATTCGCTTTTAAAATATAAATTTTTAAGTTTGATAGGGGATAAATATTAATGTTGAGTCACATATCAGTGTGAAAGTGTTTATAAAAATCATATACTTCATGCCGGAATTGTCCTGGGCAATAGATTACATTGAGGAAGAAAGAAGACTTCAAAATGAGGAGTCCCAAAGAGGGCATAAAGAGAAGGTAAAAAAACAACAACAAAAAACATGAGGATTGTATCATGCCTCTTTCAGCTTGATCAGGGGCCTGCTCTGACCCTTCTTGTGTCAACATGCAAATGGAACCTTGAAAAATGGGCCTTATCTCAGTTGTGGGGTATTTTCTTCCCCATTCATTGAGTCTTGCATCTCAGCTTGGGCACTACTCACAGCTTTTCCCTCAGAACTCCCACCCCTTGTGCCTGCAAGATGGCAAGGTCTCCTTTGTCCCAGAGCCCTGGAGGAGGGGCAATTGTTCATTGGCAGAACTATCCCTCCAAGGGCAGAAGCTCTCCTGCATTTGGGCATTAATTCATAATCAAACATTGATGAATCATGCCATTTTACTGAAAAGCACGGTCCTTAAGTCAACCACCTAATCTAAGGGAAGAAATTAAACTCTAAACCAACATAAACACATTACAAGTCATTAGTGTAATTAAAAAGGAATGTATAATTAAAACATTTGTGTATTTTAGCTCAAATTCATCTGCGGTTGGAAATTTTAATGAACTGTTCATCAAAGAAGTCTCAGGAGTCTGGGGATAAGTTTAGCATAACAAGAAACTGAATGTTTTCTTCCCTCTGCTTCAGGAGCCCCATTCCCTCTGGTTTCTAAAAAGCAACCTGTCATTGGTTCCACCAAACTAATAATGATTCTAAGTGGTTATGATTGCTTCCGTGTTTTAAACTGATGTTATCTTTTTATCCCTTAAGAATCATGTTTTTCATAATTACTTCTCTTTTGTTTTTTTCCTTAAGACAAATGATTTTGTAATTAGTGATGAAGGAAGGAGTTGTCACTCCAAGACATCTGTCAAGTTGTCAGGAAGTATGTCTCCCTGTAGCTATATTTAAACTTTCTGTTTAATAGCCTCTTGCTTTATTTCACAAGAACATCTCTGTGGAATCATGCCCAGCATCCCCTAATGATCAGATTCTATAAAACATAGAACAATTAGCCCATAAGAAATACCGCTCTCCAGAATGTTCCTCCTATTCATAATGCGCACCTCCCCCTCTTAACACTCCTTGGCCTATCTGCTAACATGAATATCCCCTCTCCATGATCCCTAGACTCCTGTTCTAGACTCTTACAGATGAGATGGTAGAGTGTCAAAGCTACCATTCAGTTGTGACAATGTTCTGTCTGTTTCCAAGTGATGGCAGCTATTGTGAGAAATAGAATACTTCTATTCTAAACACATACCCAAGCTATGTTTCCCCTGCACCCTATAGAGAAATGACATGCTTATCTGTGTGTTCTTCAGTATCATCTACACCAAGGAATGTAGCCTTCCAGGGAATCCTAAAGCAGCATTCTTTAGGGACAGAATCCAGATTGACTGAAACATTCTGTGGAGTGTTGACGAGTATAGGAAGCTCATCTTGCCAATCTCCAGTTCCGATTATTGCCAATCTCCAGTTCCGATGCCATTCTATTAATAGGTAACATCCTAAAACTTACAGAAATTTCAACCCACTCTACTCACTTACTCTCTTTACTCTTCAGTCACCCATTTCACTCATGACTCTTCTTTTTTTTAAAAATATATTTCTTTATTGATTTCAGAGAGGAAGGGAGAGGGAGAGAGAGATAGAAACACCGATGATGAGAGAGAATCATTGATTGGCTGCCTCCTGCACACCCCCTAATGGGGATAGAGCCCGCAACCCAGACATGTGCCCTTGGCTGGAATCGAACCCGGGACCCTTCAGTCCACAGGCTGACGCTCTATCCACTAAGCCAAGCCGGCTAGGGCATGACTCTTCTTCATAAGAGAAAGCTAGGCACAGGGAGTTCAGTGATTTTCTGAGAGGCACACAGAAATATCAGACAGATCCAAGGACAGCAGAACGTAGTAAGGCACAGTCTGAGTCTGACTTTTTCCTGGCCCTGCCAGAGAAGAGCCAGCACTGGCCCATGTTGTATAAATGAACACCTTAATGCCCTCCCATATTTTAGGAGATTCTTGAAGTTAGTACATTTACCCCTCTTTTTGAGCAACTTTCTAGCTTCCCCCTCTTTCAAAACACCCATACTACTGGCTTGGGTCCCAGGGATGTGCCTACCTTGAAATCACCTGAAAATTATCAGGATAAAGTGAGTGGAATGGCAAAGCATTGCTTAAGGTACTTTTCTTCATTCACATCTAACAGACTTGTAAAGATCAAAGATCTAAGACACAAAAATGGCATTACAAGGTAGAATTACAGGCATCAGAGAGATTAGAGCATTAAGACTTTTCTTTCCTGATGGGGCAGGCAGACTGGTCCTGCATTCCCTCTCATTGCACCAAGTAGTGGCTGCTTGTTCTTTCTGCCTGAGTACAGTACATGAGCAGAGTGCAATATGTGGGCAGAGGTGTGACAAATTCAGCAGCTGGAATAATAAGAAAAACAATCGGTGTGTTTACTTTCCTGGTTAGTTTCCAAATATATTCCTTCCTGGAGCTTATGGATCATGATTATCTTTAAGATGAAGTAAAATTCCAAGATGCTTCTTAGCTTGTGGTCCTCTTCATTTCTATTCCAAATGCCACTCTTTCCTGATGGTTATTTTAATGTTCCTTCTATTCTTTTCACTCCTGTTTCATCTTTTGAAAAACCATTCTTCACATCAATGTCAGATTTAAAATATTATGTGCAGCACTACCTTGCTTTCTGTTCTCAAGAGGCTGAAAGGTTCCCTTCTACCTATGGTTCAATGCATGGCTTCACGTCACCTGCCCTCACCTCATCCATGCTTATTGTTCATCATTTCTCAGCAGTGCACTTTCTGAGCTCATTAAATTGGGCACCTCCCTTTGCTCCACCCACTTCATCCAAATTTCTATTGGCTAAAGTTTGTTGACAATATGGCAGATATTAAGGTCTGAAACTACCAGGCAGTTACTGTACTGGCCCTGGTCTCTCCACCTCTAGACTTTTTTTCACCCAAGAGAAATAAAGTTCTGTTGTTTAAGCCTCTGTTATGTCCATTGTTGAGTGCTAGCAGCTGAATGCAATTCTTAAGTGACACAGATACATGAAAACAACTAATTTTATCTGTATAACCTATTAGTTATTCATAATTCAAGGACAGATGATGCCCTCCCCAATTATTTGTGGTTTTTTTTTGGTTTCTTTGTTCATTCATTTGTTTAAAATGTTGCATTGAAAGATCTAAAATTCTGAAACAATCTAATTCATATGATAAACCACCCATTTGACCCCTAATTTGAAAGGTGCTACCCACACAGAATCCCCAATACTCATCCATGGACTCTCCTTTCTATTATCCAGCTGTGCTCTGCCTTCCAAATACCTAAAGAGAAAAAAATCATATAAACATACAATCATATCTTGTTAATATGTACTGGGGTGGTTAGCAATCCTCTGTGTGAACTTGCAAACATATAGAGGCACAGCTTGAGTGCAGAAAGGTAGCCCCAAACACTGTTTTCTTGATTTATTTTTTGACTATGAAAATTTAAGAGTTGTGGGTAGAATAAATGAATACATGAATTATGAATACAGTGAAATTTTTAAATTAAAAACAAATAGAGAACAAGGACAAAAAAGATACTCTAAAAGTGTGGGCACTGGAATAATTTGACATGAGGAAGCTCCAAAGTTTCACATGCATTTACATAATGTAAACTGAGAAATCCATTTTTTAAGTAAATCTTCCTTGTTGATAGTATTATATTTGTCCCTTTTTCCCTCCAGTGCCCTCCCCTCCTCTCTCCCCCGCCCCCCCGCAAGCCTTCACCACCCTATTGTCTGTGTCTATGGGTTATGCATATACACACATGAGTTCATTGGTTGATCTCTTCTCCCCCCCCCCCCACTTCCTTCCTTCCTCTGAGGTTTGACAGTCTATTTGATGTTTCTGTGTCTCTGGGAATATTTTTTTTAAAATATATTTTGTTGATTTTTTACAGAGAGGAAGGGGGTCGGGACAGAGAGTCAGAAACATCAATGAGAGAGGAACATCGATCAGCTGCCTCCTGCACACTCCCCACTGGGAATGCACCCGCAACCAGGGTACATGCCCTTGACCGGAATCAAACCCAGGACCCCTGAGTCCACAGGCTGACGCTCTATCAGCCGAGCCAAACCGGTTAGGGCTGGAAATATTTTTGTTCATCAATTTATGTTGTTTATTAGATTCCACATATGAGTGAGGTCATGTGATACTTATTTTTCTCTGAATGACTTATTTTGCTTAGCATAATGCTCTCTATTTCCATCCATGCTGTTGCAAATGGTAAGAGTTCTTTCTTTTTACTGCTGCATAGTATTCCATTGCATAGATGTACCACAGCTTTTTAATTCATTCATATGCTGATGGACACTTAAGCTGTTTCCAAATCTTAGCTAGTATAAATTGTGCTGCTATAAACATAGGAGTGCATATATTCTTTTTGTTGAGTGTTTTTGAATTCTTGGGATATATTCCTAGAAGTGGGATCACTGGGTCAAATGATAGTTCCATTTTCAATTTTTTGAGGAAACTCCATATTGTTTTCCACAGTGGCTGCACCAGTTTGCATTCCCACCAGCAGTGTACAAGGGTTCCCTTTTCTCCACATCCTTGCCAGCACTTGTCGTTTGTTGATTTGTTGATGATAGCCATTCTAATAGGTGTGAGGTGTTACCTCATTGTCATTATGATTTGCATCTCTTGGTTAGTGACTTTGAGCATGTTTTCATATGCCCTTTAGCCTTCTGTAAGTCCATTTTGGAGAAGTGTCTATTTAGGTCCTTTGCCCATTTTTTAATTGGATTGTTTATCTTCCTTTTGGTCTGGAAGGCTTCACATGGGAGTTTTACCAAACATTCAAAGAATAACTAATACCTATCCTCCTAAAACTATTCCAAAAAACTC
The DNA here is from genome assembly GCF_000327345.1 of Myotis davidii. NCBI lineage: Eukaryota > Metazoa > Chordata > Mammalia > Chiroptera > Vespertilionidae > Myotis > Myotis davidii. The sequence goes on along the minus strand of NW_006292687.1, from coordinate 5,373,868 downwards.
AGGAAGAAGGAACAGTTCCAAGCTCTTTCTATGAGGCCAGCATTACCGCAATTGCAAAACCAGATAAAGACACTACAAAGAAAGAGAATTACAGGCCAATAACCCTGATGAACATAAATGCTAAAATCCTCAACAAAATTGTAGCAAATCAGATTCAGGAATACATTAGAGAGATCATACACCATAACCAAGTGGGATTTATTCCAGGGATGCAAGGCTGGTACAATATCCACAAATCAATAAATGTAAGACATCACATGAACAAACTGAAAGATAAAAATCACATGATTATAACAATAGATGCAGGAAAAGTATTGGACAAAATCCAACACCCTTTTTTGATAAAAAATCTCAATGGAGTGGGAATAGAGGGATCATACCTCAACATAATAAAAGCCTTATATGAACTGCCTACAGCCAACATCATACTCAATGGACAAAAGGTGAGAAATCTTTTTTAAAATGTTTGATTTTATATATATATATATAATGGAGCAATACTTACTGGTATATTGGGGGTTAGTGTTTGTATTTAAAAACTCTATGTCTTTAGGGGAAAAAGAAGACATTGAGTATAGGCAGAATTCAGGGGCAATACTACAATATATTACTAGTATAGGGGTCTTGTCCTTTATGAGAGGGAAATGATGAGAGCAGAGACAACATGCTTACAGGGACAAGAACATGGAGAGTTAGAAAAATGCCCGATGAGTTTGTGAGATATGAGAATGGATCCATGTCTCATTTCCATGATAGTTTCTCAGACTGTGAATAGCCAAGGTCAGCTCATTGTGACGTAAAAGCCAAGGGAAACTTTTCATGACCCAAAAGTGTGGTGTGGGTGTTGCTTATGTGTATGTAGTGTGTACTCAGAGATAATCTAGGACTTTTTAAAAAATATATTTCTTTATTGATTTCAGAGAGGAAGGGAGAGGGAGAGAGAGATAGAAACATCAATGATGAGAGAGAATCATTGATTGGCTGCCTCCTGCACGTCCCCCCCTGGGTATCGAGCCCGAAACCCGGGCATGTGCCCTTGGCCGGAATCGAACCTGGGACCCTTCAGTACACAGGCCGACGCTCTATCCGCTTAACCAAACTGGCTAGGGCAGATCAATGACTTTTTAATCGTAGTGTACAAATGGAGAAGGGGACAAAAAAAGGAAAAAAAAAACCAACCAAACTCTAAGGTAATAAGATAGTTTTCAAATTAAATATAAGACAGATCTTCCTAACTATGTCAGCTCTTCAGTAGGGAGATTTCCCTCTCATATGGGTTAATGCCCCATCACTGACTAAGATGCAAACATTGCTGACATCAGGGATACTATAGAAAAAAGATCATCTTAAAGATCCTCAGCTGGGAACAAGCGCCATGGACTTCTTGGGCCTTTCTCTGGCTTCCTGATTTTACTCTTCTACCATCCCATGTGAAGGACACATCCTGATGAAACACTCTTGCACAATTGCCAGCCCTGCAGCCTCCATGAAATGCATGCTTTCTCTGGATACGCATGTTTCCAGCCACACACACACTAACATTGAGGCTTTTAAAATACCCTCAATGTCAGCAAGGTGTGTATTTAGGACAACTGGATCTGTAAGTGTAAATACTTTCAAGATGTCTCTGGTGACCATGTATTTCATTAGGGTTTCCATTTGCACTCAGTATAATTAGTCCTAAGGTTGTAACCTTATTCAGAAAAGTGAAGCATCAGAGGATGCTACTAAATTAATCTCTTGGCTATGAAGATATCACTCCAGAGACTACGATGCAAACACCAGAGCTACTGTTGTCTTTGTAATGACTTTTAAAAATAATAAAAAAAAATATATGACAATAAATATTGGGTTTTACTATTGCCAAGAAAATAAATATTTAATTATAACAATGGGCATTTATCTAAAAGCCCTGGGCTTAGTCTCATGTATTATGATCTGAGAAAGTATACATATAACGATTTACCCTTAAATATCTCCCACAATACATTGCCTTACAGCCTGCAATGCAACCATTAAAATCCCATCGTGATTTCCAGTTAGACATCATAAATTAAACACACACACATACGTTTATCTCTTATTCCTTCTTGAAACTACTCTATGCTGGAACATCAGAAGAAGCAAAAACCAATAATGATATAGAAAGATAAGAGCCAATGAAAGATGTCAACAAAACTTGAGGAAATAGAATGTGATAAATAGGGAGTTACTGGCTGAGCATCTCAAAGGAAATTGACACCTGAGTACCTACAAAGAAATAGACAAATATTGGCAAGAGGATTCATGGCAGAGGGCAGGATGTGTTTAAAATTTAGTGACACCTGAACCTTTGATGATAAAAGTGCCAGTTAGAGCTTAAAATTGGAGGATAGGTAGCAATCTCTGTAGGAGTAACTGAAAACCCAGGTGCCTGTCCTCACCTTCTGCAATGAAGGAACTAAACTTGCCAATGGGGTCAAAAGACTGTAGATTTGTTTTCTGAAGCAATGAGACCATAAAACTCTGATCTTAGAGAGAATAACTTTACCTAAAGGTCAAGGTAAAAATGCTACATCAAAAAGAGATTAATGAAAGGCTCTATAACAAATTAAACAAGTTATTCAGATCCTGGCCTACTCTTCCTTATCTTCTTCCAGAATGCTGGGATATCAAGCTTTCAATTTTGCAGTCAGCATATGAATGTCTCATGGAATATCCCAGTCTAGATGGATAAGCTTGCACCCCTTGATTGAGCCAGAATGACTAAATTTGACAGTTTCTCCTTATGAACACAGAATACTACATCCATTTTTAGTTCCTCATTCATAATTATAAATGGATCACAGTTAATCACCCAATGTTTATGGAAGGCCTGAAAAGTAAGAATGAAAGATAGGTCCAAGCACAGGATAAAAAAGACCACCAGAAGTAAAGATAATGTAAGAATCAAAAGAAAACTTCCAAAAGTCTAAAATGGCTTTTCCAGAGACAAAAGTAAAAACATTGCATCTATGAAGTGACCTGTGGCTGCTTTGCAAAAAAGAACATTCATAGAATAAGACAAAGCTATTGGAAATGAAAAACTTAGAGCAAAAATGTAAACTTTCAACCCAAGGAATAGAAGTTAAAGAAATCTTTGAAAAAGCAGAACAAGAAGGCAGAGATAGAAAATAAAAGAGAAAATAAGAAAACCAGGACCTCAGTCCAATATTACAGCACAGGAATGATTAGAGTTACATCAAAGGAGAAAAAATAAAACTGAATCAATGTCATTATCATCAAAATAAAGCAAGGGAACTTCCCATATCTAAAGGATTTGTTTCCAGGTTAAAAAAAAAATCCGACCAAATATCATGTAAAATAAGTGAAAACAGACCCTCAGCAAAAAAATATCATTGTGAAGTTACAGAATTTGGAAGATAAAGAGCCTAAGTTTCCATAGATGAAAAAGGAGGGGGGTTAAAAACAGAGTCACATTTTATTCCTAAAGAGGAGATATTTGAAGTTAAAGAAATTTGAGAAAAGCTTTCAAATTCATAAAGAAGATAACCTCCTGCTTAGAATTTAATAGACAAAAATCAAATACAAAGGAAAATAAAGACATATTCAGGCATGCTAAGTTTCAGAAAATGTTTCTCCCATTCATCCTTTCTCAGAAAGCTTCTATAAGCGATATCTGAACAAGACATAAGATCCATGGGACTTCAACAGAGCAGGAGACACTGGAGTTTTCCTGATGATGGTGAAGGGAAATCCTAACATTATAGACTAGAAGCCCAGTGCACGACAGCACGACATTCATGCACTGAAGGGGGCGGGGGATGTTCCCTCAGCCTGGCCTGCTGCCCTCTCATAGACCAGGACCCCTAAGGGGAAGTCTGCCTGCCAGTGGGATCAGGCCTAAGCCGGCAGATGGACACCCCTCTTGCAGTCCGGGACCCCTTGCTCCTTACCACCCGCCTGCAGGAGAGTCAGGAGAGGCTCCTGCCACTGCTACTGCGCTCAGCAACTGTGAGCCTGGCTTCTGGCTGAGCGGTGCTCCCCCTGTGGGAGTGTACGGACCACCAGGGGACAGCTCCTGCATTGAGCATCTTCCCGCTGGCAGTCAGTGCGCATCATAGAGACCTGTCGATGTGCATATTAAGGTTTTATTATATTTGACTAGTGGCCTGGTGCACAAAATTTGTGTACCAGAGGGTGTCCCTCAGCCTGGCCTGCACCCTCTCCAATCTGGGACCTCTCAGGGGATGTCCAACTGCTCAGGGATTGGGCCTAACCCGGCAGTCGGACATCCCTCTCACAATCCAGGACTGCTGGCTTCTAACTGCTCACCTGCCTGCCTGCCTGCCTGATTGCCCCTAACTGTGCCGCCTGCCATCCTGATCACCCCTAACTGTACTTCCCCCGCCGGCCTGGTCACCCCTTACTGCCCCCGCCCCCCACCAGCCTGCTCACTCCTAACCACCTCTACCTTCCGGCCTGGTTGCCCCCAAATGCCTCCCCACCCTACCTGGCCTGGTTGCCCCACGCAGCCTGCTGTTCAGTCATTTGGTTGTCCCTCACTAACCCCCCTGCCAGCCTTGTCGCCCCACACAGCCTGCTGTTGGGTTGTCTGTCCAGTTGTTTCAGTTGTGATGGCCCCTGCCTTTTTATATATTAGGATTTTTCCAGCCTAGATTGAAACAAGGAGATAAGGAGCTGTAGGAGAGATGAGTCCAAAGGAAAACAAACATAATTGATGTTTGTTATATGACATTCATAACTATATTCAGAGATTATCTGTTCTATCAGAAAATTTGGGAAAGAATTACAAAGCTAAACAACAATATAAAGATAATTATGAACATCAGAAAAAAAGAGAAAATTTGGCAAGAATTATATTTTAAGCCTGGCTCATGATTACATAGTCTATTATAATGTTGATAGACTAGTAGCACTTTGTGTGTGTGTGTGTGTGTGTGTGCCTCTTATTTTTCCACCTAAGCCTGGTGCTCTTTGGGAAAAGAACTTCATCTTCTGCTTCTCTAAGTCCCCACACCTGTGAGCTGATGTCTCAGTAAAAACAACAACAAAAGCCAAGGCACTGAACAAACCTTTAAATTACTTACATTTGGATTAGGGCCACCGCATAGGGGAATTCAGTGATGGTTACCATAGGCAAGATACTTGAAATAGTAAGGTGAAATCTAATAATTAGTTGTTTCTTGGGTGCTAAAATTTGCTGGTCACTGTTCTAAGAGCTTAATCTACCTTAACTCATTTAAACATCAAAAGACATCCAAGTTGAGTACTATTATAATTTCCACTTGACAGGTGGGAAGATTGAGGGACAGTGAAGTTAAATGTGACCAAAACAAATGGGACAGGACATACGCTCCTCCGAGCCTTCCCAGACCGTGTGTCTTGATATTCACTGGTGACACTGTCCACAATGTCCTTTATCTCCATGTCTGAGCCCTCTCTGGAATCTGTACTCTGAGGACAGGCAGCTTGTCTCACACATCTCTTTAAATCACTCATTTCTAGGCAGAGCATCTTGCATGAACTGAGCACTCAGGACTTAGGTATGAGCTGAACAAATGAGAAAGCTGTGATGGATGGGGAGCCCTGCTGTGTAATCTCCAACATAACACAGCCAGACAGAGTCCTGGGAAACTGGGGCAGACATGGCTCTATATATACCATTTACTATTAAATGATCCTAAATAACTCTTCAAATATGCAAATTCTAGTCAAAACGTTTTATGTGATGTAGACAGAACATATTTGGAACAGCTTTAAAACTTTCCCCAAAATTAAATCAAGTGTATTCACAGATATCTTTTTGTGTTAATTTGTGTTATCAATGGCTTACCTTTTGGGGATTTGAATCAATATAACTCAAGAGGGTTTTAACATGAATTTTCATAACAGGTACAACAATTAAATGGTTTTGGCTAAGTTTCAAAAGACAAGGGAAATATTGAAGAAAAACGGCTTCACTTGAACATTTCATATAATTTTGTGAGTTTCTCATGTTGCCACAGATGTAAAGAGTTGAGGAAAGACAGATTTCTTAAAAGGTGGACCAGATACTGGTTGTCTTAATTCATAAAAGCAATTAAATGCTGCACAGCACAAAGCTCTGGTTTGTTCTATTCTGATTAAATGAGGTTTCTGTTTTTTGTTGTTGTTATTTTATTATTTATTTGTTTGTTTTTCTGTGTCAGTCCTTCCTAGCTTATCCTACAATCAATACATGCTTTGCTTTTCGTCTTTACCAAGCTGAGGGACTTTCAAATTATCATCTGGATTCCAGTCCTTCAGGTAGGAGGCATTTCAGTCTGCAGAAACGTCTGAGCCCTTTGCCGTGTGTATTAATTAGAGTTGGTTTCCTGATCTTTGCTGTCAATTTCCTCTGCTCTACAACATGAGAGACAGTGATACTCAAAGGTCCCTGGAGACCATTTCCAGTTGCATTACTGATTTATTTTCGTCTTGACCAGATGGCTCCAGGTTCCTGTGACTGTACAGGGGTCCTTTTGATTACCCTATTTATCTCTCCCACTGCTCAATTTAAGGGTCAAATCTCATGTAACACATTTGCCAGAAAGATAAACCATTCAAGATCACTGCTGTTTGGACACCATGCTTCTGACATATGGTCTGTGCCTCATTACACACCGAAGTTATTAGATTTAATACATGTTTTTATAAACTCCATAACAAAAGCAGGCAGGGTTTTTGTTGGTCTGTTTGCCAATTCTTCAAAATGTGCAGCCAATGGAATGGCAGGAACCACAGGACTTCACAGGAAGGAGGGGACTGAGGTCCCTGCAGGCTCCCTCACGGAGGCCTTCCTCATCTTTATGGAGGCAGCCATGAAAAAGATGAGCAGAACATTTTTAATGAAACCAATAAAAATGCAAAGGAAGATTTAATGTTTAAAGAAATAATAAATCAAAACTGACAACTGAAATGCAATATTTCACCATGAGATTGAGGAAATCAATTCCTCCAAAGGGCACACTTGGCTTCTGTTAAAAAAAAAAATCCCACATACTCACACAATAGAAGCTATCATATCAGGCGAGGCTAAATAAACTCTAGTTAATGGATTTTTGAAACCTTGGAAAACATGCATGAAGCCAGACAATAGAGTCTCATGGCATTTGGACACACACACACACACACACACACACACACACACACACACACACACATCTATGATCCATGAATCATAAATTACTATGATTAGGACTGTGGGTAGGGGTTAGGATGTAAAAGAATATTGTTCAAGAAGCTTTGTGGGTTCAGGGTTGCCTAATTGTCAGATTATTTATTTGATTCCTAAATCATTCCCCTTTAAGACTTCTCATAAAATGAAAAATATAAGGGAATCATAAAAATGGAAATAGTAAATTAGCCTCCACCTTTAGGAAGAAAATAGAGAACTGAATGCTTTGGGCCCATCTCATCACGCTTATGTAGAGTGACCCTGGTGAAAATTAAGTTTAGCAAAAAATATTCCTGCCTCATAAGGGCTCACAAGTCAAAAAGAAATTGTCACCCAAGCTAGAAATTATAATACAGTGAAGTTCATAGCTAGGGCTATAACAGAGGTTGAAATGTACAATAAAAACTGGCCCATGTATCTCAGAATGGCTTTCAGAGATGTGATTTGATGTAGACCTTGAAGAATGAGATGGAATATAGCAGGTTGATGTAGTTTGGGAAACAGAGATGAGAGTGATGGGTATAGAATGATTTCAATAGTGCAATTAGATAAAGATAGAAGCAAAATAGTGCAAAGAATACAGGGTGCGCCAAAAGTAAGTTTACAGTTATTTGTACGGAAAGTAATGCAATAAATAATAATACAAGAATAAACTCTGTTTTGCAAATTCACAACTATAAACCTATTTTTGCCCCGCCCTGTATTTGAGAAGCAGGAGGCAGTGTGAGAGAATACAGGACAGAAGGTTAATAACCACTATAGGTAACAATGGAACAAGGACAAATGGCTGTATATGGGTGTCTTGGTCTTGGCCCCATGCCTGGGGGGTTACTATGCTTTTTCACATTTTATCCTCTCCACAGTTCTTCAAGGCAGGTATTAAGTTCATTTTATAGCTGAGGAGACTGAGGGACTACAAAATTATGTCAGTTTCCCAATGTCCCCAAGCTTGTAAATGCAAGTGCCAAGATGCCAAGATGTCACCTCTGTGTGACTCTGACATGGGGACATGTGGAATGCTGTCCTGGTGCCAGATGGGACTTGAGTTTCATCCCCCTCTGACTGGGCTCCTCCCTACACTCATGCATTCTCCTTCATTCCTCCCACCTGCAATGTCTCCCTTCCCTTCCCCAAATTGTCTGATCCAGCTTTTGCCACAAACCTCCTGTGACAAGTCCAACCCTCAGTGACTCCTTTTTGTTAACAATACCAATTCCAGTTCCATACACCATCACCTCCTTGGGTTGTTCTGGTTTATGTGTTCCTAAAGAAATTTTTATATAAGGGAAGCAATAGTTTTCTACCTTTTAGAAAAATCTTCAATGAAGTTAAGAAGCTAACTCCCCTATGCTGGTCAATTGATTGATTAGGGATTTCTTTAAGATTCTACTCAGCCCCACCCTAGAAGCTTGCCAATTGCCATATTGATTACCTCCCTCACTAGCCAAGTCCTGGAATGCAGGTATTCTTAGGTCCTAGAACACACACAGTTTCACTTAGTTCTCCCAAGGTGTTGCATACTGCAACTCAGAGATATTGGGGTATGTGACCAGAGTCACACAATGCCAGTGCAGAGATGGAAGGGTTAAGATTTGAACATGAATTAATCTTCTTGAGCCAAGATCTCCTCCTGTGTGATCCTGTCTCCTCTCAGTATCTATTTTTCATGGGATCACTCCGCTAGCAGGTTTTTCTTGAGCCTTTCAAACTTTTCTTAATAGCTCTACATTGTTTAATTAAAACAAACATGCTAGCATTTCTTTCCATGGTCTTTAAAGTAAGTGCATACATAAAAACTGATTTCAGGACAATATAAATTGAACATTCATATGGATAATACTCAATTCTATC
>NW_006292687.1:5359396-5364806 GCF_000327345.1 Myotis davidii | reverse complement strand
TCCAGATACGTAATACCTTTGGCTTCATAAAACATATTTTTACCATGTTGTAGTAACCTTTTCAAGAATGCATGTATTCTCTTAACAGTATTTATTGTATATACTTTAAAATACATTCTTACAGATATCAATTTTTGTACTGTAAGGTTATAGGTTTGTTCACTGTTTGTGTGTGTGTGTGTGTATGTGTGTGTGTTTCTGTTTCTTCCTTCAATTGCATGTCAGCTGTCACATACCCTTCTGTCATCAGGCATATATCTAAGAGTCCACTTCTAGGTCATTGCTTCTAATTCCTGTGGGAAGAGACGCTAGAAAAGTGAGCTTGTTAATGAAATCACAATGCCTGAATGAGGCCCAAGGGAATAAAATGTACAGCGTCAGTGCCCGGACTTTGTCACAGCTGTTTTAGGCGCTTAAGGGCCTTTTGTGACATCTTTCTTGTCCATGTCTCTGGCTGAGCTGGTTGAAGTCTGATACCTTGGACAGATATGGTAAATATAAATTCCGTGTAAAGGGACTCTCCTGGGAGGTAAGTCTTTGTTTTGAGATCACAACAAATGGACACACAATTATTTTGATGCTTAAATTCACAATCTAATTTTGGAGAAAAAAACACACACCACATTCCAGATATATTATTTATGGAGTAGATAAGCATCAAAAAGATTTGGTGACCAGGTAAGTGTGAAGCCAATGCTCATTTGAAGAAGTGAAAGATATGGTCTGGAACACACTCCTAGCTGGGCATTCCCATGGAGGAGAGAGTGAGGAAGTCCCACACCGGGTGGTTAGTAACTTAGGGGGCTTGATGTCTAACCGGCAGGAGATGTGATGATTTTCTTCAGAGTGAGGGAGAGGTTAGATCTCAGAGTCACTGGATCTTCAATGCACAAAGCTCCCTGGGCTCGGGGGGACTCACAATGCCTTTGGGATTCTTAGTGGCTGCTCCTAATTTAGACCTGTGACTGTCAGACCTTCACAGAGCTAACATCTCTCTGAAGTCACTCCTTATAAAGCTTTGTGAAAAATTTGGACAACTTAGGACACACATGTAGAGGAGGAAAAAAAGAAAACGAGAGGGAGATGAGAAAGTAGGCAGATTCTATTTTTCTGCAGTTGGCCTTTATTTTTTAAATAACCTTGTGCAACTTTACAATTTTCCCTAGAACTGATTTTCCTCCGCTTGGTCCCTTTTTCTTCATTATTTTAATGGCTACATCTTTGCTCTGATGTGTCAATGGGAGTGGAAAATCCTGTGAAGCCGGGGCTTAATGAAATGCCAGCTGGAACAGAGGGATAAAGTTTCTTTGGAAAGGCTTCAAAGGGATGCACGCTGGGCGAGCTCTGGGACAATGGTGCCCAGGCCTGAGGACAGGGACAGCCTGGCCAGCTGGCCCAGCCTGGCCCTAACGAGGCATGAAAGGATGAGGACCCACGTCACTGAGCAGTTGGGGGTGTGGGATGGGGGATTTAAAACACACCTGCACACATAGACTGACTGCATCCCTATATTTTACAACAAATAATATTCTCATAAAATGAGGGTCCAAAATGTGACTCCTGCTGGAAGAAGTGTGAGCTAATTTGGCTCAAAACCTTGGCTTCCTGGATGCTGCCAGGCACCTCCCTCTGCACACCTCATTTTGGAATGAATTTTGCATTTCCTTTTATAGAAGAATTACTACAGAAACCTTCATTTTGATAGGTCTTGAAAGAGATTGATGGACACTCATTGGTCATTTTGGGTCAGTGGCATTTCTCTTTTCTTTTTTGGTGAATAAAGCTGGCGAAGTGACTAGGAAATAGGCTATCAATCTAGAAGGTTCAAATGCCACATCTGGTTGTCTGTCCATTTAGGCTCAGGCTTCTAAAATCTTTTTATTTTACATTACATCAAAATAATCATGTAAAATATTATGTAAAATCCAAGAAACGATTATTGGGAAACTTTAAGGAACCTCAGCCCTCTACCTGGTTTACTTAGGTGTGTTAATACACTTTGTATAAGACCTCTGATATGGTTTTACCTTGAGTGCTTCCTTATTGAGGCCATTTGAGCAATTACATGGACTCTCTCATTTTATTAAGGTAACTTTCAAATTTCTTAAAACTGTGGGGATGGGGAGTTGTGTCTTTACAAACTGTGTCTTCTGAAAGCTTTTAGTGTAGAACAAGCATAGAAAAGATAATTTTCACCCATAGCCCTTGCATATGAGAACTGACAAAAAAGGGTTTGAGATATGTTTTATGTTCCAAACAACAAATATTTACTGAGAAATCAAGATTGATGTGGTCCTTCTGGCCTAGAAAAAATAAATTACGGACCTTTGTTCAGCTGAGTTCCATAAGCAGGTATAAATCACCCACTATTTGTAGCTATTGAGCTATGTGCTGTGTAATGCATCCAAATAAGACATGGCCCCACCTTCAGGAGACTTCCTTGTTGGCAAGAGAGATAAGATTCTACACACAAAATTTCATTTTTGTTGGTCGAAAACAGTAGAATAGCAGAAATTTCATATGGCCCAATCTAATTTTAGAATAAATCCTAAAAAGGACATATGAATAGGATTATGTAGCTTTTGGCCAAGGCTTCCTGAAGGAGATGCCATTTGAGTCTGATTGGTATAGACAGAGGAAAATATATTCCAGGGAAAATTCCATTCACAAAAGCCTAGAGGAATGCAGTGACATGGTACATGAAGACAACTACAAAAATATAGTATAATTGTTTAAAATCATTCAAGGAAGTAGAGCTTATCTGAGGAATGCCAGAAAGGTCATTGGGACAAGAACAAGGACTGTCAGTGTCAGGCCTGGGCTTGATTGTGTAGATTAGGGGCGGGGGCGGGGGGTCGAGGGCCGGGGGGCAAGGGAGCTTTTTAATGACTAAGCTATCAGGCCAAGTATAGAACATTGGACAGATCATTCTGGTTCTCCTGTGGAGGAGACACTGTGGGTAGGGGATGCTATTATCCATTTGCTCTCCATCCCTGATACACACACACACACACACACACACACACACACACACACAGACACACACACCCCTATACTTCTATGACTTGCATGATGCCCATTATGGCCTGCACTGCCCAGGCCTCTTGCCATCTTACTCTTGGTGGAGGCTTGACAATGGAAGACCTGGAGGTCAGGCAGAAGGAGGGGCAGTTTGTTGTACTTATTCTCCCAGTTCCTCTAGGCCTCCCAATGTACTTAGCAGTGTTTGTGCTCCTCTGTGACCACAGCACCCATCAGGCAGCCATCTTCTTTGTCACCAGCTACCACCACACTCCTTCAGTGGTGGTCATTGTTTTCTGTTCTTGCTAGTTTGGGTTCTTCAGCCAGTCCTTTTGGTTTCTTTAGCCCACTCATCACCTATGGAAATGGTCTTTTTATTAAAATCTCTTTAATTAACCTTCTTGAGTTTAGCATCTCATTTATTTCCAGGCTTTGATAGAGGGTCAAAGATGGAGACAGATTTTTTGTTTGTTTGTTTGTTCGTTTTTGAAAATTTTTAATTAATCTTTTAGAGAGAGAGGAGGGGAGAGGGAGAGAGAGAAATTTGATGTGAGAGGAAAACAAGGAGGGGAGATATGTCCCCTCCTGCATACCCCCTGCCAGGGATCAAGCCTGCAACCTGTGCATGTGCCCTGATTGGAAATCAAACAGCAACCTTTTTGGTGTATAGGATGATGCTCAACCAACTGAGCTATACCAGCCAGGGTGAGACAGAAAGTTTAATTAGGAGAACACTGTGTTAGATTAAATGAGAGTGATACAGGGCTAGAATATACCATATGTGTTATAAAATAATTTAGGCTGTAAAAATGAGTGAGTGATTAGATTGGGTTCTCTAAGACCAATCAGTATGGGGCCAACTTTTACAGGGGCAGTCAGGAGACTAGAAAAGAGGTTCCAAGGGGCACAGGTCCGTGTTCAGTGGTTCACAGGGCAGTGGCTAAAGGTACTAAGGTGATTGGCGATCCTAAAGCAGGAATAGTTTGAGTCTAGTTTTATCTACCTCAAAGACTTATAGTGTTCTGTATTATAAAGCACTATACCCAGATGAAGTCTAATATATAAATACAATAATTAATATATTTCTTTTTTTAAAATATATTTTATTGATTTTTTACAGAGAGGAAGGGAGAGAGATAGAGAGTTAGAAACATCGAAGAGAGAGAGACATCGATCAGCTGCCTCCTGCTCATCACCCACTGGGGATGTGCCCGCAACCCAGGCACATGCTGCCGACTGGAATCGAACCTGGGACCTCCCAGTCCACAGGCTGACGCTCTACCCACTGAGCCAAACCGGCCTCGGCAATAATTAATATATTTCTACATTCTTTCATTTAAGACTTTGTTTTTCCTCAAAATGCTCAATCTTGCTTCTCTATCTACCCATTCTTAGCACTTATTATTTCTTTCACTTAATAAGAAGAAAATAACACCAATTATCTTACACCATTTTATCATTGTCTCAGAAGTAGCTTTTACCTTCAGTGGCTTCTATGGGGTGGATGTTTCCCTTGAATTATGGTGATAGGGCCACTTACCAATGCACTCAGGAGGGGAGACAGCTTGATTCAAGATAAAAATTGAACCAAGAGCTTAAAGGTAAATATCCCTGTGTAGCTCTAACCACCTCTTCTTTAATCCAGTACATGTAATTTCCAGAGCAATTAGTACTTGGATAGGCCACCAAGCCTTGACTTGACCTCACTATTCTTGGTGAAGGTACCACCATCCCAATGAAACACCATACAAAAAAAAAATCAAATGCCTAAAAAACCTCTACTTAGGAAGACTTTATTTTCTTGGCTTTCCTGTGAGTGCTTTTGTAGGAGTCTATGGCCCCCTGCTGTGTGAATGAAGTCCTTTGATGCTTTGTCCAAGCCTGGAGGCTCTGCTCACAGACAGAGCACCCAAGAGCAGAGCAGGTTTTTTAGCTGCCACTATAACAACAGCTGCTCACCCTTGATCCAAAGTGCCATAAGCTGTCATGTCCTGACAACATCAAAACACCTTGTGGCCCACTTGAAGGCTGTATACCACTTCCAAAGCACTAAAACCCAGTTTCACAACTTGAAATCCCTCCTTGCTTAATATAAAATTTTCAAATTTCAAGATCAAAATGCCTTGTGCAGAGTCCCAAAGCTACACACTTGGATCCACCAGAGTTCTCAGTGCCTCCATGGTTATTTGCTCCACCAGACCCAGTCTTTTATTAATCAACTAGAGGCCCGGTGCACAAAAATTTGTGCACTTGGGGGTAGGGGGGTCCTTCAGCCCGGACTGTGCCCTCTCGCAGTCTGGGACCCCTCGGGGGTGACCACTTGCTGGCTTAGGCCTGCTCCCTGGGGGATTGGGCCTAAGATGGCAATCAGACATCCCTCTGGCAGCTC
>NW_006292687.1:5334710-5359209 GCF_000327345.1 Myotis davidii | reverse complement strand
CCCTTCAGGGTGGGGGTCCTCACTGGGGTGCCTGGCCAGCCTGGGTGAGGGGCTGAGGGCCGTTTTCAGGCTGGTGGGAGACTGAAGCTCCCAGCCTCTTTTTTTTTTCTATTCTGGGATTTATTTACCTCCTATAACTGTCACTGCAGCTGAAATCTGGCTCCAGTCTAAGGCCGTTACCGGCTGAAAGCAGGTATCTGGGTTTGTTTAGCTTCTATGATTGAAACTCTGTTGCCATCACTGGCGCTGTAAGCTCTGAGGCCCTGGCTGGCTGAAAGCAGGTATCTGGGGTTTGTTAAGCTTCTATAATTGCAACATTGTTGCTTCCAGAGCTTAGATCTGGGCTGCAGCAGATGGGGAACCTTGGCTTCCTGTATCACTGGAGCAAGCAAACCTCCTACTCGCTTCAGCTGCCTGGCTGTCAGCTGCCATCTTTGTTGGCAGTTAATTTGCATATCCTGCTTATTAGCCAATGGGAAGCGTAGCGGAGGTATGGTTAATTACCATGTTTGTCTATTATTAGATAGGATATTACCAGACAAGCACAAAGATGTTGAGACCCTAAACTTACTCTACAGAAAGTGCAGTTATCCTCATTCCACTTCTACTTTTCCTGGTAAGTTTAAAAGGGGAGATTATTCATGCTGTATTTATTCATAGTCCCACCACTGTAACTGGCATTTTTGTTTGACCATAAAGCCATTGAGATTTTCATTCCCACAATACAACAAGGTGACCATAGTAAAAATGTTGGGAAGACTTAAGTTTCTGGTATGAAGAGAAGGCTTGTGTGCATTTCCATTTATTGGGCCACCTATTAGTAAACTCTGCTGGTAAAACTGCTAGTGACAAGACATGTCCCATGGCTCAGAGGAGTTCAAGGTTCATTAGAAATCTCTAATACTCTGCTTGCATCTTGCTGAGATGTATTTTTATAAAGGCATTTTTGTAATTGCTATAATTAAAACTGATTGAATTTCAGAATCAGTTTTCAGCCTTTACTTCTGGGTTAATTTTTATAGACAGAGGAACTTGGGATTATGGTTACAACATGCTTGATGAACTTTCATTTCTTCCTTACTGGGCGACCACCACCTGTAGTTCTCAGAGGAAACTACCAATCCATGTTACCACTGCCCCGCTTCTTTTAATTTGCATGGAAATGCATGCCTCCTTACCTGAAAACTTCATATTGCACATTTTATTTTTGTAACTTCTGGTTCTAAGAAAGGGATGCTCAAGTTAGGAGCCTTTTATTTCTTCCTAGATAAAAAGGTAGGTATGGAGATATTTTCTAAGTCTGCCATCTTAGTAACTCAACTATTTTAGGAAATCCTTAAGAAGGGCTTATTGAAGCTGAATTCAGCACATACAACATCTCAGGAGCACTCGAGGATGTATTTGAACGCCAAAAAATGTTCCACCACATAGTAGAAGAGATCATCTCTATGAAATAATAAGCATTGTGCTTTCATTACAGGTGGGAAAACACTATTTCAGCTGGATGTGTCAGATGATGGGTTCAGACATATTTTTTGTTGGCACAGTCACTCATGAGTGCTTACAGCCTGGCTGGGACTGAGCCACACATATGAGCAAGGCAGAGGGACAGTCAATATTCTTTAAATATGGTAAACACACACAAACACACTTAAACCATATGATGCAAATTAGATATAATTAATTAGGAAGGTTCTCCAGATACAATAATAAGGTGATAAAATGATTCCCCATGTAACAAAGCTGCTGCATATATGGTCTCTCAGGAACTCTGTGGCAGTTTTGTGGCATAAACTGATTTAGGCATCTAACAGAAAGTTAATCTCAGCCTTGAAAAACACACTCACATACACAACTGTGCAATCCACATTTGGGGAGAGTGGTATAGGTTCCCTAGAACATATCTATAACTCTTCCCCCTTGTCTGGGACTCTGTCAAACCCAAATTAGGATATTCATTTAGCTAGGACTCTTCACAGCTCCAAATATGAGGAGATTTTTGTTCTTCAGTATTATTTTCAGTGTTGGCTGTAACTTACTTTTTCAAACTAATCATCCACTAAACTCCATCATGAACCTTCTCCTGTCAGGTCAGAAAGATAGCTTAGTTTGCTCCGGTTACTAGTTTGTTTTCACCTGCATACCTTGCCCAAGCTGTTATCCCTCATTGATGTATGTATTCACACATGTTTATGGTGCCTCAACAAGGTAGCATGTCTGAGATGCATCAATAAACAAGACAGACCAGAAGCCCTCTCCTCTGTTTTACAGGAATAACTTCTTTGTCTTGTCCTCCACTGCCCTACCAATTTTTCAAACCAAAATAGAGTTCTATCTCTTCTGTGTTTTGTGTCCATTAAATTATATCCTCTGAAATTTTGCATTTTCTAAAATGGGAACCACCTGTTTGGTCTTCAGCAAGCAACACCTCCAATGAGTGTAAGGTTGCCTGTATACAGTTATTACATCTACTTGGTCTGAGGCACCTCTTTAAATTCTCATGATCCTGACATACTTCTTTGCCCTCTCTAGAGTGCCTATTAGGTACTCAATATATACTGACTGATTGATGAGCATATATGCCATACTTTCCTGTAATAGCTATCAGAGAAATTATCTTAGGAGAGATATTGGATTTGTATGATATTTTTTAAAATTTTGTTTTATTGCTTAAAGTATTACAAAGAGTAGTATATATGTCTCCTTTTCCCCCCTTGACCTTCACCCCCCAGTGTCTTGTGTCTATTAGTTATGCTTATATGTAGGCATACAAGTCCTTGGGTTGATCTCTTATCTCCCCTCTTGCCCCCCAACCCTACCCAGCCTTCCCGCTGTAGTTTGACAGTCTATTCGATGCTGCTCTGCCTCTGTATCTATTTTTGTTCATTAGTTTATAACATTTTAAGCTTTATATTAACATATATTATTCTAGAACATTCTCAGGTAAGTAGGAGAAGTGGTATCATTTCCATTTTCAATACAGGAAAGTTAAAGAAAATTCAGTGACTTGCACAAAGTCACAGAACAAATTAGTCCCCAAACAAAGAGTAGATTCAAAGTGTCTTGAGTCCTATCTTGTGCCTAGTTGTTTTGTTTTTCCATATCTCAGTGTTATGAAACAACCTGTCAGAAAGTGCAATCAATACTTAAGTAGAACAAAATGTGGTGTAAAAAATCTTTCAATTACTTGTGAGGGGGTGGGAGACATACAACTGTGATTGAAATCTGCAGGTAATTCAAAGATTTCCATTTGATTCAGTATCTTCCTCCACATAATGAAGACAAGTGGCTTAATATGATACTCTCCTCCTTTTCTCTCTGATCTGACATTTATGTTTGTAGAAGATGATTCAAATCCCACTGCCCACAATTACAGATCATATCCTTATGGAGTAGCTCACTCTGTAATCTTGACCTTGATTGTGAACTTACCTATATGAACTTCAAATTACCTAGAGAGAAAATAGGGCTAATAACTTTTCCCTAATGCCTCATGAAATACTAATGGGGTTATATTGTGAATATATGGCATATTTATTAACATAAAGTCAAAAGTACCATATAAATGAAAGCTCCCATGCAAGAGCCAGTCCCAACAAGGTGTTTTTTTTTTCCAATTACAAATACAGATATGGATTTTTCCTTCTCTAGATTCACAGAGTACGTAACATTCATCCTATGGAGCAGTACTTACATACAGTCTTGTGCTAATCAAAATTTTTTCTTCTTCCTCTAATAGAAAAAATTATAGTAATTCATTCATATAGTCCTTCAATATTTTCAAAGTCATTTCGTTTACAAGATTTCACTAGGTTCTAAATAAACCCATTAGTGTTAGTCCAACTGAATACCATGGTCTCCATTCCTCAAGGACAGTGGTGACTTGCCCAGTCAGCTGGTACAGAACTAGAACAGTCCTTCATACTATAGGCATTGATCTTTTCCTAGGGCTGCACCCCACTCATTCATACAAGAACCATACTTCAATCAGAGCCTAAGAGGTATACTTTTCTTTAGCCTAGCACCATGCTCATAGAGTGTCCAAATGCTTGATTGAATGATGAATTAATGACTCCAAAGAGCATAATTTTTCATTTGATAAAAAATAAGGATTTTAATCTGTTTAAAGTATTTATTTTCCAACCATCTATTGTCTATTTAAATACAAAGTATAAGTTTAAGACAGAAGGATATGTGACATTTAGGTAACAGGCATAGTAAAAGTTCTCTACATGTGATTACCTCATTAGGAAGCCAGTTTTGGACTATGATTTCTATACCCAAAGGGGAAGAAATGTGTGATTGTAAATGTTATTATTTCTACTTAAAGCACCAATATGCTTAAGCAGCTATAATGGTTTTCTTTAATGTGTTGAAAGGATGGATGGCTTGGTGACATGTAAACTGTCTCTCAGCTACACAACTGAGGAGCTGTGTGACATTTGTCAAACCAATTAACCTCTCTGTGTTTGAGAGTTTTCATGTTTTGAGGAGGTTAAAATAATACTTGTTTTCTATAGCTGTCTACACTCACAAAATCAAAGACATGTCTTAGGGGAGCTAAGGCAATTATTCAGATGGTTCAGGCCAAAATAAATCCTGCCATCAAGGAAAAAAAAAGTGTACATTTGAACCTCAGCTGTCCAGCTTCCCTGTCGACATCAATCAAACTCACAGAATAAATGGTTCAACCCTTTGTTTCCCTTGCTTATGTTACAAAAGCACCTTTAGGGGCATATTAGCTTGTTAAGACCAATGAGTGAATCATTAATGGCTTTAAGCCACTTATCATATAATCAAGAATACTTGAAACACAAGGAGGTTCTGGATTACTGGAATGCCTGTGTTTTAAAAAAATATACATTTCCCAAAGTCACCTTCAAAATTAGCATCAAAAGGGAAAGAGAGAAAAACAGGAACATAGATTTGCTTTTGTGTCCAGTTTGTGCTAGACATTGTGGCAGGTGCTTCATTTGTCTTCTTATTTGATTTGATCTTCACTACAATAGTAGGATATACAGAGTCCCAAAAGAGGAAACTGAGGCTCAAGGACAGTGAGGAGCCCCAAATCACACAATCAATATCTGGCACTCTGGGGCCTGGAACCTCATTCCAAATCCATGAGCTATATACCATATCATACTTGCCCAGTGCATGCAGATATAATTCAATAAAAATCAGTGACTCCCTACAAAGTTCTAAGTATGATGCCCGGAGCTGAACACAGTCATGTGAATGAGGCCTAGACCTACTGTCATTGACTTTTGTCTGCACAAGGTGACACACATTAAACCTGACAGTAATGCAGCAGGAGCCATCTGTATGGGAGTACAGAGAAGGGGCAAAACCACAGGTTCGTAGAAGTACCTTAAGGGACATAGAGAAATATTGTCCCTTGGATCCAGGATGCATTCTGCTCTTACATTAGATCACAGTTTAGGAGAAGAGTCTAGCCTACGGGGGTTCTCTTTGCAGAGCAGATAATGATTGACACTTGAAACATGGAGGACAGGCTTTGAATCCCAACCACATCTTTTACAATGTATTCCATCAGGCGTAAGTGGCTTAACTTCTCTGAGCCTCAGAGCCTGCCTGGGTGATGGGAAAGGCTGCTTCACAGGGCTGTTGTGATAATAAATAATAAATTCAGAATGCCTTATATATCACCTGTCATGCTCAATACTAAAGAAGATGCCACCATTATTAGTCTAATTTTTTCTTCTTAAAAATATGTGATGGGCAGCTTACAGATAGTCCACCAAGATCCAGTAGGCCTTAAAGAGTTAGTTCTTTATCTGTTAGCATTGTTGTACTTGAACTAAATCATTTGTGGAAATATATATATATATATAAATCATTCATGGAAATACACACACACACACACACACACACACACACACACACACACACACACACACACACTCGCATACACACACACTGAGTGGCCAGATTATTATGACCACCCCATCAGTACTTCGTTGGGCCACCTTTTGCCTTCAGTACTGTAATCTGTGCCTACACTTGGCATTGACTCCATGAGATGTTGAAAGGTGATGCGAGGAATCTGACACCTGCCTGATGAATAGCACTGTCCAGTTCTATGAGATTTGATGGTTGTGGAACCAGCTGCCTGATGGCTCTTTTAACTTTGTCCCACAAATGCTCAATTGGATTGAGATCTGGTGATTGTGAGGGCCACTTAAGCAAGGTAAAGTCTCCCTCATGTCCTTGAAACCACTCCTGCACAATATGAGCACTGTGGCATGGCACATTGTCTTGTTGGAAGAAGCCATCTCCATTGCGATATGCCATCAATATGATAGGATGAACTTGGTCAGCAAAGATACTTAGGTATGTTGTGCTACTCAGACATTTCTAAAGATCTGGCCTTCTAGCAACTTTAGTGCATAATTATAGCTATTTTGCCTACAAACGTCAGGTGGTCATAATAATCTAGCCATTCAGTGTGTGTGTGTGTGTGTGTGTGTATTCTTAGTCATGATTCAGGGTGAGCCTTTTGAAGAGATACTTGCCCAGTCCAGTCTGGGCCTGGCCAGCCGTCAGAGGTGAGTCAGGTGTCACCTATCTTCTTGATGAGTTTCACCTGCTCATCCAGGAAGTAGTTCTCCAGGAAGTCATAGAGCTGAGAGTCTGTGCAGATAGCACCCATCGCCTGCAGATCCAAAAGGGCCAGGTTCAGGTTCTTCTCCAAGGCCATGGTGGCCCCCATGGTGTCCTGAGTTTTCCCCACTGATCTTGGAGAGGCTTAGCACATCCTGGAAGAAAATGCACTGGTTTTGCATCTTTAAAAGACACTTGGCGCCCTCTCCACCAATGCATCTTCTCCACCAAAGCTTGAAGGAGGTGGTCTACTCCATCCAGAGCCACATTTTTGTGGTGGAAAGAGAAGCCCACAGAGAGGTAAGTGTAGGCACAGATTACAGGTTGGCCAGGCAGTTGATGGCAGCCTTCACCTCAGAGGAATGATTCTGACGAGGTTGGGAGCTCATGGTTGTTTGGCAAGCAGCAGTTAAAGTAAAACAAAAAAACAAAAAACAGTGCCTGTTGGTCTCAGGAGGCTGAGGATAGCTGACGTAATTCCAAAGGTGATGTCTTGAAAAAGCAGTGGAGGTTGGTTGGAGGCTGGAAGAAAGGGCATCCCTAGGTCTGTTCCATCCAACCACTGGGGACTGCACTCCCAGCAGATATATTTTTAACTTAATGAATTATTATGTATGAGCCACTGTACTTGGTAAGTTGATTATTCATCACCTATTAAACCAAACATTCTGACATTAAAGACCGTTTCTATTTTGGTTCTGGCCTTTTCTTCCAAAAGTGAAATTTGTCATATCACCATAATTGCCATTGATTATAGACTCTCCTTTTGTTGTTCTGGATTTTTGGTGCCCACAAACCCCATTCTGACATATAAAGCAGCCTTAAATGCTAGTGTTCATCAATTGCATTTTTTGATGATCTGATCCCTGTGCTTTCCACCTAAACAAAGCTGTATGGAGTATCAAAGCCAACAAAGCCTCTTTTTTTATTTTTTTTATTATTTTATTTTTTTTATAGACTACAGTCTCTTCAGGGCTGGAAACTGAAAATTTAAAACTCCAGCCAGGCTTAAAATACAGTAAGTGCTTTCATGTATTAATAAAATGGAATCCATATTGAGGGAAAAAAGTATGAATTTCAGGTAACATAAGTACAGGAGCCTATTTGAAGAGGTAGAGAGTCTACAGAAATTGACGGCAATAGGAATGATTCTCCCTCTTTGCTTTAGAGTTTTTGCTGGGAGTAGAGTTTATAAGTTGAGAAGATGTACATAGTTATCAGATTCTCCTAAGAATTTTTAACCAGCTACCAGGAGAGTCCAAGTGGGCATATAATTATAGCAATTGGCTCAAGTATAGAATTTTAATATGTATAAGACACATGGATTCCTTAAGGAACAAACTGACCTTTCAGATCACCTGGCCTTAGGAGAACCCTGGGCCAGATGTGTTCTGGAACCTCAGTTTAAATGAGACCCTTGGCACCAGAGGCACACTGGTTAAGCATCATGAAATAAATAAACACACAAACAAACAAACAAAATCTGTACCAGGCCTTGGACAAGATAAAACTCTCAGTGATTTGATAAGAGAACACAAACTGAAAGGCCATTTAATGGACACTGATAAAACTTGGTTGAAAATGAGAAGATACTAATTGGTGATATTCCAGTTAGACAGAGGCAAAAACTATTTGAAAGGCTTTTCTTGTAGCCATGTTGAAATCTAGGGTAGTGACAAGGGTCTTAGATTAGAGGCGTGTTCCCCAATGACCCTAAGCTAAGAACTGCAATAAGAGGAGACAGATGCTTAGCATGCAATGCTGCATTGGGGGAAGAGGCTAATGAGATCCCAGGCTGCTTGTCCACAGGGCCAGCCATCACAATGTCAACAGTCAGGGAGGCTGCTGTCCTTCTTAGAACCACTCTTCTGAAACTGCAAGTGTGACATGGCAGCTGATTCTCAGCAGTTTAATAGTGACACTGTCTACTTAGTCTAGCCAGACTGAAGTAGGGGGACAGGGTGCTGGTTAACTGGCTGGAAGGAGATGCCTTCCTGAAAGTGTGCAGAGGGTTTGTGAGTGGGACAGGAATCCACAGTCCCAGGAGGAGACACACATTCAGGACTCAGCAGAATAAACCTCGTTATTGGATTTGGACTGATGAGGGTGAGGTAGACATCTGAGTTATGCCGGGCAGATGCTGACATGAAGTGACAGTATGCTGTCATCCAAGTTTCATGAAGTGACCCAGACTAAAATATGAGTAAAATGTAGGAGATCTTGTCGTGCTTCCTTTTTAGAGAAGCAAATTTGTTTGATACTTGCTTTAATATTTTAACAAAAAGAAAGCAAGAACTAAAAATAAACAAATGAAAAAATAACACATGTATACTATATGCTTATTTCTACTTGGATCTTGAAAGGAGCCAGGTAGGGCCAAGGAATGGCATTGATGAAAAGAAAACCATACATTAGGACAGAGAAAATATGGGGAACCATCGCAGCCCTGCTACTACTCATGATGGAACAGGGACAAGACTATCAATCCTCTGGATTCTCAGTCGCTTGATCTGCCTTGTGAGCAACATTCACCCTTATGGGGAGAATCAAATGAAATAATGGATGTTGAATTGATGGTCAAAATTACAGATATTATACATAAATGAGACCTCTGTAATTAAAACACTCTCACTCATTGTTTTACTGCTCAATAACTTCAACTTGAGTAGTGTTCAAGAGAAGAAACTGTTCAAGAACATGGGGGGAAGAAGTGGTCAGTGATAATATGTAACTTGATTCACAGGCACATTGCCAACTCTATTCTTAAAGGCATGATATGAACATTTCCATAATTATAAAAATGATATCAAAATCCTGAAAAGTTGCAGTGGGCCTGTTGATATACCCAGTGTTCATTATTTAACAAACCTACTTAACTAAGTGTCTTAACTGGTTAAAATGAATCTCTTTCAAGACTGCCAAGGTGTGTGGGTCAGTCTCATACAAGCCCAGAGGGATCTGGGTTGGGACTGTCATGCACAGCTGCACAGGCTATGCGTTACACAATTGGCTGCAGTATTCTCATAGACTTCAATGAGAATAGCACTCCCCAGAGGTGTAAAATGCAAAGACCCCAATTCTGGGAATAATCTTAAAATATATTTTAGAAGTGTTTTTAGCCAGGATTTGATCATAATTGTATTAAAATCAGCTTCCTGTAGGTAAGAACATTTTGGGTTTCTTCTACATCCAACAAATGTAAAAAATAGTTTACTACAAAATATTTGTTTGGAGGAGAGTACTGCCATCCTCCCTTGGAATTATTTTCTTTCTGTGCCTATTTCTCAAACATGGGGCTGGAAAAAGTGGCCTTGATGCATAGAAATTCAGGCATATGGCAGATAGGTGAGAAATTATTTTGAGGGGGGTGGTTTACATATATTCTCTATCCCACGGAATTCCCCTGCACTATAAAAGAAACCATTCCTATTTTCAGCTTAAAAAAACAATTTCAAGAGAATGGGAGTATTTCATTTCCCTTTAAATGGCCTCAGTACTATCTGTAGCTACAACCTCTATGATATTATTATGGTGTTAAATTGAAGACTGAGGATGCACATTTTAGCAGCACATATATTATTCTTAGTGAAATAGGTGCTTCCCAAAATGCAAACTTAGAAAATGCATTTATTATTGTTTTTGTATGTACCTGTCATTATATATTGTTACTTGAGCTTTTATTAGACAGTGTTCTACAGGCTGAGATGTGCCTCCACCCCATCCCTCTCTGCCTTAAATGTCCTCTACCCTCCACAGTTGGGAAGAGGTTGGCTGAATGCTCTCTGATGATTTCCACCTGTGCTACCCACTTCTCCAACCACAGCCAGCCTGGAACTGCTAGAGGCCATGGGATTTTAAGGAGTGCTCTGTTCACTTGAGCTCTATTTCTGTTCTTCACTGCAGAGTTTATTACACCACCTGGGAGAAGAACTAGCTTTAATTCATCTTTTGAGACTTTGATTGATTATTGGTAATAATAGTTTATAAAAAGGTTATTTCCCATTAGATGCCATTTTGAACAGATTTGTACATTTTTCTATGACTGTTATAGCTTGGTGGATGGGAAAGTCAAATAAATACAAGACAAGAGATATAGAATCAGCAGTTTAAGTCATGAAACTGGGAGACAATATGGTAGGGTATACGGAAATTTACTTTGCAAACAGTTTTTAGGAAACCAATAATTCTGTCTAGAAAGTTCAATTTTCTACCTGTTTTTTTCTTCTCCTCTCTTCTCCATCTGAAGTTATTTCCCTAGGTCCTCTGTATTGACTGTACATCTACAGACAGCCTTTATTAAGGATAGTAATGCAGGAACCTATGAACCCCCTTCTTCATTAGCCATCTTCATCATCAATGCCCCTGTCATTCCTCAGTGGAGTCAATGAGACAGAGACATGTCAGTAATTTCACTTTATATGGATATCATGGATTTTTCTCCTTTCCTACCCAACCTGCTTACAAATTATGTCCCTGTGGTCATGATGGAGCTGAGAAAACAAGGATAGATGTATCAGCACAGATGTCTTACCTAATGTCAGCATTTAAAACAAGGAAGCTTAATAGAATTATAGACAAAAAGGAGTGGATTTTACTGTATGTAAGTGATAGCTCATTTTTTTAAAAAAAATAAAGTATATATTTCTCTTTAATAAATGTTCTTAGAGGATCCACTATTTGCTAAGATTGGGTTCAATTGTCAGGAAATGAGTTACCAACTTTGCTTATCTATGTTTTTGTACTTATCCCCGATAGCTACGATTTTCTGAAAGTAATTGTTGATACAATGATGGGAATAATATTACTTTCAAATATTCATCAGCATGAGGGCATAATGTTTATGTCTACCTTGAATCTGACCTCTATCAATAAGCCTTACCTGACCAAATTTTCCAAAGAATTCTTCAAAGAGGAGGCAGCAACTCCTAGTTAGAAGAGTGTTTTCTCATGTCACCATAACTTTTATTATCTTTATTTTTTAGATAAGGAAAGTCAAGCCCAGTATGGTTAAGGAGCTTGTTTCACTGCTCACAGCCAGTTAGTAAACTAATAAGTAACCCAGACTCAGGGTTGCCAACTCCACTCTTCTTTCTGCCATATCACATCACCTCCCAGATGCCCTCTCCTTAACCTGGCTCAGTGGGTGGCACTTGGTGATATGATGCATCTTTTCCTCTCACAAGTGGACCTTTATGTTTGGAAGGCTTCAGAGATGACATTTCCTTCCCACTTGCAATGCAACCTGAATATGAAATGACAACACAGGACCCAAAGAAGGACAGCATGATTATGAATATGAGTGTCTCTGCCCAATGGATATATAAATACAACATCTCCACACACTTTCTCCTTCTGCATTTTCACTTACCTCTTGTTCAGCTTCTTCAAATCAAGTTTCTCTCCAGGACATCCTTGTTTCTCTCTATGTTTTCCCCCTTTAAGCTCACCTTCTGGAAGTCTTCCAGGCTACTTAAACACCCATATCCCTCATTAATAACAAGCTCTCCTCTGATGCAATCAGATTATTGTATACTGCCCTTTCTTTTTCCTTCCATTTATCTTTAGTCACTCATTGTTTGCTCTTTATTCAATGCACATATTTGTGATATCTCTAATGTCAATGATTGCACATTTTTTGCTCTATATAACACAATTAAAACTTACACTCAAGTACTTGTGGTTAACTTGATTGATTATATTTCACTAGATTCCCCTTTTGCATTCGTCTGTGAAATGTGAAGTTGAACATTTATTTATAAAGAAACTTCTGCTCAGCATACCAACAACTGTGTCCTGAATATCTATTTTCCTGTTTGAAAAACCTATTGAGTCTCACAGGATGGGTCAAAAGGGTCATGCACTTAATGCTTGCCAATATATCTAGAGTTCAATATTAATCCATTGGTTCCACAAATCCAAATTGAGCTTCAAGTTTGTGAAGCCCCTGGTTTGAGCCCTGCTGTTATGAAAGAATCAACCTTTCTGAAAGACAAGATCTTGCTTATAAAGACTAGGGATAAATTTTGACCAATGATATACAATCTTTCTTAGAAACCTCAACCTCCAAATGAAGTATTTAAATGTATAAAGATTGGCAAATGTAGTATTAATGACCATATCCATTTCTATTTATTTTCTTCTTTAATCTTTTTTTTCCTTTTACTTATATGAAGATGTTAAATCAACTTAAAATATGCTGGAATAATGATGACATTAAGACCAATAACACTTTTATTCATTTTAAAATGATGGGGTGTCCTCCACAGCTCTTCTCCTCCAAACAACCCTCATTCCAAACAACAGAGCCTATCTGTCTTTAAATACAAATGTTCACATACCCAAGGAACAGAGGAGTCAGAGAGGCAGCAGAAGGGGAAGCATGCAGAGAAAGGCATTGGTACCCTAAGGGACAATTTTTATCTCAGGAGAACTGACCTTTTTGAGAAAGCAAAGTGAATTATCTTTCTCATCCTTTACTTTTGCTGTGACATCATTAAAATGCATGCTATCTACCAACACTCGTTGTTTTGTATTCATAACCTTAAACTAAAATTAATCAGTTGTCACAAGGACTTAACACACTTGTTAATGGTTCCTAGCCAAAATCTGTATTGTTACAAGAAAAGCAGCTTTTTATATGCACCCTTGAGAAAAACAACAGAGGAGAATTAACTGATGGACATTGAACATTCTTTTATTCTGTTCAGAAAACAACAGTCTTCATTCTCTTCTCTGGTTGTTGAACTAGTGCTCTGCTGTTTCATGTTTGACATGTTTAGTGCCTCAAAAGGAGGAAATTCCTTTTGTTTATGTCTGATGAAATAAATTGGATCCTACAGAGTTTAATAAATACATGGATTTAGCTAATACACATATATTAAGCTCTAATTCAGAGCCCATACCCTTACTATGGGTTTGTTACTCAACACATATATCTTGAGAACTGAAGGAATTGTTGAAGCCTTACTTATGAATGACTAAAAGTGGTTGCTTTTGAAAAACTCAGTCTATCAGGCAAAAGATAAAAAAAAACAAAACAAAACAGAAAAACATGACAACATGGTTTAATTCTCTAAAAAGGATAAGCACATTCCCCAAAGAGGAAACTTGGGAGACAAAGGAAAGACTTCTTGAGGGGGTCATCAAAGCTGAATCTTGCATAGTTCTGTGAAGCCTACCTATTTGGGGGAAGATGATGTAAAGTCATGGTGACCAGAGGGAAGGGAAGAGATAAGACAAGGCCTGGAGAGATGAGCTGAGGTTAGATGGCATTCTGGGGACAATTCATACCACTGGATAGTTTTAGGAAAGGGTGTGACCTGATCGGATTTGCATTTTACAATTCTCTCTGGCCTCGTTGAGAAAAAAGTTTGGAGGAGACTATGACCAAAGGAAGAAAGTTCAAATTAGTTCCTTTTTTAGTGCTCACATGAAAGATGATGGTGATGTGGCCTGTATGAAGGTAGCATAGTTGAGGGCAGGAAGATGTGTTGAATTCAGCCTATATTAAGGAAGACAAAGACTCAACATGATTCTCTGGATGGTCAGATGTGAAAAGCATTCAGGTATGAGAAACATGTAAGCCTCCAACCTCCAGTACTTTATATTCTGTTTGAGAAAGTGCAGCTGGAAATTTAAACATTGATATTTTTATTGTTGTAGAAGTCATTGAACTTTGTGATTTGATAATGTCCTGTGATGTTATTTATTATTTATATGACTGGCAGTTACTTTGCATGTTATGACCACTAGTGGATGAAAAACATGTGGTACTAACAGATAATCTAATATACTAGTAAATATTGCTGTAACATGACTAGAACAACATTAGTAACACTAGTTATATGTTAAACAGATAAAGCAAAATGGTTAATGGTTAATTAATTTAAGACTTTTTTTCTTTTATAAGCCTCTGAGGAGGAAAATAATCTTTCTGTTGTGCAATTAGGAAGTTGAGCAGACATATTTATGTTTCAGAATATCTCTAGGCAATGGATTACTCACTCCTTAGATCAATATTTGATCCCTGTTTGTCAATACGTTCTTTCTTCTGTCTGACCAGGGTCCCTCCAATTTATTTAAGCCCTTTTACTGGGTCTGCTTAGGTTTCTTTTTGCTCTACCAAATGTAGTTATTCCCTCTGTAGAGTTGCTCATCAGTATGATCTCATGCATTCTTGCTGTGCTGGGACTGTGGTGCTGGGACTGTGGTTATCTGCCTTTGTTTTTGTAGCTCTATTTGAAGAATATGCTAGCATATCTCCCTAATACTTGCATGTGCTTTCTAAACACACCTCAGCTAGTTCCTGCTATCTAGAGTGGGGAAAGAACAACTTATCTTTACTATTTTCCTGAAGTTTTCATTTCTCCTAAAAATTTTGAACTTCCTCCCCGAGAAATGTATATTGGATGTTTGTTCCACGCCACATGTGCCCCAAATAAGCACTAGACATTTCCAGGGAAGTTGCTAAGTATCTTTGGTCCACAGAAACATGGCTCAGCATGTCCTGGATGAGAAGCTGGGACAAAAGGAAGATCCGGACCTGCCTATGTCACAGAGCACATGGATACCCATATTTAATTCATCACATAATCAGAACATGCCTGGCCTAGAAAAATTGTAAATTCACATGTTTTATTTCTAGTGCCCCAGCCTTTACCTTTAGGGAAGCCCCTCAGCCAGCCTACATTTTCTGTATTTTTCTATTCTCTGATCAAACTTACTCCCAGAAAGGGATCTTGTTTAATTTAGATGTGTATTTCGGACTATGTACTACAACTCCCTGGGAGGCTTTATTTTAAGCCTTCTCTGTATTTGTGAAATGGAAGGCGTTGCTCCCCATAAAAGGAATGCAGGTGCTAAAAAGCAGGTGGTGTGGCTCATTGGGGGGATAGTCGGGGTTCTCCCCAGAGCTCTTTATATGTGGCCATAGAGTCACAATCTATTCTGCCTCTATATAAAGCAACTTTACATCTGAATAATGACTCAGTTCTTCCCTCCAGCTGTTAATGTTGGTGACTCACAGAGTCTGCATTTAGAAGGCAATGCAAACTCTGAGGCTACATCCCTTATGGCAGCTGACATGAACACAGCTTCCAAGGCTGTGTAGTCAGATTTGGACCCAGAATCTTAATGCAGGGGGGCACTTTGGTGATCTATTCTGAGCATCCTCTGTAGTATAGGGTGTGTAGTCCATATTTCATAGGATTTTGTAAGGATCAAATGAGTGTAGTGTAAAGTTCCCAGACCAGCACAGCATGCAGATTGTAGGATCTTATTATACATCATTCCCACTCTACTTCTTTCTAAGTCCAAATCTGTGAGCTTTGTGTATGTTTTCATCTCCATCTCTGCTGGGGGGAGAGGAGGAAAGGTTATGTTAGAGAAAGTTATCCTGGCTGTCTGAAATTTACCATAAATTCAATATGCCACAGCCTTTTTAGTGACCTGTAATTTACACAATGGTGATATATTCCTGGGCTGCTGAAAAGAAAGGTACTTATTCAGATACTTATGGAGTAATGAGAATAGACCCCCTGGCTCTAGCTGAGTAGTGTGTGCTTTGACCAATCTGTAGTCTAGATTGCACATGGTAGAGAAATTAATTAAAATGAAACACATTTATGCATCTGTCTACTTCTTCATACATGGGCATATATAAACACAGCTCTGTAAATACCAGTATCTTCTCAGAAAGGTCTGCCCCAAAAGCAAAATTAGAAGTATAGTAACTGCATTCACTCTGGGGGAAGACCCACAAAGGTATCACAATTCTAAGAAATAGCTGAGGATGTTTCCCCTTAAGCCAGAAGGTCCCTTGAAATGGTTAAGGTTGAAATATATTAACACTAACTTTCTTACCCAGACATTATAACTATAAAATTAAGTGGTAACTTTGTCCCACAAATGCTCAAGTGGATTGAGATCTGGTGATTGTGGGGGTCACCTAAGCAAGGTAAAGTCTCCCTCATGTTTTTGAAATCACTCCTGCACAATACAAGCATCGTGGCATGGAGCATTGTCTTGTTGGAAGAAGCCATCTCCATTGGGATACGCCATCAACATGATAGGATGAACCTGATCATATATTACTTATTAATTACTGATCATCAACAATACTTAGGTATGTTGTGCTATTCAGATGTTGTTCCACACGAATTACAGGGCCCAAATCATGCCAGGAAAACATGCCCCAAACCATAACACTGCCCCCACTAGCTTGAAGGATTGTACTCATGCATGTGGGGTGCATGCTTTCATGCTGTTTCTGCCAAATTCTTACTCTGCCATCTGCATGATGTAACTGGAAACGTGATTCATCAGACCACACGACTTTTTTCCAGTGCTCAACTGCCCAATCCCTGTGTTCCTGTGCGAATTGGAGATGTTTTATCTTGGTAACTGCAGACAGCAAAGGTGTTCGAATAGGCCTTCAGCTTCCATATCCTATATGATGCAGTGTACGGCTAATTTGCCTACAAACATCAGTGGTCATAATAATCTGGCCACCCAGTGTGTGTGTGTGCATATATATATTCCAGGATTCATAAATGAGAAGGACTCACAAGTGAAAAGGAAAGGTTGAATTATCCAGTGTGAAGTGCACATGTATTGAAAGTGACAAAAAGTCTTGCTTTCACTCACTTCTCCAGTCCTATGTCTCTGTTAGCAAGCTGTGTGAGTGTGTGTGTGTGTGTGCATATGCACAAGCACGTGCCAAGTGACCACCTACTCACAACTGCCATCCTGGAAACATTTGCTTTCTGAAGTCCACCCTCCTCATGGGAATAAAACTTTTAAAAGTACTGTATCTCACAGCACTGAAATGCACACGGGCCCGGGTGGCAGTTATTTTATGCCTGTTGGGTCCTGCAGCCCACAATAAAGGAGGAGCGACCTGGGCTTTTTCCAGCATCACGACACACTGTTCACACATCAGAAGCCGCACAACAGAGACAGGAGATGCTTATGGGCTCCTGTTTGCATGATGCCACTTTAGTAGCTTGGCTCTGGGTTTTCCTAGGAAGGGAGCAGAATGGGATGTGTGGAGTGTGAGTTTGACCCTCCCCCATCAGCAGAGATAAAGGGTATAATTTCCAGAATGGCCTCATCTGAAATTTGCATCATATCAGACTCTTCCCACACATTTGCAAGACCTCTGTCCAGAGATAGGGGCATATTCACACTCTCCTACTTTATTTCTCACATAGCATTCTAAATTATCCTCAACCTGAGCATGCTCATGTTTAATGCCTTTTTATGAAAGCAACTTTGCATTGGTAATAACCAGAATAGGGATCTGTTATGGAGTTTTCTAACTTTCCCTCACTGAAGGATAGATTCCCAAAATTTCACTAAGAAATGAAGTAGGGTAGGAATGAGGGTAAGAGATTTCTCTACATTTCTCTTTGGGTAAAACCAAGGGCATTTGAATGCCTTTAGAGTTTCTAACCTTGGGTGTTGAACAGATTAAGGTCCAGCATGTGTGGTGGTGGGGTATGTACATACTATGAATGTGTGTCTCAGTATTTTCTATCATGTAGTCATTGATGGATGTAGTCATTGATGCAGTTTATAAGGTCGGATCTGTCATTCATACAAGTAATATATATGTGTGCAAATTCAACCAAGTACTGAGAGGAGCCACAAAAATGATGGAGGGGACAGAGGCCCTAACGTGTGAGGTGAGATTAAAAGAATGTAGTGTGTAGCTCTGCGAAGCTGCTGTCTCATAGCCTCTGCCTCGGGGCTGCAAACCCCCAAAGAGGAATTTGCAGGCTAGTAGAAGGGGCATTACTGAGAAGAAAATGAGCAGAGAGGAGTTGTCTGCATATCAGGGAAAAAAGTTTGTTGGACTAGAAGCTATTAGGCAGCAAAATTACCTCCCCAGGGAGATAGTGGAGTCTATGACCCCATTAAGGGGGACATAAAAGCCTGACGGGATGGTCCAGTTTCCCAATTTGTTGCAGGGAGCGCCTCCCCCTGGCCTGCAGAGACTTGGTGAGCTGGAGGATGGCATGTGATTCTTACCATTTATGGTGCCAGCCTGGTGCTGAGAGGAATACTGAAGGTAGGACGCCCCAGCTACCTGGATCTGACACCCAGGTTAGACTTTACCATTCTCTGAGCTACATTTAGGTATTATCTTCAGACTCTCTTTTCCTAAATCTTCGGTCTATTTAAATGAAATAAAACCTCCGGGTTGTTTAGGAAGCAGCATCATTTGACACATGTTTCAACCTGGAAGGGTTACCCCAGATATTTTTTAAAATGTACATGTGTGTCCAGTGGGGAGTTGGGTAGAAAATGAACCTGTTTGAATTGCAATTTATCTCAAAGTTAACTATTCGTGTGCAGCCTATGTTATGTTGTGTGTGAATTCTGCAGCCACGCTAATGGAATATTAATATATTCTTACTAAGACGACAGAGAGAGGTTTAAAAGGAAACAAGAAAAAGAAAATAAAAAGAAAAGAACAAATGAAAGGAATTGAAACCAGTTGGATTATAAGGTTGCAGCCACAACCCCCTGGGGGGAACGTACGGGGAAAGAGAGGCAGTGCTTTCTCTTTATCTTGCAAGCAATTACTGGCAATTTGTTCTGACCAGTAAAACTTCTGATATTATCATGGTTGCTGAGTAATTTATCATCAAAGTTTAATGTGAAAACAGGTGACTGTGTAATCACCAATCTAGGAACAGAAATAGAATCGTTATTATTTCTGCCTGAAGAGAGATTTTTTTTTCTGTCAATTGACTTAATGGCCAAAAGGCTGTTCATCATATCACCATGAATTATAAAACCTCTATTAAATATTCATAAAAGTTTTGAAATGAATGTGTGATAGAGATGAAAGCTGGGCTAATTTAAATACCTACCAGACCTGTCTTAATTACAGAGGTAAAATGAGATATAAAAATTATAGCATCAAGGAAAAAAAAACCTTGAAACAGTTCATTCCATACATCATAGAAAATGCCTTACACCCACCATACACAAAGCGGGGAGCTCATGGGGCAGCACCAATGTCCATCTCCCTGAAAGCATTGCTGAGATGGAGTTGGTAATGTCTTCTACTGAAAAGAGAAGGGAAGCATCTTTGGGACTTTAGGCCAAATGATCTGTGCTGGCTCTCCTAAATGCAAATAAAAATCACAAGTGTGGAAACACATCCATTTGTACCTGCTCAAGTTCTTAGAAAAACATTGTGAGGCCAAATAGAAGTCAGGATGTGACCAAAATAAATCCAAATGAAAGTCCCCACTAATTTTTCATACAATGATTGTGTGGAAGTGACACAAGACCTGTTTTTTTAAAATATGTTTTAACTGATTTCAAAGAGGAAGGAAAAGGTAGAGAGAGATAGAAACATCAATGATGAGAGAGAATTATTGATCTGCTGCTGCTTCCTGCATGTCCCAAACCAGGGTTCAAGCCCACAATCCGGACATGTGCCCTGACCAGGAATTGAACAGTGGCCTCCTGGTTCATTGGTCAAACACTGAGTCCCACTGTTTTGTGTTAAGCTTCAGCTATCACAACCTCTTCTGCCATCTGAAGAGGAGGTGTTCTCCAGGGGTGGTGAAATAGTCCTAGGAGAAGCAATCAGAAGCCAAGACATATTCACATTCCCAAATAGGCTCACACATAATTTTCTAGGCAAAGGCATTTTCTCTTCATCCCCAGACAGGATAATAGAAATGCAGTTCCAACTTTGATCTTTCATCTTTAGGCAAATATCAAGGCTGACATTAAGAGCTATAGTATTTGTGAATTGATCATTAGTGCATAATTGATATACACATATCAATGTGGTCCTGTGCAATAAAATATTTTCTTTAACTAATCACAGATGTTTTGATGGGCATAAAGAGGAAAAGAGAAAAGGATGCTTTCAGGGGCATAGGTCTGTGTTATAGCATGTTGGACTCTCAGACTAACAGTCGGATAACAGCAAGCTTGACCTTGAGCAAGGTGCTTCACCAGCAACATCTGTAAAATGAGGGGATTAATTTGGTGGTGGCTAAAGACCCATCCAACTCTAAAATTCTGTAAGTCTACAATTATAAATAGGATGATAAGATGCTCTCTGGCTCTAAGGCTGCCACCCAGGAGAATGAATTCTAGTTTTAATTTCCTTTTTGGTGATAGGAAATCTGAAGACAGGCAAGGTTAAATGACCCACCCGGAGGCCCAGAGCAATCAGTGGTGAAATCACAGCCTCAGCGCACAGCCTGGCTCCTTGCTTCCAGTCTCATCGGCTTATTGAGACCAAGTCTTTTAGGCTGCTTGTTAGTATATTATTGGCTTATTCATATTGACATCTTAGATGGTACCATTAATTCAGTGAAAATGTTCTATTTTTAAAATATTTCATAAATAGATATTGCCTCTTCAACAAAATTCTAGATTCCCAGGCATGCACAATAGATATACATGTAGCTTTGTGTTTGTTTAATGTTATTTAATACCTAGACTATTATCACAAATAATTTGAAAATGTTTAAATTAAAAACA
The DNA here is from genome assembly GCF_000327345.1 of Myotis davidii. NCBI lineage: Eukaryota > Metazoa > Chordata > Mammalia > Chiroptera > Vespertilionidae > Myotis > Myotis davidii. The sequence goes on along the minus strand of NW_006292687.1, from coordinate 5,338,071 downwards.
CAGAGCAATATCAGTAAAATCCAGGGAGGAAATGTTCTGCTAAGAAGTTACTGACAAGCATCTTAAAATGAACAGATGGTAAAAATATATATTTCTCTCTTCCCCCACTTTACCTTCCTTCCTCTCTTCCACACCTTTTAAATTCTTACTTAATTTAGTCAACCCATTTATTTTTTCTCTTTCTTATTTCTTTCTCATTAGTCTGCCAAGAGCCTTCCTGAGCATTGCTTAAGCACCTCTGATTATTTCTCTTAACCAAGGCACCTTGTCTCCTAAAGTGCCTCAGTGTGCTAGGGGCTGGCTCCCACAGCAGAGGCCAAATGTCAACTGGTAATGACAGTCAGTTCCAATGGCTTTCAAAGGTAAATAATACCATTACCCAGATAAATCCTGAACCAGAGTCTTTTCTTTTCTTTTCTTTTTTTTTGTAGAGGATTAGTAAGTCCATCCTCAGGTTGAGATTTGGTTCCTAGGTTAGAGTGTTGAAAGGAGGAAAAGATGAAGGAAAAAGACCCATGAGAAGGATTAGTGAAAGAAGGAGAAAAAGAATGTCACAGAGACACTATAGGATGGACTTTGTGAGGACAATGATTGCAAGTGTGTGTGGTGAGTGCAGAATGTGGGTTCAGTAGCATCTTCAGTTTTCAAGTCTTAGATTCAGTTGCTCTGTATGTGCTTTCATAGTTATCAGAAATTTGATCTGAGTTTTATTTCAAAATAATATTTTTTCTGCACACATTCACATACCTGAATAAAATTCCAGGGCCTAACACAATGCTGAAGGGTATAAGTGGCTTGGTATACATTCTTTAATAGAAAGTTTAGCCTACCTATTGCATACCAAAAATAAAACCCAAACTCCAAAACTTAACAGTTTAAAGCAACAACCATTTTCTTATTTCTTATGATTGTGTTGCTTGAGTGGGCTCACTGAAGTAATTTCTTTGATCTACATCAGGTATGTCAAGCTAGCAGCCTGTGGGCCACATGGCTCATTTATTTGGCCTGTGTTAGCCTTTGATTTTGTCATGCTGGATCTTCATGATGCCATTGGATCTATAGTCACCTACGCTGGATCTTATAAGATGGTTCACTACAAGACACCCACCTGGCAACTGGTGCTGGTTGTCTGGTCAAATAAAAAAGCAAGCTCCTCCTCCATGTGGACTTCCCATGTACCTTTAACTTCTCTCAGCATGACAATGGGTTATCAAGACCAATTAAGCAGAAGCTTCTGTCTCTTCTTAGGCCTAGACCTTGAACTACTACAGCACCACTGCCACTGCATTCCATTGGTTAAATCAAGGTCAGCTGAGCACCAAGTGAGGGGATGATACAGGGTATGAGGCATAGTTCAGTTGGGCGCACAACATTCAATTAGTAACCAACATTAAGTAGGTAATACAGAAGAAGAGCATTAAAATATAGTTCTTAGGATGCACTTAGATAAAATTGTAAAGGCTAGCCATTCCTCTGAGAGGATAACATAAAAACCCAGAATGACAGGAGAACAGTACCCTCCATACTGCCTTGTAAGTTAACTAACTTCTGAGTATCTACTTAAAACTATTCAGTAGTGTTAGTTTGTCATCTCTGAGTCAGTTATTTATTTTATCCACAAATTTCTAAAACATGTATAAGCAGCAGGATGCCCTTTCCTGGTAAAAAACATTTTGAGGGGCTACTTTGAAACAGTAGCTGTGGTCACTTTATCACAGAAATGATGACAATTAGCTAAGGACTCAGAACAGTAGGGTGTCAGTATTTCTGGCCACTCATTTTAACTACCTACTCCATCCTTGGAGGCCTTTCATCAGCATCCCTGATGAGTGGGAGCCCAGTCTCAGCTCAGGCGACACCTGCCACTCCCAGAGAAAGAGAAGGATGATGTTGAGGAACTTGATGTGAATCCACATCAATCTATGTGCTTGCATACAGTGACTTGTTTAAGCTGCACAACAACCACAGTCATACGCCATGTCCAAGGTGAGGAAACTGAGACTTGAGTGCTTTGCTGACTTATCCAAGGTCACACAGGTACTAGGGAAGATCATCTTTTTAGACTCTCTTGACTTAGATTGTTGATCACTGAGTGCAAATCTCTGTTGCTATGATTTTCACTTATTGTTCTTAATTCTACCACTTACGGAGATACATTTCATTTTCTCACCTTCAGTCCCCCATCTTGTCTTACCTTGTGACTTTGCCTTATATTTAATAAAAAAGTAGAAAAATATCCGTCAGGCCCTAACCAGTTTGGCTCAGTGAATAAAGCGTCAGCCTGTGGACTAAAGGGTCCCAGGTTCGATTCCGGTCAAGGGCATGTACCTTAGTTGTGGGCACATCCCCGGTGGGGGGCATGCAGGAGGCAGCTGATCAATGTTTCTCTCTCATTGATGTTTCTGGCTCTCCCTTCCTCTCTGTAAAAAATCAATAAAATATATATTTAAAAAAAGAAAAGAAAAATATTAGGCAGAAACTTTTTCAGCTATCAAGGGCCAAAGCTCCTAAAAGGTGCATTAAGCTCATACTTATTGCCCATTATTCTGGGTGACTGGTATTCCCTTGAGCCCATGGTCCAGTCCAGATATTGCCTTAGTTTCCTGCTCCCCTTAAAGTCAAAATACTCAATTTTTCTATATTCATTGTAACAGATCCCTCACTTCTCATTCTGTCGTCAATCTACTCCAATTGAGCTCAATCTTTCACTTCACCCCAAATTGACTAGTCAATCTCAGTAACACAGTCCATTCTGACAAATTCAAGGACCACATTTCTGTCCTTATTTAAAATTATAGCAGCATTTTCTATGGTTACCCATCCCTTTTTTAAAAAAAACAAAAATATGTTTTTTTTTAATTTTATATTTTTTAATTTTTTTTAAAATTTTTTATTACAAAGGGTATTACATATGTGTCCATTTTCCCCCCTGCCCTAGACAGTCCCCTAGCCTCCCCTATCCCCCAGTGTCTTATGTCCATTGGTTATGATTATATGCATGCATACAAGTCGTTTGGTTGATCTCTCACCCTTACTCCATCCTCCCCTACCTTCCCTCTGAGGTGTGACGGTCTGATCAATGCTTCTCTGTTTCTGGATCTGTTTTTGATCATCAGCTTATGTTGTTCATTATATTCCACAAATGAATGAGATCATGTAATATTTCTCTTTCTCTGACTGACTTATTTCGAAGGTGGTTTTTTTTTTTTTACAAGAATAACAAAAATTTTGCTAAAGTTGTGTCATATAATGAAAATAATCCATGATGGTAGTCTGAAGAATGTTAAATGGAAATCAGGCAGAGGCTAAATTAGCACCTCCTTAGAGATCCAGGAGCCAGTGTACCAAGTGGTCATAGTGT
>NW_006292687.1:5300181-5334407 GCF_000327345.1 Myotis davidii | reverse complement strand
TAGTCCCATTTGTTCATTTTCTCTTTAGTTTCAAGTGTCCTAGGAGCTGTATCAATGAAGAAATTGCTTCAGCATATGTCTGAGATTTTGTTGCCTTTGGATTCTTCTAGAATTTTTATGGTTTCCTGACGTACATTTAAGTCCTTTATCCATTTTGAGTTTATTTTTGTGTGTGGTGTAAGTTGGTGGTCTAGTTTCATTTTCTTGCATATATCTGTCCAACTTTCCCAGCACCATTTATTGAAGAGACTATCTTGGCTCCATTGTATGTTCTTGCCTCCTTTGTTTTTATTGATTTCAGAGAGAAGGGGAAAGGGAGAGAGAGATAGAAACATTGATGAGAGAGAATCATTGGTTGGCTGCCTCCTGCATGCCTCACATCGGGGATCAGGCTGCAACCTGGGCATGTGCACTGATGGGGAATTGAACTGTGATCTCCTGGTTCATAGGTCGAAGCTCAACCACTAGGCCATCTCTTTCTTATTGGAACATTTTTTGTCTCTGTCTTGTTGACACTGTATTCTCTTGGATATTTTACTACTCCACTGGTAACCACTTCTCACTCCTGTTTGTTGGTTATTTCTTTATGACCTAAATACTGGGGTGCTCCAGGGATCAATCCCAGTCCCACTTCTTTTTTTAAAATAATTTTTATTTTTAGTAAAACATGAAGCTAGACTTTAAAAGCTCAAATTGTACTAAAAAACTGAACTAAAAGTAGCATTCCTTCTCCCATGCCTCCCCAACTCCTAATTCTACTCTCCAGAATCACCTACTTTCAACTATTAACAGTCTCTTCTGGTAATTAATTTAATTTTTTAAAACACTCATGTTGCAATTGTTTTATTTACCCATTTTATACATTAGGCATTTATGTTTTCTCCATGGAAGACAGGTATTTCAGGTATTTCTTGCATGGCTTTGATTTTCTGTTTTCAGTTTAATGTGTAGACTCAGGTAATATGAATAAAGAAAAAATAAAATATGTGGATGTATGGATAGTTATCTGAACAGAAATAAGTTGAATCTTGGTGTCTTCCAAGAAAGGAACAATGAGATCAATGTATAGAGGCGAAGCAGGTCTTTTCTATAGCACTTTAGTTTTGTTGGGGAAAAAAACAAATCAGGGCTACTGCACCCCCTCCCCCTCCCCCTGCTCAAACCAGAATGAAGCACTACCTTGATCATGTTTAATTATATTACAAAATGGACCAGGAAAGTGAGATGGTATCTCAGAAGGGTTCATTGGTCTCTTTTTAACGTGTTCATTTTTTTTCTGAATACATGTAATATGGATGTGTAAACCAAGTCTTTCCGACTTCTCAGGAAATGAACTATATAAGAATATAAGCTTGTGCTGTTACATATTTATATGTACTATAAGTTACAGAGACTATTAATAAATATTTTAAAATATAAAAGTATGTAAGCAATGCCCTTTATCTAATAATTAAATTTATAATTGTCCCCCTGAAACTCTGTGTGACCTTACTTAGGTAGGTCCAGTGCATTGCACCTGGAATGTAAAACATTTGTTTTACAGCTGGGGACATGCCAGGGCCACTGGAATTGATGGTTATGGTCCTCCTAGAAGGCTTGGAAGAGGATGGACTATTAAGCACAGATTCTTGAACTCTCCTCCCTTCTTCCCCTCTTCTGCCACCCAGTGATATGACCAACTTGATTGTTTCTTGGTTACAGGGAGTCCATTCCTCTTTTCTCTGATGAGGCACTGAACAAAAAGTAGAGGGATTTCTATTGCAAGCATAATCTGACATGCAACACAAGAGATAAACTCAGAAATCAACCATGTTCAGACATAGCCCAAGTGAACTGTAGTTCACTGAAATAACTTAAAGTTCATGAAACTCCCATGAGTATTTATAGACAAATTCTTTGTGTTATAGTTGGGGTTGGGGAGGGAGAGGTGCTGAATATCATGTAAAGACTAAAGGGCAAAAAAAATTAAAAATTAAAAAAATAAAGATGAAACGGTGGTTAGAAAATCCCAATCCCCAATCCACTTCAATAAAAATGTTGAAAAATGACAAATACACATGAAATAATAGTGGAATCCATACAGGTCTATATTATCAAGTGCTGAATAAATGATATTCCCCAAAGAGAGAGATGATGAGGGCAGGATCAGCTGAGTTGGGGTTATTAAGAAGAGGAAGGCAGTACAGTTTGTGAGAGGAAGAATGATTGCAACTGGGTCTGGCACACAGCAAAGGGTTTAAACAGATGGAAGGGAAGAGGAGGAGCATTGAAGCTGAAGGGGTATGGAAATGATGATTTAAGCAGGGAGTAGAAACAATATTTGAAGAGATAGAAGCAGAGTTTGAACACAGTAGAAGGTGCAATGCGAAGTAAGGAATTGTATATCAAATGTCATTTCACAGAGTGCATCTTAGTTTTGGTGTTAACAAGTCACCAGGAGGTAACCTGGGATCACTCAAAGGTGCCAGCCTTGAGCGAAAGAGATTGCAGGCCCTACCTGGTTTGTGGCTATCAAGGATCCATGGACAGTGATCTGTCCTCTGTGGTCATCATAACTGTACCCCACCAGATACTCCTCAACCTTGATCTAGAGTCCATGGATCTATGATGGTGAGGGTGAGGAAGAGGGAGGGTTTCAGAAGACAAATGAATGTGAAGTGAGCATTTCTGCATTTCTGAGAGAATAGTCTTTATAGTGCAGGGATATGCATGGAGAAAGTGTTCACACTAGTCTTGAGGCATCTGAAAGAACATGTTATTTCATTTCTAATGCCATCCTTCTGACTCCCTAAAATTAACTTTCTCTCTGTTCATAGACTTTCTTAGGAGCAACGTTTTTCCCTTGATGAAGAGCTGGCAATGCCAAGGGTCTCTGTAAGGAGAAAAATAATCCACTCAGGGAATTATTGTGCATTTGTGATTGTGTTGCTCTTCTTTCATTCTTTAATAAATGATGCAAGGTAAAAGGCTTCCTTTCCCAGCGTCCACTGGGCCATCTACAGTAATCAGCTAGCTATTGTTCATTGAGGACCCATTAGCTGCACTGCATTGGGCCGGGCACTTTGGAGGGCTATATAAAAACCTTATGCTCTCAAACACCTTACTAATTCTGGGAAGCTGAGATCAATAATTTAGATAATAAATTTTGTGGCATCATTTAAAAAGTGTATATATTAGAGAGAAATGCCAACAGAATCCATGGGGGGGGGGAGATTCTTTACATTGAGGAAGTCAGAAAAAGCAGCATGGAAAAAAAATTGAAGATGGGTGATAAAGGCTGTGTGATGGGGTAAGCTTAGGAAGGGAGTGGATTCCAGGAAGCAGGCACACAGGCGCAGTGTGGGTTTGGGAATGGGCAATGAGGATATTGGCCTAGGCAGAGTGGGTGGGTATATTGACCAGAGATGGGAACTTCCATTTTTTTAAGCATTTACTATTGCCAAGTCCTGTGATATATGCTTTTAATATATTGTCAATTTAATTTTCCAAATAAATATATTCATTAAAAAGTAATAATATTTTTTCTAGCACTCATTATACCTTCAGATCCTCAAGTCCCAGTCCTAAGTAGTCTTTCATTTTTAGTGGACAGGGATGTAGACTCTTATCCCAGGTAATTTGCATAAACTGATGGTGATACTCCCTTTTCACCCTTGCCAATAATTGGTTTGAGGATGCAGAGGCCTAAGCTAATTTGGACCAATAATAAGAACATGATCACATTTGGAAGCTTCCAGCAAACAGTGTTGTGCTGTCAGGGAAAAACAAGGGAAGCTTTCCTGTCTTTCCTAGGGGACATGAACGGGAATGTGTGCTGTCCAGGGGGTGCTAACGGTATCTTGGGATGAGAGGAATCAGATGTGAGATCAAAGTCTATACATATTGGGGAGATTCAATATAATACAAAGAAAGGCAACTGAGTCCTAGTTACAGCCGGCATGTGGCATACACTCAAATGCCTGTCAGGAAATCTGACTTAAGGCAATCAGAGCCAGATCTCTGAAACCTGAAGCTAGACGCATTCTGACACATAATTAGCATGGAAACTCCATGAGGTATACATGAACATAATTTGTCACTTTTCAGATAGAAAAACTGAGGCACAAAGAGATTGAATAACTTGCCTACAGGCATACAAATAATAAGTGTTGGAGCTAGTGTTTTAAAAAGAGCATGTGAATCCAGAAGACATGCTGTCATTCCCCATCCTCTCCTGCCAAGTCCCTCTGGAGATGAGAAAGCAGAGATCCAACATGATCTACGCACACGTAAACCCAGTTGTGTCAGAAACTCATAGTCTTAGGCTGGGCTTCTAGACTGGCACCTTAGACAAAGATAATAGCCACAACAATGATATCATTAATGATGGTATGAACTGGCATTCTGTAGATTTTATAATGCACCAGGCATTGATCAAATCACTTTATAAGGGTTGATTTATTTAGTCTTTCCCAAAACTTTACAAAGTATTTTCTGTTATATCTTTATTTTAGAAATACATACACTAAGGAACAGCAAAATCAATGCCTACTTTCATTGACATCCAGAACAACCACGCTCTGAGCACTGTAGCCAGACTTTTGCAGCCCTCATCTTGAATTGAAGCTATAGCCCAAAGGCAATGAAAAATATCAGCATTTTGCAGGTGAGGAAACTGAAGCACAGGTTCAGTAGCTTGCAGAGTAACATACAACTTGTAAACCTGAGGGGTAAATTCAAGCTACTCTGTCTGTCTCCAGACACCTCTAACACTGCCTCAAGTTTCCATGGATATGGACCATGAAGTACAGGCACCTTGGAAGACTGGGCTTTGGAATTTTCAATTTTGCCTTGGAGAAAACCCCACTCTGAGCTCCAGAAAGCACATCTGCCACAGTCCTGCTGCTCTGTACTTGTCTGGAGATTCCCGGAGGCCTGGCTCTCAGAGGGAGAGCCCTGGACATGTGGCTCAGTTTTAATCAAGTTGGACATGTAAGGAGAGGAGCTTTCCTTGTGGTATTTCTTTATTTCTTCGTCTGGCCCCAGGTTAAACACAGAATCACAATAGAACGTTTCTACAGAGGAAAGAAAAAGAGGTCAATGGAATTTCTTCTGCATTTACAAAGGTCTGTGGCTTGAGCAAGTTTTTATTCTGGTGCTCATCTGATCTGTGTCAGCTCACCTTCTCTGTGGATGTGCACTGGCAAGCGGGTGGCTAATATTTGCTTTGACAAGACTTGGTTTCCCAGGGAGCACAGTGGTTTAGTGCAGCAAAGGACATGTGTGCTGCCGACCCTGTGCTGATACTATTTCCCATCCTTACGGCTTTCCAGCCGGGCAGGATCTAGGGAATAAACCTCAAAATGTACCTGGTGTGACTGACAAAGCTGGAATGTTAATGTGCATCATTCTGTGATCTTAAATTATTCTTTGATGGCTTGGGAATATTTCATGTAAAAAGGAAGATTGTATCTCAAAGTGCAGAATCCTAGAATATAAGTGCTGGAAGAGACCTTAGAGATGGTTTAAACTTTCATCCCAGAAAAAAAATGAATCTGAGAGAAGTGAAGTGTCAAGTTTGAAGTCACACAGGGTATTTTTATGAGGTTCTAGCTAAGACTCAAGGTCTGGTCATTGGTCATCCTCCTTTCAGGTACATTATGGTGTACTTTCTTTTGTTCTACAGATAATTATGTTTATAATCTAAATCTTTACTTGTTGATTCACTAAATAAGAAGAAAGGCTCAGGCAGCATGAGATAGACGTGCATTGTATGTATGAATGGGGCAGAAAAAAGGGCAAATGGGAACAATAGAGGATACACAATGAAAATGTGTCAACCACGATTTTGTTCTCTTTTTTTCTCATCCTCTATGTCTTTTATAAGAGACACCTCAATTATCTATAAATTACAACTTCTAAAGCTTTAACCATAAAAAGTAGTTGAATATTTAGAAAAAAACACCAATAATCATAAACTTGATATATTAAAAATCAAACTTTCACTTATACCTATTTCATTTTATTAGACCAACAAGGTAACTAATTTGAGTATCCCATCAGCTTATCAAAGGCTATTCGAGGTCCTAAGCTTAGTTGGAAGACTGGGGAGGTGCAGTATGGTATAAACTATTAGCAAATGGCAGTGGGCAGTCTAACACTCACAAATGAGCACAACACAGGAGCAAATTATCCTAAAATATAACTGCTCATTTCATGGACTATCAGTCCCTTTTTCTGTAATGGACACAAAGGGCATTTTATCATTACATAGAAATGTATGCTTGTAACATCAAGCATGTATCACCAAGAGTTAAACTTTGATGCTTGGGTTATGAAGGCAGAGTAGATACTTCTTCCCCCCTTCCTCTGTCAAATAAATGAGGGCAATTTAAAGGGGTCAGGGTCAGTTATTTGGAAAATACTAAAACATTTCAGATTGCTATGCTTTTCACTATTGCTGCAACTAGAATAGCAACTAAACACTGTTGAGACCCCAGAGAAATCAGAGAGCTGGAGAAGAGAGTACCTAGTGAGAAGCTTTGTCTTTTGGATATTGGATACAATACACCTCAAGGTTCTTTTTTTGGTTAAATTTAAGAAAAAGTATATTTAATTTTCTTTGGTCTTCTACCTCCTTCAGTGCAATTCTGTTTCAATCTAGTTCCCACCTCTAATGTCCTTCTCTGCTTATTATGTCCACAGACCCTGACTTGCCCAAACAAGTGGTAGGAGTTTTGAATACTCTATTAGAAAGACCTTTTTTTCAATAAGAATATTTGATCTCTGGGAGAAATTTCCATTCTCCTGCTGTAAGATGCCAAAGAAACATCACATTTCTCATTTTCAAAAAGTGTGAGCACATAGCTCAAGTGAATGTAAATTAAGTGGTCATTATTTCATTATTTCCTATGTGAAATACAATGATGCCCTTTTGATAAAATATTAAACCTGTACTGTTTGCATTAGATTCTCTAGGAGTCTCCTGAGGTTGCCTCCCCAACTGAGTTATATAATTTTCTCAACCTCAATCTTAATTTTTGTGGGTAGACAGGAAGTATTAGTTTTCTGGAGCTTTCAGAGAGGACCGAAGCTTATGAAGACATTCAATTGCTCCAATTCATGCCAATGTCTAACAGTTAACATTTTCTCTAAAAATAGCTTAAGAATTTAAGAGGAGCCTGGGAAGATGGTGGAGTAAGAAGCATGGGGAATCTATTTCACCACCTAGACAATAATTGCAGGGGCAGAATCAGTCTGATGTAATTACTTTGTAACTCTGAAGTCTATTGAAGCCTTCCAACTTCCAAGAGAAACTCCAGTGGTAACTAGTGGTTCTTTTCAGTCAACTTCAGCTTTTAGTTCAGAAGCGACTACACCTGCCGCCCCCTCCAGCCCCATGGCAGGCAGCTGTGCATGCATTCCTGGGGCAGCTTGCACACAGCTTACAGGAGCCAGAATGTAAGATAAGGAAGACTGTCCTTCCAATATCAGGAATTTGTATTCTTATCACTGATTGCTGTTTCTGCTAATGAAGGTGTAGGCAAAGGAGTGGGCAGATATTGTTGTACCTCACTTCCATTGTTATAAACCCCACTTTTAGGGGATGTACAGGACTGGTGCCTTTTTGTTTTCCTTCATTTTTAATTTTTATTTTTGGGTGCTAGACATTGAATAATAAAACACTCAAAGGCAACCACGTATATGAGTAACATTAGAAAGTTACCACATGCCTAGGGGAATGCTTGGGCTTAGAAAAGATCTTAAGTTTATACCTCATGCTGATCCTCGACAGTAAGACAGCCTACAACCATAAAAGTAAACAAAACAAAACAGCAAATCTTAGGAATGTAGAGACTATGACTACCAGAGCTACCACATTATTAAAATCAAATGCTCAGTTTTCAACAAAAATAATATCACAAGGCACACACACAGAAACAAGGAAGTATGACCTATTCAAAGGAACAAATAAACCAACAGAAACTGTTCTTGAGAAAGACCAAATAGTGGGACTACCAGACAAAGACTTCAAAATATCTTTCTTAAAAATGTTCAAAGAGCCGAAACCGGTTTGGCTCAGTGGATGGAGCGTCGGCCTGCGGACTGAAGGGTCCCAGGTTCGATTCCGGTCAGGGGCATGTTCAATTCCGGTCTGGGTTGCGGGCACATCCCCAGTGGGAGATGTGCAGGAGGCAGCTGATCGATGTTTCTCTCTCATCGATGTTTCTAATTCTCTATCTCTCTCCCTTCCTCTCTGTAAAAACTCAATAAAATATATTTTAAAAAAATGTTCAAAGAACTAATGAAGATGTGCAGAAAATCAAGAAAAGTATGCAAGAACAAAATATAAATATTAATGAAGAGATAGGAAATTTAAACAAAACTAAAGAGACATTATAACTTAAGAAAGAAATGACTACAGAGAATCAAAGTTGGATTCAATCAGGCAGAAGAAGGAACAGTAAACTTGAAAATATGACATTTGAAATTATTGAGTCTGAGGACAAAAATAAAAAAAATGAAAATAGATAAGGAACTTGTGGGAAACCATCAAGTGGACCAACATATTTATTGTGCAAGGTCCCGAAGTATAGAGAAAGTGCCAAAGAGAGTCTTTAAAGAAATAGTTGCAGAAAACTTCCTAAGTTTAATAAATGACACAAGTATAAACATCCAAAAACTTCAACAAACTCCAAGTGATATGAACTCAAAGAGGTCACATTATAATCAAATTGTAGAAAGTCAAAGGCTGATGGAGAAATGAATGACTCACTACATGTAAGGTATCACAATAAGATTATCATCAGATTTTGCAACAGAAATTTTAGAGGCCAAAAGAGTCTGATATTTTCAAAGTGGAAAAAAATAGTCAACTCTATATTTGACAAAATTGTCCTTCATGGGTAAGGGAGAAATTAAGGCATTCCCAGATAAACAAAAGCTAAGGGAGTTCATTATCAGTAGATATTAGTTGCAGGAAAAGCAAAGGAAGACCTGCAGTTTGAAATAAAAGGACATTTAGATAGTAACTCAAATGTGTATAAAAATATAAATATTTAAGTAAAGATAGGCATTTATAAAAACTATAGCTAGGCAATTATAAAAGTTACTATTATTGTAGCATCATTAGTAAATCTAATTTTTGTTTTCCACATGATCTAAGAGTAATACTTACAAAAAAATGATTAGTCTAAAGCAGTGATTTTTAACCCTTTTCATCTCTAAAACACATAAACTAATTACTAAAATTCTATTTTTTGCTGATTTGACCAAATATAGGGATAATTTTGATTGGTTTACACGTACATAATTATAGCTATTACCTACCTCTTTTCTCCAAAATGACTTTTTTAAAAAATCAGGTACTTATACTGGTATGTAAGTATTTCTTGTACCAAGAATTAACCGGTCAGATGCAACCCTATTATGTGACATGACCAATAAGATACAACTCTATTATATGACTTACATTTATAGTCCAAGACAGGACATTCATACCAGATGGTTATTGTTGTGTTGGCTGTTGACATGTTTTTTATTTGACAATCTAAGGGAAAAGAGGCCAGTACCTCAGACTAAATAGTCAAGTGTTGCATGTTTTAAAATTTTGGGGTACACTGCTTGAAAATCACAAATCTAAAAGGTAGTATTATTTTAACTTTGGCTTATAACTCCACATTTTGATTTCTACATAATTTAAGAGTCATTAAAAACCAATTGTTAGTTTATGTGCTGGAGCATACAATGCATAAAGATGTACCTTTATGATGTTAGTAATTGAAAGACTTGGAAACAAAGTTTTAAAGGAGCAGTCTTTGCATGTTATTAAAGTTAAACTGGTATAAATTGAAATTAGAGTATTATAACTGTATAATGTGAAATGTAATCCCTATGGTAAACACAAATGAAATAGTTATAGAATATACAAAGGAAATGAGAGGGAAATTAAAACTTATTACTATAAAAAAAGAACACAAAAGGAGAGGGTAATGCAAGACATGAGAAAACAACAACAAAAGCTTTAAGATATAAAAAAAGCAAATAATAAAGTAACAGAAGTAAGCTCCTCCTTATCAGTAATTACTTTAAATGTAAATGTAAACTATTCAAAAGGCAGAGATTGGCAGAAAATATTAAAGCTCGTACGTCAACTTTATGCTGTCTACAAGAGACTCATTTTAGATCCAAACACACAAATAGGCTGAAAATAAAAGGATGAAAAATGTTATTCTATACAAACATTAACCAAAAGAGAGCTGGGGTGGGCTATAACAATAACAGATCAAATAAAACTTTAAAATAAAAAAAAAGTTACAAAGGACAAAAGACATCATAGATTAATAAAATGTTCAATATAGCAAAATATATAACAATTATTAATGTTTATGTGTCTAAAATTTTAAAAAGTGCATGAATACTAAAACACAAGACCATAAAAATACTAGAGGCCCAATGCACAAAATTTATGCACGGGGCTCGGCCCTCGCAGCCTTGTGACTTGCCTCAGAATTGCAGCCACGGAGGCTTGCTTTGGCTCTGGCTTTGTCCAGAAGGTCATCCAGAGGTCGTTCAGTTGTCAGGTCTAATTAGCATATTACACTTTTATTATTATAGATACGAAGCAAAAAAAAAAAAAAAAGGATATAACTGAGGGGAGAAATATATAGTTCCACAAAAATAGTTGGGTAATTTAATATGCCACTCAATAAGATAGAAGATAAGCAAGGAGACAGAGAACTTGAACAATAAGTAAACTAATTAGATTTAATAGACACGTATCGAACACTGTACTGAAGAATTGAATATGCAGGAGTGGACACAAGTAGGTTTACAGTTATGAGTATGTAAAACCGTTTATTCTTGTATTATTATTTTCTCATACCAACAACTGTAAATCTACTTTTGCTCACCCCTGTACATCTTCTCATATGAACATAGGACATTTTTAATTTGTGGAAATTAAACAGAACACCATAAAACATTTACTGAATAAAATAATAAAGCATGAGGAAAATTAAAAATACTTAGAAATGAAAATAAAACACAGCATATTAAAACTTGCCAGCTGAAAGGAAGGCATTGCTATGGGGAAATGTTATAGCCATAAAATAGTTACATTAAAAAAATAGATGTCAAATCAACAACCAACTTTACAATTTAAGAAACTCACAAAAGTGGAACAAACAAAATCCAAAGCTAGAAGGAAAGAACTAATAAAGATTAGAGCAGAGATAAATTAAATAGAAAAACAACAGAGAAAATCAATAAAACCAAAAATTGCTTCTTTGAAAAGATCAACCAAATTGACAAGATTTTATCTATCTAGTTTGATTAAAAAAAAAGAAAAGAAAAAAGAAAGAAAGGAAAGAGAGAGAGAAGACTCAAATTACTAAAATCAGAAATGAAATTGGTTCTTCCAACCATGAACACCGGATATCTTTCCATTTCATTGTGTCTTTTCAATCTCTCTCTTAATTATGCTTTGTTGTTTGCAGTGAATAGCTCTTTCACATCCTTTGTTAAATTTATTCATATGTATTTTATTCTTTTTATTGCACTTGCAAAAGGAAATGTTCTTTTTTAAATTTTATTTTTCTGAAATTTAATTGTTAGTATATAGAAATGCAGTGGGTTATTGTACATTGATTTTGTAACCTGCAACTTTAGTGTATTTGTTTATTGTTTCTAATAATTTTTTTGGTGGAGTCTTTAGGGTTTTCTATATAAAGAATCATGTCAACTGCACAAAGTGGTACTTTTACTTCTTCATTCCCAAGTTGTATGCCTTTTGTTTCTTTCTCTTGCTTGATTGAATAGGACTTCCAGTGCTTTTTGAATAGGAGTGAGCTTTCAGTTATTCACTGGCTTTTATTATATTGAGGTACTTTCCTTCTATGCCCATTTTATTGAGTGTTTTAATCATAAATGGATGTTGTAGCTTATCAAATGCTTTTTCTGCACCAATTGACATATCCATACTGTTTTTATCCTTTCTTTTGTTAATGTGGTGTATGACATTGATGGATTTGTGTATGTCCAATCATCCTGTGCCCCTGGAATGAACTCCACTTGATTGTGATGTATTATTTTTTAATGTATTGTTGTATTTGATTTGCTAGTATTTTATTTGTGCCTTTACAGAAAAAGTTTGTCAACTCTGATTTAGAAAATAATTTCAGTAAAGGTTCGGAAGGCCTAAGAGAAGAGGTGGAAACCGAGGTAGATATTTAAAGATTGGCAGCATTTAGAGAGAAAAAAGAAGACAGAGAGCATCCCTCAAGAGGGAGACAATGCAAATGAAAGCATGGAGTGAAGCTAGATATAGGAAGGACATTTCTAATGGCTAGGAGAGATAGAGAGTGAACAGGTGACATAAAGCCAGGCCACGGAGAGTTCAGAGCTAGGTAGGAAAGTATCAACCTAGAGGTAAGAAATATAAAGCTTTAGAAACATTTGGGATATGTGAATATCTTGAGGAAAGTCATGTTTAAGGAAGTTTAATCTGATAGAGACAGGAAGTGGGATATGGAGCAGAAAGCCACACTGATAGCTTATAAAGGTGACTGTTACAGGCTAGAAGGCCTTTTTCAGGTAAGTTATGCATGTGTTCTGAGTCTCCCCAACACAGCAGAAGCTCACTGCGGACTTCTATGAAGAGTAATGAGTAGGCAGAAAGGGGAAACACAGAGCCAAAGCAAAACACTATCTAGACCATAGACAAGAGACAATCCCTGGTTACCCTCTACCTTTTAATTTTTAAAAGATTATTAGTTTACATTTTTGAGAAATTACAATGAGCTAGTTATTGATCTTTATGCATTAACTCATATGATCTATTTTTTTTTCCTTTACAGGTGAGAAAACTGAGGCTAAGAAACTAAGGAACTTTGCAACATCCCCAAAGGTCACAGGCTAGTAGGGTGGAGATTTCCAAGATTGATTGAATCTCTGCACCACCATGTGGCCATGGCAACTTATCCATGGATGCATATTTATTCCACCAGAACTGGAGGGACTTGTGTGACTTCTAGGGACTTGTGTGTCCAAACTCTCATCGTAACAAGAAGACAATACTCCAGAGAGAAAAAGGTGAGCTAATTTGCTGTTATTTGCTATTCTGCAAATTCCTGGCTTCTGCTCCTGAAGTTCTGGTGTTCAGTGATCTAAGTTTAGGGGGTTGGTTCTCAGCTAAAAAGCCATTTCTGGAATCTTTTGGAAACTCATTCAATGAATGTTGGTTAATTGTCTCAGGGAGGATCATTTTTACTAGATGAAATCATCATTTGACCATGTCTGATATGAAATCTCTTTAAAACAGATTAGTAAGGGAAGAGGATGGGAAATGAGAGTATAAAAGAACAGGATGAGTTACTGTAGTGGCTGCAAGAGAGAAGCTGTCTGTCATACAGTGATGCTGACCTCAAGCCAGCTCTTCAGGGAATGGAGAGAATACATTACCAGGATATGATTTTAGAAGTGATATCCCAGTTGAGCCAGGAGGTCTTTGTAATTAGAAGGTCATTTGTGTGGTTAACAATGTTACCACAGCTGCAATACTGCTTTCTCTCCAGCCACAGTGGAGAAAATCATCCAAATAAGTTTGGGTTGATATTATTTTAAAGGAAAGCTGAAAATCACTTACTTAGCCCTTAGTGGTGTAGCAGGCAATGTGGAATATCTTTCATCTAAATGAAAAATTGGAAACATAACTTTTATGCCTAGATACTATCAGGGAAATCAAGATATTAACATAGAGGCTGAGAGAAAATGAAGCTGAAATGAATTCTCTCCTTTTATTTAATGGCTGAGATTGGATTATTTTTTCCAGTAGAAAAGTAAACCAAATATGATTTCTTTTGGCTAACTGTAAACTCTTTGTGGCCAGGACTGCCAGATGGTTCTATTGCATTTCAGAATACCTAACATCATGCTGGGTATAAAAAGTTCTTTGAAATGCCAGCACTTTGCTAGGTGGGTTATAACCCTGACTCTGTAAAATCGTTGGTCAAACCAAGAGGGCCTATTATAGAAAAGTGTCTTTCCCCCATGTGTTATTTATTAAGGATGCTCAAATACATTTTAAACAATATGAGTTTTGCTAAGGTGTTGGACCAGACCCTGAAATCCTCTACTGGACATCTGACACCACTATGGGTTTGAAAGACTGAGATTTTAAACACATTCGGGCAAATTTAAGTCTTGTTTGCTTCAGAAGGCTGTCTACTAATGGCATACCATGCTTTCTACCACACCTTCTCTCCTTGGACACACCATATCTGTAATTTCTAGTGCAGAAGAAAGGCAAAAAAGGATGGACACAAGTCCAGTGAGTGAGGGGGTGTGGTTACAGTTGGGAGTAGGAAGGATTATACTACATTTAGAACATGGCTTACAGAAAATGTTTAATGTGATGGAATGATACATCTGTATACCAACCTCAGTGACCTTTAGATATCAATGCCAGTCTCCCAATCTTCACAGAGAGAACCAATGTTGAGCAATGGGGCAGCTCTGCCCTGAACTACTCAGACTTACTCATTTGGCAATGAATTTGGCTAAGGAGTGCACTAATGTCCAATGAGGCTGTGACTAAGTATTTTATATGAGTACAAAGAAGGAGAAGTTCTCATCAGTGTCCTTGAAGAGCATACAGGTAAATGATTCAGAAACCGAAGATCAGAAACACACATGGGCAAACCTAAAAGGAAAAAGGAAATTATAAATTTATTTAGATAATGGCATAGCTCTAGAGCTCATTAAATTCAGATTTATTACAAAACTCAGTGGCTTCTTTTCCCTTTGGGTCATGACTGGAGATCCAGTTCAGTGATGATCAGAAAGAAGAGTTGTGTAGAAAAAGGACATGGTTACACATGATTGTACATCTCCTCTACCTGGAACTGGGATGTGAGCAGTGGAGGTAGGGATGGATGTGAACAGATGTTATCCCACCATCATAGTTTGATTCACATACTTCACAGCATTTCGACCAAGTATCTGAGTATCATAAAGCCTTTCTATCCATGCTTTGTTATCTCTATGAAGAATGAGCTTGGAATGTGTGCTTTATCTCAGGAAGATCTGGGTTCAAACCAGTCTTGCTGCTTCCTCACTGTATAACTTTGGACCAGTTGCTTATCCTTTCTGAACTTAAATATCCTCACATGTCAAGTGAGACTCTTATAATACTTAATATTAGAGCTGTGGGTGTGAAAGGGAAATAGGTTTAGTTAAGTACATAAAGTGAGTGTTAATTCTTTACAAGTATGTAAAGTGAGTGTCAGTGAATGTTAATCCTTTCCTTTTGATACCTTGGCAAGATAAGCATATGATAGAGTGGCAAAATAATTTGATTTGGTGTAAGAAGACCTTGATGTTGCATGCAGCAGCCAACTTCGGTGTGGTTCTAGGGGGACTCTCTGTGCTCAGTCTCCTGGCTGAAAAATGAGTGTTCATTTCCCAAGGAGCATATAAATATCTCTAAGAAAGTACATGCCATGCAAAGTTGTGGGGGAAACTGCAGAGAAAACAAAATAGTTGCTTATAAGGGAGGAGACATTTTTAAAAATTCTACCTGAAATTTGTACTAAGGTCAGACCTTTGTTTTAGGGATTTTGCAAAAAGCACATATAGTTTCATGGAGAGCATAGACTAATAACAATGTAACTGTGAACTATAAATAGCCTAAGCAAATATACCTTAATATTTAGGATGCCTGTTATTCACAAGTATTAATTACTACCAAAACTGAGCTGGTTCTTTATACAAAGCATTTTTTCTCCCTCAAGAGCCTGTATCAGGGTGGGGAAACTGATTCATGAAGATTAAATACAACATGTGAATTAATCAGAACAAATTAAATATAAGGGAGCAAGCATTCTCAAAAGTAATTGTTTTTGTTGTGATTGCTCAAATTCATGTTAGGGTTCCACCGCTTAGAAAAGTTACCTATTTGTTTTTTCAGTCTTCATTTTCCTCATCTGTAAAAATAGAACATCGGTAGTAACTCTTTGGGATAGGCATGAGGAGTAATGAGATTACAAGCATCAAAAGAAAACAATGGCTGACATATGGTGTGGCTCGGTGGTTGAACGTCGACCTATGAACCAGGAGGTCATGGTCCGATTCCCTATCAGGGCACATGCCCAGGTTGTGACTTGATTTCCAGAAGGGGCATGCAGGAGGCAGCCAATCAATGATTCTCTCTCATTAGCGATGTATCTATCTCTCTCTCCTTCATCTTTCCTCTCTAAAATCAGTAAAAAAATATGTATTTTTAAAAATTATATAGAAAACTTCTATCAAGGATTAAAAAAAACTGTTATTATAGTAGTATATTTATTTCCACTCTTCTTTTATAACTTCATTAGTTAAATCCATACTCTCTATGAAAGATTTTAACCCTAATTTTGCTTAAAATCATTTATTATGAGCACATTCTGACTTTGTGAAAATTATAAAAATATTAACTATATAATTTCCCCCATAATATTCTAAAATTTAAAAAATCCAGGTAATAGATGTTCTTTTTCACATGATGCTTGTTCTCAAAGAGGTTAAGGAGTTGGAGGGTTAACAAAATAAGTGTTTGAGCACCAAGTAAGGGTCTTTGTGTTGTATTCTTCCTATGGGATGAAAAAATATAGACTACTTGGGGAAAAAACACAAATTCAGCTAATACAAAGAATCAGGGTTTGGAATTTCTGGTAGAGATGCCCGGAGAAAGAGAGGAAAAGAGTGAGGAAAGGTGATACAAGGGAGGAAGAGAAACAAGAGGAGTGAAAACTCAAAGAGCCATAAACGGTGTTTTTCAAGCTGTTGTGATCATCAGCATTTATAAAGAAAATAAAAATGAACAGAAGAGAACATATTAGACAGCATTGCACATAATACTGGTAAATCTTATTTATGAAGTTTTGTTTCCATTATTTAATGCACTCTGTCATTACAGAAAATTTATTTCTGACTGTAGATCTTAGGAAAAAATGTTAAAGAAAAAACACTGTGCAAGACATTAAAACTTTAATCTTTACATAGTTACTGTCATCCATTGAACCCGTTTAATAACATCATAGAAACTTAAGATACACAGAAGAATAATGATTTGTTCAAGGTTATAGGACAGAGTCAGAGCCTGACTTCATTCTGCTGCCCTTTCCATGCTGCACCAAATATTATGTTGCGACTTTTTTTCTTCTGTCAAACTGAAAATGTATTCCATATTCAGTCCTTGTTCAGTTTGCTTTCCGATTATTTTTAGTTCTGGTGCAAGCCTCATGACTAATTAGAGCCATCTATGTCTTGTTTGTGGCACTGAATGGAGGACTTGGACAAAGCCAGGGTGTGAAGACAGAACTGAAATCACAGTTCCCGATTCAATGGCATTTGCGCTTCTAGCCCTACGGTGTTTTGTAATCTTGTTGTAAATCTAGTCCATGTCCAATTGTATGGTGATTATACAAAAGAACAGTCTATGTGCCATCAGAATATTTTCAGGTATTATGCCTTTAAGTTAAAATTTATCGAAATAAAATGAGCAGCGATGGGGAGGAGGGATAGAAGTACAATGCAGTTTGCATTCTTCAGGAGCTGTACTCAATAAGTACTGAGTTTTGATCGATTGATACAGTGTCATATTTGACTAAAGAGGTGGGGACGTTGCTACTGTCGCTTTGTGCTGGATGGCAGCGGAATGCACTATTGATTTTGTATGTTGGATGGGTTGTCAGTGTATAGTGCATTGTTGATTTTGACTTTTATAGCCAACATGTTTCCTTTAATTGGATCATTTGTAAAAGAGAGGAGGGGACCTGTTCTGCTTTGACAGTGACTGATTACAATCATTTCATGTTTGTCAATATTTGATAAACCCACTGTTACCCAACAACATGGCTGCCTTTCTGCATTTGCTCATTCTGGTTCCACTTCTTTATTTTCCCAGGTATCACTTGCAGCTAATCTGCCCCAATTTCCACTCACAACTCACTGCTATATTTACAGCAACAGACACTCAATTTTTTCTTGTTTGCCAAAGAAGTTTCTTCATACAATGACAACCAATCTACTTCCCCACAATCTCTTTAGTCTCCAGCCCCCATGGACCCCCTTCCTTTTGGCAGCTGTTTCAAAATGTCAAGTTATGCAGAGTATTACAACTGTGAATCTGCAGTTGATGAACATGTAGAACCATCAGATCCTAAGGGTTCCTAGAGGGAAGAATAGCCCATTGCTATTGACCATCTTTGCTCTCTCATGGATCATAGCCTGTAAGTTCACTTTGGGTGGAAATCGGGGTTCTTGGAACATTTCAGTTGTTCCAAGTAAGAGCTATGATATGAAATTAAGAGGAATTATGGACTGGTGTTTTAACTGTGTCCTAGATGCCCATTTGTTTGACAGTTGCTAATGTTATCTTTTGTACTCTTTAGTCCTCTAGTTTCTCCCCAAAAGGAGAGAAAGGTTCCCAATTTGGTTGCTTTCCGTGTTCATCATGCAATAAAAGAGACTCTTCCCAGACCCTGTTTTTACCCAAGTTCCTTCCACTCAGACTTGGAAATGTTTCTGAGGTAGGTTTAGTAGGAATCTTGGTGAAAAAGGACTAGACTGCAGTGAGGAGATATGAATCATGGTCCTCTGGACCTTGGGGAAGTCATTTAGCTTTTCTGTACCAGAATTTATTCACCTATAAATTACAAAGGTTATATTAAATAGCTGTGAAGATCCCTTCTAAAATTCCATTGTTCTCACTTACCAGGCTTCTGTGCTCCCTGATAGAAGCTTGAAAGGTATCCTATGTGTTTATCAGGAAGAGAGCCCCTAATGTATATAGATGAGTCAGGAAAGTTGATACATCCTTGTGCTCACTCACTGAACCTCTAGATGTTCTCCATGTAATGATAGATGATGATACCATTATTCCTTTTTTTCCCTCTGTATTCTACAAATCCTATGCTTGTTGACAGGTTTTCCTATTTGTCCCAAGGATAAGTGTTTCAGAAACAATTCATTTTAATTAGAGGATTCTGACAGCATATAGTTAAATATACCATATTGGTTATTTGCAGGTACAACATTCATTGTAACTTCATTGACATGAAAAAAAAAAGAAACCAATACAACTGGAATTAGTGAGATTCAGAGAAAGCTATTATTGGCTCCATGGAAAGCAATAAATACAAAAATGCTGCTTTATAGTCATTCTAACTTAGCACTGTGTACAAGAGGGCATTTTCATTTATTTAGAATATTTGAAAATCTGGTGTAATAGTAGTTTTAAAATGTTGTGTGAACTCAGGAACAGTGTAACTATTGCCTTATTTAAGAGCTAAATCAACTTTATGAATGGTAGATTGAAATCTAAACTGAGTGGGGCAACAGATGTGAAATAGTTTTCTTTTTTTTGATTATTACCTTCAATTGTGCTCTGTTAAATTTATCTTCCCCTCCAAAGATATAGTGGCAGCTCCTAGAGTTAACTGTTCACTTTTTGGTACATAAAACTCAATTCCCCCATGAGGTACCTTGGGGGTGGTGAGTTGAGCCTGCTCTTCAACACTCATTCCCCTTCTTCCTCCTCCTTCTCTCCTACAGTGTGTTGAATCCTGGGAAATTGATGGAAAAGGTGAACTATTTCTTACTTAATTGTGAATCTGTGGTGGACATTCAAGTTGTGACTTAGAGGGGCACATGTTAAGCCCTATGAAAGACAAGTTCTCTGATGTGGAAAATGTATTCTGTGGCTTAGCTTCTCATCACTTCCAATTTTTGGTAACATACTAGATATTTTACATTGGGTGTCCCCTAGAATCAAAGGCACCTTTTGAGTGAGATATGTGCAAATCATTTCAAGCTACCCAGGCTTGCAGTCAGTTGTCCTAAGGAAAACTCACTCTATACACCTTTGCTACTTCAATGATCTGAGTACACAGATGACCCCTCTCTCTGTCCACAAATTTTTTCCAATTATTTTTTCCTGCCTAAGATTCAATCCATTAGAATTATGTCTCAGCATATATTTAACCAGGGGATAAAAATCAGTTTTCTGGTGGTCACCACTAGCATCTGCAAAGAACTAAACATTGAAGCACTCTCTTCCCCCAGGAAAAGAAAAAGTTATAGCATTCCCTCCTTAATTGACATCTCATAGTTAAGTAAATTCTTCTGAATTCCTCATTTTCCATTTAAATTTGCTGAAGTTCTAAAAAACAGAACTGGGTTCTACAGGAATATGCCTTGTATGTGACTTAGTTTAGAATGGTGTATCCTTGGGACTTGGTTTCAGCTTTGTGATTTTGATTCTAATTTAATCTGAGTGGAAAATTTCATTCAGTATCATTCTACATAATCTGAATTTGTGCTGTATCAAGAGAATCTGAATGTGTTGAAAACTTCTCTTTGTTCTTAAAATGGCCAAATCACAGATTCATGAATAATTTGAGATTTAAACAGAAACTATTAGATGATACCAAGACAAAAATCATTATTTGCTTAGGCATCAGCAGTTTCACCCACTATTG
The DNA here is from genome assembly GCF_000327345.1 of Myotis davidii. Taxonomy (NCBI): domain Eukaryota; kingdom Metazoa; phylum Chordata; class Mammalia; order Chiroptera; family Vespertilionidae; genus Myotis; species Myotis davidii. Next base: position 5,313,909 of record NW_006292687.1, on the reverse strand, counting down.
CTTTAGTCTATCAGAGCAAATGTGAAGACAGTGAAAAAGGGAAAATAGTGTCTGATATTATAATAATAAGATAGGGGTCTCCCATACATACCTTGAAGACAGCTTCGTTAGACATTGCCATAACTAGATTTAGCCAGGTCAGGCAAACCTAATGATTAGCAACCCCAGCATCTAATTTTTCAAATTTATGTTTACCATTCCTCTATGGTTGGTTGAGTTGAAGAAAGCTAAATCAGGCACCATGGCAATGTCTAACACTCTATGATGCCTGTGTTGTGCTGCATTCTCTTGGGTACAGAACAGTAAAAACAAAAAAAAATTAAAAAAACACCCAAAAGAAGTACCAGAAATAGTTTCAACATTTCAGAGGGCATAGATTCATCAAAATGTTCCCAGTACCATATATGACAAAGTTCAGGAAGGAATGTTACAGAAAGTGTGCATCATAGTCCTTTAAGCCAAGGAGAAAGAATGTGAACAGGTATTAGTCATGAAAGTCTATTGCATGAGTAAAATAGTACCAAAGAGAGGGGAAATTATCCCCCAAGCAAATCAGCTTCCGCACCTGGGCTACTCTGCACCTCTGCTATTAGATCTGCAAAAGATCCCAGCTGGCATGGCTCAGTGGTTGAACATTGATCTATGAACCAGAAGGTCATGGTTTGATTCCTGGTCAGGGCACATGCCCAGTCCCCAAAGTGGAGTGTGCAGGAGACAGCTGATCAGTGATTCTCTCTCATCATTAATGTTTCTATCTCTCTCTCTCTCTTCCTCTCTGAAATCAATAAAGATATATTTGGGGGGGAAAATCTGTAAAAGATACATCAGCCAAAGCCTAATATTTAAAACTCGAGGCAAATAGGGGAATCTCTCCAACCTCATTTTGCAGTGTTGTTGGCTTTATTTTCCCCCTTCCTCTTTTTTTTCTGCTTTTAAGGGTTTCAGTCATTTTTATTCATTTCAGCAGCAGGTGTGAAATAGTAGGCTGTCATCTGCCTTTTTGTAGTGCTTCAGGCCAAAATTATAAATGAGCTGACATTAATGGCAGTCCAGAATTTAGTGCTGTATTGGTAGATGGTATTGGAAATGTTTTGATATGACAGTTGAAATGCCTGCTGCGGAAACTTCAGTGAATCTACAGTTGGCTACATCTGGCAGGGTTTTTCTTTCTTTTCTTCTTTTTATTGTTTGTTGTTTGTATTCACTTTTTTAAAGCATTTCTTCATCTTTATACTCCATTCTTCTTTCTGTCTTTTCTCTGTTGTTAGAATTTTAAAATCTTTTTGTTGTTGTTGCCTTTAATTTTTGGCATGATTAAGAGGTAATGGAGCCCTAGCCAGTTTGGCTCAGTGGATATAATGTTGGCCAATGGACTGAAGGGTCCTGGGTTCGATTCTAGTAAAGGACATGCACCTCAGTTACAGGCTTAATCTCTGGTGTGTGTGGGAGACAACAAATCAATGTGTGTCTCTCACATCAATGTTTCTCTCTCTCTCTCTCAGTCTCTCTCTCTCTCTCTCTCTCTCTTTCTTTCTCGCTCTCTCTCCCTCTCTTTCTCTTTTCCCCTCCCTTCCACTCTCTCTAAAAAATCAATGCAAAAATATCCTCAGGTGAAGATTAATAATAAAAAAAAAGGAAATGAGGAAATAGAAAGTAAGGATGGTTTCACTCAACTAGAAAGATCAGGGCTTGAGTAAGAACTGAAACACCTTAGCTTATCCTTTATCAAACCTCCTCAAGAAGGAAATGCCCAGGGCATTCAGAGATCTTCCACAGTGCACAGTGCATGCATCTATCCTACTACACACACACACACACACACACACACACACACACACACACACGCCAGTTAAAGTAAACATCAGGGGAGCCCTGCCAGGAATTCTCTAAAGTTGACTATATAGGTTACTTTGCAGAAAAAATCACAGTGTTCCATGTTTAAATAACTTTTTGAAATGTTAGTTAAACAAAGATGAATGAATTTCTTTCCCAAAGAACTCCTCCGAGTCTTTGAGGAATGATTTTCAATGTGTGTTTTCTTTCAGCCACTGTGGTCCCTAGGTTGTTACTTCTTAGGGTCTCTTAATTAATTTTACTTATCTATGAAATGACTTGCTCTGTTCAACCAGACAAATGTTGACCTTAACTACTTTATGTCAAAGACTACCTTCCCTATATTACTTTTCTCAAGAGTTTCAGAGATAAAAATATTTCCCCTCTCCTTGGCAACTCTGTACTTGTTCACATACATGTTTTTCAATTGTACAAGGTGGGGTATAGTACCAGGTTGCCTTAAGTGAAAATTTCCTATTGTTTAAGTTTTTAGAAATGTCAATTTGAAAAGTCACAGTATAGTCTTATTTCTGAAAGTTTAAGAAAATAGCCCATCCCATCCTTAAAAATTAGAAAAATCTTTACTTTTTGAAATATCTCTTTAAAGATTCACTCCATGATGCCTCTTGAAAATATCTGAGAATCTACCTTTTCTAAAATTGTCAACAGGAGATATCTTTACATATAAAATTTCTAAATCCTTTACTTTTTTCTAGATTTCATTTTATAAAACATTTGAAAATTGTTCAGACAATCTCAATGTTTATATACAATATAGATAAAATAGAATAAGACTTTATTCTACAGGATGGTTAGAAAAGAAGCCCGGCACCTGCTCCCCCACCCCCTGGGAGAGAGCACTGCAGGTAGGGCGAAGAGGATCGAAGTTATATGAAAATTGCATAAACTAAAGAATGAAGAGCCATGCGTAGTGTTATGGCAATTTGTTTGTTTTGTTTTTTTCCTGTGAAAGAAATGAAGAACTCATGAGAAGAAATTTGGGTTGGCCCCTGAGAATGAACAGACATTGTCTGGCAGTGGGAGGGAAGTTCAGGTAGCAGAAAGAGCTGAAATAAAATGAAATCCAAATGAATGAAGATACATGATATGTTTGAGAAACTTCAAGGAGTCAAATTAGGGTAAAAATCATGTCCACAGGTGAATTGTATTGAGCTATGGAGCCCAAATCCTGAAAGCTGGGTTCATGTCACAATATAAAGGAAATGGATTACTGAGGAAATTTGACTTTTTACTGCAGGTGAAGTTGTTAAGCCAAAATGAGTGTGGAAGCAGACAGGTTTAATGTTCAGATGCATGTTTGACTGAGAAGTTCTGAAATAGAAGCAATAGAAAGTGAATTAATATTAATTTATTGGAGCAAGAACAGGAGATTGAAGTTCCTTCGATTACTGTAAAACTTGAATTTACTTATTTGTGACCAGAATAACTCTGTTAAATTGCATTGCATTCTCTTTTTTCTTGAGATATTTTCCTATATTTAATATAAAATTTTAATTATAATATGACATATTCCTACTGGATATTTAGGAAGGCTTATATGAACCTAAGTTTTATCTAGAGGTATATGATGTCAGAACAATCTAGTATATCTCAGAAATTTCCAGGACACATGGTTTATGTCATAAGATACAAAAACACCATTAAGATGAAGGTAAAATATCTGGATGAGATCTCTGAGAATAAGCATTTCTCAGTTGGGAGTGCATATCACCTTTTTCATGTATATTGCTCTTTAGAGTTATATAATGTTCTTTCCAACTGTTATGGAGTGAAGAGAGAGGGAGCACAAAATTGGAAGAAGGAAGGACATGAACTAATGTTGCAATGAAAAATTTTAACTCATCTAAGATTTTTATTATCAAAGGTTATGCTGTGAAGATGAGCATCTTCCAACTAAGTTTCCTGAAAGCCAGACTATCTAGTCTCTCTTGATGTCACAGCTAATAAAGTTCATTATTCATCATTCATTTTATGGAGGAAAACATGATAGGCAATTCAGAAAAAGACAAGACCAGAGAATGTGAGGTCAATTGAGAATTTGGGCAAAAGTTATCATCTACTTCTGTTACTTGACAATTATTACTTAGTCAATGATTATATATTATTATTGGTGCTTTTTGGGAAATTTTAGGTACTGGTGTTTGCATGAAATTATAATACCATATGAAGAGTATGCATTCAGTGAATATTTGGAGTGGGAAAATATGAAAAGACCAACTCTATTATCCTCAAGGATTCCTAGAAAATATGACATATGTAGTGAGTTTTAGAGTATGAATTGAATTTTCTAGATGGACAACTAAGGGCTGGTGCATTTTTGAAAGTTTAATGTGGTATTTTCTAAGCAGGTTACATGGAAAGTATGGGATAGTCAAGGAAGGGCTAGAAAATTAGGTTGGAGCCATACTATGACCAGCCATGTCTGCCAACACAAGGTCTTGTAATGTTTCTCTGAAAGCCAAAGTATGACTTTGGATATTTTAATTGATATGACACGGAAGCAAATCTGCTAGGGTTCCCATTGCAAAATACCACATAATTATAGTGCATGGGCCCTTTGTTCTGTGATGTCATGACTGCCTACATACTATTTATTTAGATATTTGAATTAGAAAAACACATACACAAATACAGACATACATGAACAACAGCAGCTGTAGGCTTCCTTTCCAGATGTTGGCTTGCCACATGCTCCGAGAAAATAGTCCTAGGCCAAAGAGCTGATTAGAAGGCTGGCTTAGGGTGGAAAGATCTGTGTAAGTTGAAGAGTCCGGAGATAGAATCAGAGCACCTCAACTGTACATAGGTGGCAGATGACTCTGGTGCTAGGTCCTTAGAGGACCAGAGTTCAGACTGCTCTTGGGAAGTCTTTGAGTTTGGGGAACTTATAGAGTGCATCACAGAACTCCTTAGTTTGTTTCAGTCCAAGCAGCATGTTCTCATTGATTCACCAGCTGTGTTTCTGGCTATGATTTCATTTGAATGTACTATTTTCAATTATCAGTTATAAAACCAGGTTTCAGAAATTGTGGATGGATTGGATAAACCCAAAGATGTTTAAGGTGTATTCAGAAAAGTAGTGAAGGAGATAAGTGGAAAAAGGAGTGATCTTTTCCATGGATTGCCCCTCTCCTCCTCTGGTGATTTTAAAACTGCCTATTGCCCAGCCTGAGTGGCTCAGTGGGTAAGCATCAGCCTATAAACCAGAAGGTCATGGTTTGATCCTGGTCAGGGCACAGGCCTGGGGTTTTGGGCTCCATCCTCAGAGAGGGACGTGCAGTACAGGAGGCAGCCAATAAATGATTCTCTCTTATCACTGATGTTCCTATCTCCCCCTTCCTCTCTGAAATCAATAAAAATATATCTTTTAAATATGCCTATCAACCCAGGGTCCACTTAATACCCAACTCCATTTACATCACACCTCATTCCATAGCTTCAGAGTCAGCGGACAGCTCTTAAGCTCTGACCTTTCACAGACCTTTAGTGTCCAGTAAGAACCTTATCTCCCTAATCAGACAGTTTTCTGTGGGGCAGAATTTACATGGTCCCCTTATTAGCATTCCCATTGGGCCTAATATTGTTCCTAACATGTGGCTATCCATTCATTCATCCAGGCATTTAGTATGTATTTATCAGGCACCTACTATTTGCCAGGCACTCTTTTCAACTCTTTTTATAGGATTGAATAAAATGTCTAAGTTTTCCACTCTCATAGAATGAAACAGAACTGCTGGATTAATTGATATATGGGATTTTCTGTGTGATGATGTCAGTGGTGAATTTCATATTATCTAAAGTTTTCAATTTATAGTTAACAAAGTAAGCAAAGGATGGCAACAGACACACTTTCTGATGTTTGCACAAATCCATTTCCTGCTTTCTTTCCTTTAGCACATGACTAAACTACAGGGCCTCCCAGGGGCAGGAAGAATCCATCACAAGGGACCCGGAGTTATATTGGAAAGAATTTGGACCAAAGAGATTTATGAGGCAGTATAGTCACTGCTCAGGGAAGGGGGAGGGGAGTGCTATTGCTTAAGATGTTTAAAACTGGGCTGCATGAGAAGCAGGAAAATGCACCATGGGGAACAATTCCTTGCCATTTTCTGAGGGATGGAAAAATGACTTAATGGTACTTTCACTATCTTAACTTAGGTGATTTTTTTTTCTAGTAAGCAGGTATCTTCTATAATTCCCTTTGGAAATAGAACCATAAGATATAGATGTGCCTTTCTTTTGTATGACTTATACAAATCACGATCGTTGTTGTTGTTGGCTTACAAGGAGCTGGAAATGCATAATTAGGTGATGAAATGGACTAGATAAGCTAAACTAAAAATCATTGCTTTACCCAAGTCCTGGATCAAATTATGCCCAACTCCAGAGGCCAAAAGGCACTATGGAGCTTTAGAAACTCAAAGGCTCATAGGGTCAAAAAATTAGAAGGAAGCCTGCAGGTTATGTACTTGAACCTTTGACATTAGATGTCAGTGGGCTGGAGGTTTTCATTAAAGCACCTATAGATGGAAATATTTAGGTAGTTGGGGTTGGAAGAATTATATGTATTAGGAGTTCCCAGGGCACCTGACTCCAGTCTTTCATTCTAACATTATATTCCTAATGTGCCTTCTCAATTCTGCCAGAATGCCCTCCAGTACCTCCAGAACACAAGTCAATATCCCAAACAGTAGTTCATATTTACAGCTAAAGTGCTCTCAGCAATTCTCAGCTAGGTTATGCTCAAAGTCCTCCTATTTTCAGAGATGGAAAACACACACACATACACACACAAAAAAAAAAAAGAAAGAAAGAAAGAATAAAAGAAAAACAGCAAGCTTTCCAGGCAAAGGTCAAAACTATTCACTCATTATTTTGATTTCCAATGAAATTCATTGTGGGTTCTACCCATTGGGGCTTAGAAAAAATTGTATCGTAGACCATCTTTTTTTATGTGGGCCTACTGTGACAATTTCCTGAGTCTCCCAGCTGCATCCAACATGGTAGAAACTTTGTAGATACTTAGTGGATTACAGGGAGAAAATAATTTTTAATGCTATAGAAACTGTAAATACAAAGTAATCTGGGTGAAAGTACTATACAATCTATCAAATCTTCAAGGGACAACTGCATTTACATGCAATCTAAAGTGTTCCAAATCATAAAAAGATAAAGCATTTCAGCTCATTTTATGTCATGAGCATAAATCTGATACCAAGTGTGGTTAAGAGCAGGCATGTATGCAAACACATATGCATGCATATATAAAGAATAGTCACGGCTTTCAATATAACTGAGCTACAAAAATGTCAAACAAAATATTAGCAAACTAAATAATGCACCATATATCTAATGAATGATACACTATCATTATAGCCAAATAAAGTTTACTGGAAGTTTGCAAGATGTGCTCACCATAAGGAAAACAATAAATAAAATTTATTACAGCAATAGGTCAAAAGAGGGGAAAAGAATAACTGACTTAATAGTTCCCAAAGTGAATGACATAATGTTTAAATTCATTTCTGCTATTAAAATAAACAGACTAAAGTGAAAGAAACTTCAGAATGAACTAGGAATATGAATAAAAACTTGTTTTCCAAACTGACTACACCTTATTTGACTACACAGCTCCAGAGACATTAACAATAAATTCAGGAACAAAACAGAGATGGCCATAGCACTGCAATTATTCAACGAGTTTCTGAAGTTCTAACTGATGAAATTAGATAATAAAAAGCAAGGAGGTATAAATATTGTTAAGAAAGTGACAAACTACCAATACTTATAGATTATAAGATTGTCAACTCCAAAAACTCAGTGAATGAAAATTATTTTGAGGTAAAGATAAAATTCAGTAAAGTTTATAGTTACAAATAAGTAGAAAGTTCTAAACCTTTTCTCCATAGCAGCAATAACCACTTAGAATCTTTAAAGAAAAAAAAAACAACACAGATCTTATTTGTCATAGCAACCAAAAAAATAAAGAAATAAGCAAAAATATATTAATCAAAGAAGTCTATAATACTTTACCTAGATATATAGTTATACCCCTACATAAATATATCTATATATATATATATATATAGATATATATATGTATGTGTGTGTGTGTCTGTGTATGTGTATATATGTGTTGTATGTAAGCAAAATAAATAAACAGAGCAAAGTATGATCCTGAATATAAAAATAAAATACTGTGTAAGTATGTATTTTCTTAATTAAATTTTAATTTTGTATAATTTTAATAAATTGTACAAATATTTAATTCAAAAATCTATGCATTTCTTCTTAAAAATTACATGAGTGAGTAACTCATTTGGAAAAAAATGTAAAGACACAGGTGGGTTCCTGTCTTATTATATTTTATAGCTTCAAAATTAAAATGGTTTGTTTTTGGGACAGAGATAAACAAATAGATCAAGATAAACGAGAGAAAATCTAGAAACCAGCCATACTTAATATCAGAATTTCTATATGATATGAAAACTATCTCAAAATGTAGGAACACATTTTTATAAATGAAGATTAAAATTGCAATATATTGGATTATGCTTCAAATATTATACCCAAACCGATCACCAATAACTGAAACAGAGACATAGTTTTTCAACTTCAAATACTAGGAGGCATATTAGTGAAAATTCATATAATTTTAAGGTCTAGAAGTGCTTTTAATATAAAACTAATCCAAAGAAGAAAATCAAATGGGAAATATTAATAGATTTTACCAAATAAAATTTTAAAATATCTATACAGAAAAAGAAAATGACTTCAAAAGATATCAATAAGCTAGTACAAATATTTTCAAAATGTACAACAATCAGAGGGTTAATATTTTTGGTATATAAACCATGTTTTCTAATCAAGGAATAAAGTCATAGAGAAGTGGGATATAGACATGTAGATAGTTCAATGAAAAAAGATATAAGCCCTGACCGGTTTGGCTCAGTGGATAGAGTGTCAGCCTGCGGACTGAAAGGTCCCAGGTTCGATTCCAGTCAAGGGCATGTACCTCGGTTGCAGGCACATCCCCAGTGGGGGGTGTGAAGGAGGCAGCTGATCAATGTTTCTCTCTCATCAATGTTTCTAACTCTTTATCCCTATCCCTTCCTCCCTGTAAAAAATCAATAAAATAATAAAGCTGTCATTAAAAAGATATAAAAACGGTCCAATATTTGAAGTACATAACAATTTACCTCAGAACTCCCACTTCGATGAATTATCTCTGAGGGAATACATATGCTTGTGCTCATAAACCATATTAGTTTAGGGCAGTACTGCTTATATTAGCTTATGACTAATTCATAGAAAACCTGGATTCTATAGGCAAGAGGCCTACTAAACAAATGATGGATCATCCTACCAGATATGAAGAATTCTATTGTATATGGAAAATTAGTGATAGGAAATTTGTCTATGACATGTTTTTATTTTTGCTGTTGTGTTTTTGTCCTTAATCCTCACCTGAAGGTATTTCCTTTTCATTGCTTTGGACATCTCCCACTTCCAAATTTTTAACTTGGAAGCTATCTCCTGATAATTGGCTTTTAGCAGTCAAATTTAACTTTTTTTTTACATGGAATCACACTGAACTTATATTTCATTAGGTAAGGATTAAGTTTTCCTGAATTTTCAACTCGTTTTATACAATTCAAAATACATTACTTTCACCACTGAGTTCTCAAAAACCCTAAGCAGCACCAAAAAAGCAATATCAATGAACAAAAACAAAAACAAATAAACTTTGGCCTTCTTAGAGTCATATTCTCTGATACTTTTGTTCCAAAGGGGGGAAAATGTATAAATTGTCCAAGCTTTTGTCAAAAGATGAGTGAGTGTGTGTGTGTGTGTGTGTGCGCGCGCGCTTCTGTTTCCATGCTGGGTCTCCGTGTAAAATGGATTTCATATCGTGGGTCATGGTCAAACAAAGTTCTAAAGCCATTGCCAAGAGGACCATCAGGAGAGACCCCTTTCAATCTCAGGCTTTTGTCCTACCCCAGAGGGAAGCAAAGGCTGGCCAGGGGTCTGGGGGAGGAGATGGAGAGGAAAAGGTAAGTGGCAAATGTCAGGGCTTCTTCAGAGCAAAACATCTGTTTTTTTAAAAAATTTAATCCAATGCCATTTTTCTTGAGAATAAAACCAAAGTAGACCCTGAAATGGTGCTGACATTGGTGGTCCACGTGTCCCCTACCGCTTTCTATTAAGTCTGAAAGGAGTGGAATAAAGGCTCCACAAGAGACTTAGGTTTCATTATGTTCCCTGCGGTCTAAAAAGCCATGGTAAGTGGCGTCAATGTCTTTAAAGAAATCTGAACAATCACAACAGCTTCCAAATGTTTACTTTGAAGGACAGAACATGTATTTTTCTCCACATGAAAACACCAACAACAAAAAAGCCAGCGTTCCCAATACTGAGTGCATAGGCAAGGAAATGTGGGGAGTGGGGGAGGCCTTGACTCCTGTCCAGGTCCCTTCAGGAGGACTGTTGGTGGTGGAGCAGAGAGGGCCGCAGCTTCTCTGCAAATACCTGCCTTGTTTCACACCAGCTCCCATGTTACATAGTGTGTGTGTGTGTGTGTGTGTGTGTAATTCACCTACTTGAAATACATCTGTGAAAATCCCTTTGGAGTTCTTGTTCATATTTAATAGTTGCTGTTTATAAGGCAATGTGGTTTCCACATCCAGGTTGGAAACACCCAGAGCAATGAGGCTAGTTCATGCTCTCTTCCTCGAAGGACACTATAATGTGGGAGTGTGAAAAGATAGTATTCAATGAATAATGAAAATTCTATTAAATGACACCATAAGGATTCTTATTGACCATAATTCCTTATGTTGGTTAATTCAAAGTTACTCTATCCCATTCTTATTTTCCTGAATAAAATAGGAACAATATGTGTTCCTCTCTTGTCTCTCTCTCCACCCTGTGGAATGTTATGAGTCCCACCCTATACCACGTAGAAACATTTGCAATTCCTATATGACTGAGTAGAGTATATTTACCCTAAATACCTTTGAACTTGACTGTCCATAGCATTATGCATCAAAGTTGTCTGTGGACAGGTTTATCAATATCACCTGGAACACTTGTTACAAACAAGGGCAAGGATCTGCACTTGTAACAGGCAGTCTAGAAGATTGTTAAAGAAAAATGTTAATTAGTGCATTAGGACACACCGTTAGGGAAATCCTAGACAGCACTGGATCTGTGGGAAGAATAGCAGCACAGGCAAAAGGGTGTTGGGGCTCAAAATAAATATGTGCAGTTCCCTGAGGTACAGTTATTTACTTAAGTACACAAAATTTATGTGGGATGGGCCCATGATAGGGCTAGGGATCTGTTGCCCCCACGTCTAGGTTAGCAAAGTTCTCCTGTTATTTAAAACTGTCTAAGGAATAAAATCCTGCATGTTTGAGAAAAATCACAGGCTTTGGTTACTTGGACACAGCCTGCCCAGCTTCATCTACATGGTTAATATTCTAATACTGGCTTTAAAAGGTTATAGTGAGAATTCTACTCAACAGTCTATGAAAAGTGTCTGGCAAAGAGCTGGCCCTCTGGCTTTAGGTCTATTTGCATATACTACTATCTTCATTTATTTATTTATTCATCTTGAATATTTTATCAATCATAAAAACTAAAAGATAAATTATAGGCATAACTTAGAGCTCTACACAGTTTTACCAATACTATCTCCTTTACTGTTTTATGAGAGAGAGAGAGAGAGAGAGAGGGAGGGAGGGAGGGAGATTTCATGGAAGATGGAATTGGGACATAGGTGACATAACTTAATAATATTATCTGGATTTACATTTCATCACTTACAATGTACTAGTTTAAGGTGGGACATGAAATATATAAAACAAAGCCTTCAATGTTTAAGATATTTTTAGGTCAGATTCAGGATGCACACCTATAACTAATAAAAAATTGTAATAATAAGTTCCAAGGGTTATGAATCCAAAGCTGTGAAAGTTTGGGGAAGAAAGAGGCTATTTTCAGGTAGAGTAAAAAGAACGTTTTAAGAAAGAGGCACCTTTTAAATTCACCCCTGAAAGATATGTGGAGCTGGTAGGTCGAGATGTAGAAATATCTGCCGAAAAGAAAGGGCACAGCCAGAATGAAGTTGCACAAATGGAAAGCACAGAATATGGAGGGAGGGGCATAAATAAACCAAAAGTAGAAAATGTATGGACAATGAGTGAGAAAAAGGGAAAAAAATCACTGGCATTCATTAGAAACCCAGTAAATAGTTATGAAATTGACACAAAATTGTTTGAGGAAAATTGAGAAAGCCTTGACTATCAGGCCAGGTTTGGACTTTTCTGGCAGGCCCTGGGCAACCATTTCCGATTTTTGATTCAGAAATGACATTCTGAGCACACACTATAACTTTGGAAGTAGCTTTACTATAGCCAAAAAAGGGAAGAGACAGGAGTTGTAGATAATCAGAAATCCATTGTAAAATTATGGATAAAGGTAAGGTTCAGAAACACAATGGTACCGGTATTCATGGAAAGTAAAGAATAGAAAGTGCTGGAAATTTTTTCTTGCATTTAGCATATAAACTTATTCACACACACACACACACACACACACACTCACACTCCTGCTGTACAGCCACTTAACATAGGACCATACATATTTACCCAAAAAGCAACTAGGCAAATATATTCTCCCCTTGGGAAAGAGGACCAATGCACACCATTTACCTTTCATTTTTCCAGTGATTTTAATTACAAATGGAATGTATTATGCTACTTTTTAAACCTAATTTCTTGCCCTATCTCAGTGCCCATCAGCAGATGAGTGGATTAAAAAAACTGTGGTACATCTACACAATGGAATACTATGCTGCTGTAAAAAGGAAGGAACTCCTATCATTCACAACAAACTGGATGGACCTGGAAAGCATTATGCTAAGTGAAATAAGCCAGTCAGAGAAAGATAAACATCACATGATCTCACTCATTTGTGGAATATAATGAACAACATAAACTGATGAACAAAAACAGATCCAGAGACAGAGAAGCATCAATCAGACCGTCAAACCTCAGAGGGAAGGCAAGGGAGGGCAGCGGCAAGCATGATAGATCAACCAAAGGACTTGTATGTATGCGTATAAGCATAACCAACACTAGGGTGGTGAGGGCACGGGCTGGGGGATGGGGGGCAATGGAGGGATAAGGACACACATAATACCATAATCAATAAAGAAAAAAAATAAAACTGCATTTCATGGATGCATGCCGAAAGCCCTTTAGAACTGCATTTCAAACAATTCCATTTTTAAGGTCTGAATTCAAGGAGATAGGGATAAACTGACAGTGTATCATTTACATATCTGCATTTTAATATGAGTTTTTAAAATGCCATCCCCTCTAACAAATACCTTTGGGGTTTGTGTCCTAAGGGAGGACCCGACTTAGCTAGAAAGACAATAGACTCAACGTGCCAGGCCCTACTGTCAGCTTTCTAACCTTCCCCAGTGGTTTTCACAGTGTTGGGCTATTTCCCAACCAGTATTTTGGTAGGTTCCGGCTGTCATCAGCTTGGAGATGTGTTGTTCACTTTCCCTTCCCTGTTTCTGAACACCTTGTCCTGCAGCATAGATTTCTCCAACAGGGACAGAAAATACAAAACGCATAGGCCCCGGTAACCAGACAGAGGGAGAGCTCCATTTGCATACGCTTCGTAATTCAATTTAATTTTTTTTTGTCAAGAGTTCTGAATGCTTTGTGTTTGCTTTAATCAGAATGTTGACATTTACACTGAAGCCAATTTCTCTTTTTCTCCTCCGTGTTTTGTTTAACCACGACAAGTGACAGCAAACTGGAAAGAACAGACTTTTTAAATTGGCTCCTTGCCCAG
>NW_006292687.1:5295534-5300111 GCF_000327345.1 Myotis davidii | reverse complement strand
CCCCCCCCCCCCCCCCTCCCATGCATCGCAAGAGGAAATGTGAAAACATACTCTGCGAACACAAGTGTGAGGTGTTAGTGCTTTTAGATAAAGATTTGTGTTGTATTTTAAAACTAGATTGCTGTACAGTTTCAAGCTATTAGTAGGAGCCTATTACGCCGTGGCTCTGAGTCCTTGGAGAGATATGCTTAGTGTATTTCAGTAATTCAAGGCAAATAGAAAACTACATATGAAAATATTTAATGGCAAAAGCATTAACCGCTGAAGGCTTCAAGAAGCAATAAGCAAGTGTGGCACCTGCCATTAACTCTTTCCAACAATATTTTCTCTGATTTTTCTCTGTCATGCCCCAAAGGGTAGCAGGAAGCACTGATGTGAAAAGGAACCTGCAGATATCTATGGGCCATTCAGAAAAGCCTCAGTGCAGCAAATCCCCTGCCCTCTTTGAAGGAACAGTCTATTGTTGGATTTCACGCTTTCTGTCAAGCCGTTCCATGAGAATGTAGCTTATATGTGAATTAGAATGTGTCCATATATTTGATTCAATGGTTTAAACCAAAAATAGGTTGGCAAATGGCTTTTCTCAAACACAGAAGAAAAGCACAGCACCAAAGACCCACCTGGTTGAAATAAAATGTGTTCTTTCATGGAATTTAGTTTTGTCTCTACAAAGGGACAGCAAACATGAAAAGATGGAGTTTCAAACAAACCAGATACTGAAACAGCAAATTTCTCTGACAGAATAGGATTTAAGGAGTCCATGTGGTGCCACCCTATCTTCAGGCAGAAATTCTTTCAATAGCCTCTTGAAAATATGCCTTTCTCCTGTGCATCAGAAATCTAGAATAAACAAATGTAAGATTTACCAGAAGAGAATCAGAAGAGACATCTAATGAGAGAGTGATATATTCTATCTGATCGTCCTATTGCTGAACTCATATGAAATCCCACATGTTGATCATCAGAAATTAGAGTCATGCAGAAAACAAATCACCTGGACAGTATGCTCAAACTCCAGGTCATGATGTATTACTGTGCATTCATTTTTAGTAGTTCATGAACCGAATGTTGTTAACTTTAAAGCATAGGATAGAATAAAATATAACAAATGATTTGTGCCTCAGCAAGCTAAATGTTGTTGCATGAAACTTTAAAAAAGTGATACCTGTGTGTATGTTAATTTAGTCAAGATGTAAATAAATATGTCTTATTGTTGGTCAGTAGTAAAAAAAAAAATGCTCCAAAATACTAAAAGCGTAAATTTACTCAATTTACCCCTGACTGGTCCACTTGCTACTGTGCATCAGCACTCACCATTGTAATTGTTGAAAATAAAAGGATGTCTATATCTGGAAATTAAATGTGAGTTTATAAACATTTCTCTTACCATCAGAGGCCCCTGGAAGACCATAGAGCACTTGGTATTTCAGCAAATAGATGAAACATTCCCTGGCATATACAAAACAAGAAATACATTTTTATTGGGGTGGGGGGGCGGGGCAAAGAATGAGTGAAGAGTGTTAACATGGAGGACAAGCCATAAGAGGAAGGTAACAGAAAGTAAAAGAAAATCATCAAAATGTCATTACCAATTGTTGACAAGAGATCCATTAATGTCTATGAAAGGGCTGAGGATAGAATGGCTGGAAAGAGAAAGGCCACAGTCAATTTAGAAACAGGATTGTGAAATATTATTTTGGGCTAGGGTTGGAGTGTCTTAGTTTCCTAGGGCTGTCATAACAAAGTACCACAGGCTGGGTGGCTTAAAACAACAGAAATTTATTCTCTCGCAGTTTCAGAGTCTAGAAGTAAAAAAAATCTGGATGTCAGTGAGCCATGCTCTCTCTGAAGTCTACAGGGAAGACTCTGTTCCAGGACTTTCTCTTAGCTTCTGGTATTCCTAACAATCCTTGATTTATAGGTATATCACTCTGCCTCCATTGTCACATGGCATTATCCCTGTGTCTTCCTGTGCCTGTGTCTACTCCATTCCTATAAGAACACTAGCCATACCATATTAGGGCACACCCTACTGTTTTTATCTTCATTTGATTAAATATGCAATACCTTCTATAGAAATAAGGTCATATTCCAAGGCACCATGGGTTAGGATTCCACACACCTTGTCAGAGACATATTCAACTGATAACAGAGAGATTGATTAAAATATTTTCATGCTAGACCATTCTCTGAGATGATGATGATATGGAGGGGGAATAATATGAGTTGTGTAATTATAATAAACTAGAGGCCCGGTGCACGAAAATTTGTGCACTTGGGGGGGGGGGATCCCTTAGCCCAGCCTGCACCCTCTGGCAGCCCAGGAGCCCTCGGGGGATGTCCTCCTGCCAGCTGAGGCCCGCCCCCTCTGGGAGCACACTGACCACCAGGGAACAGCTCCTGTGTTGAGCGTCTGACCCCTGGTGGTCAGTGCACATTATAGCCATGGGTCGTTCCAGGCCATTCTGCCATTAGGGTCAATTAGCATATTACCCTTTTATTATATAGAATATTATCTGTCAATGTGAAAGCCATATCCAAGGGTGTGAAAAACAAACAAAAATATTCTGGGAATAGAGCTCTCTACATGTAGACCAAAATCATGAAAGGCTTAACAAAATATTTTAATTGAAATTATCTAACTACTTACAAGGAAGAGTTATTAGGACAAGATTTGAAAGAGGAAAGAAACCCAGAGAGGTGGAAATGGTGTTTGGAGCTGCTTTCCCTCAAGATTTCTACCAATTTTAGAAGAGGATCTTGGGGGCTGAGAGGCTAAAAGGTTGAAAGTAGTTTATGACAACCCACAGAGCTAAGGAAACTTAGAATTCAAAGGCTGCTAATAGCATTCTTGGTAGGTTACAACCAACAAGTCTTTCAGTTGGGTTCCCAAGAGCTACAAACTAGGAATAGGAAGAATATGAAATCACATTTTAGATGTTAGAGTTCATCTTGTAATCAGCTTATAACTTGGTTGGATTAAGGAGCTATAGGATTGTTATTTCTACTATCACCTGCCAGAAGCACATAGAGTGCTCCATGGAAGAAGGTGTGGTTTTGATTATCCAACACTCAATGGAAAATAACCAGGTATAAAAGAACATAAGAAAATGTGATAGAAAATTAAGAGAAACAATATACAATAGGTGAACCAGAAGTGATCAATATAATGGAGTAATTACACACAAACTTTAAAATGGTTAAATATAATAGGTTCAAATAAATACAAGATAAAATGAAAAATTCCAGCAGAGAACAAGAAACTATTAAATGACACAGTCCTAGCTGGTTTGGCTCAGAGGATAGAGCATCGGCCTATGGCTGAAGAGTCCCGGGTTTGATTCTGGTCAAGGTCACATGCCTGGGTTGGGGTTTGACCCCAAGAAGGGGGCGAATTAATTACTCTGGATGCAAGAGAAAGTAGAGAACATGAATAAATAAGAAGAAAATACTCAGAGATACTGCAGTATGAAATATTTTCACAACAATGTAAAATACATTAAAGCCCTGGAGTATGTAGCAAAATGTTCTAAAAAAAGTGTAATATGAGACCCGTAAGAGAAGAGATAGGAAACTATAAAAAAAATGTTTAAAAAGATAATGGTTGAGAACATTCCAAATTGATGAAAAACATCATTCCACATATTCTAAAAGTACAACAGACACTAAGCTGGATTAATAAAACAAAATCTACTGAGATGAATCACAGGAAAATGGATTAAAGCTGAACATAAACAGAATATTTAAAGCAGCAATAGTAGAATAAAAGGACAAATTTCCTTCAAAACAGCAATAATAGAATAAGAGTAGAAGAAATCTTGACTGACTACAAACTTATGCTGACCCCTGAGTTACACCTACAAAGCCAGGCTTAAAAATAAAAATAGGGCCTTGGCCAGGTGTTTCAGTTGGTTGGAGAATTGCCCTGTACACCAACTAATGGTTGTGGGTTCAGTCCCTGGTTAAGATGAGTACAAGAGACAATCAATCGCTCTCTCTCTCTCTCTCTCAAATCAATAAGCATGTTCTCCAGTGAAAATAAAAAAAATAATTTAAAAATTAGAAGAAAAAAAACATTGGTGACTGCATACTTTGGGGTAAGTAGACTCTATAAAATTAGTTCAAAGAGGTCATTAAACAACAAACAAAAAAGCAGCAACAATAAAATTCTGTGAAGGGAAATTAGAATCCACAATATATTATATAAAATGTCCAATTTTCAGACATGCAAAGAGACTGGTCTTTATGTAGATCTGAATTTCTGACCCATATACTTTTTCTTCTCTGACGATATTCTTTTAATATTTCTTGCAAGCCAGGTCTACTGATTATAAATTCCCTTTATCTGAGAACATCTTTATTTTTTTAGCTTTTAAAGGATAATTTCACTGAATGCAGATTTCTAAGATGGTGGTCTTTTTATTTTGTTTTCATGCTTCATTTTATTTTGTTTTCATTCTTTAGTTATTTCATTTCAAGGTCTTTTTGTTTGCATGGTTTCTGGTGTAAATTCCAATGTAATTCATATTCTTATCCCTCTAGAGGTAAGGGGTTTACTTTTTCCCCTTTTGGCTTCA
>NW_006292687.1:5281964-5295144 GCF_000327345.1 Myotis davidii | reverse complement strand
AGTGGGATCACTGGGTCAAATGGCAGTTCCATTTTTAATTTTTTGAGGAAACTCCATACTGTTTCCCACATTGGCTGCACCAGTCTGTATTCCCACCAGCAGTGCATGAGGGTTCCTTTTTCTCTACATCCTCACCATCACTTGTCATTTGTTGATTTGTTGATGATAGCCATTCTGACAGGTGTGAGGTGGTACAGCATTGTCATTTTGATTAGCATCTCTCGGATGATTAGACTTTGAGCATGTTTTCATATGTCTCTTTGCCCTCCTTATATCTTCTTTCAAAAAGTATCTATTCAGGTCCATTGCCCATTTTTTGATTGGGTTGTTTATCTTCTCTATCATTGTTTGTTTGTAGTTTGAATATACCCAGATGTTGAATTTTTAGAATTTATCCTGATTTGTGGCTTTATTTCTGTCATTAATTTTGAAAAATTCTTAGCCATTATTACTTTAAATATGTCTTCTTTTTTTCTTTCTGGTATTTTCATTATGCATGTGCTACATCTTTTGTAATTGTCCACAGTTCTTGCATATTCTATCCCATATTACTTTTGACTTTGTTCTCAGTTTGGGAAATCTCTATTCATATACCTTCAAGCATACTGATTCTTTCTTTGGCCATATCCATTTTACTGATAAGCTTATCAAGTACATTCTTTATTTCTGCTAGATGTTTTGTTTGGTGTTTTTTAAAAAATATTTTTAATTTATTTTACAAAGAGAGGGGAAGAGAGAGAGAGAAACTTTGATGAGAAACATTGACTGTTTGCCTCCTGATCGCCCTCTACTGGGGATAGAGCCCCCAACCAGGGCATGTGCCCTGCCCTCTGGGTGCATGGGACTATGCTAAACCAATTTAGCCACACTGACTGGGCTTTGTTTGTTTAATTTCTAGCATTTCATTTTGATTCTCCTTTAATTTCCATCTCTATACTTAAATTATCCATCTTTTCCTTCATGTTGTCCACATCTTCCATTAGAGCCCTGAGCATATTAACCATAGTTACTTTCATATTCTTCATTTGATACCAGTAGCCCTGTCATATAGGGTTTACTTATGAAGCTTGGTTTATCTCTTCAGATTGTGGGGTTAGGGTTATTTTTATTTATTTATTTTCATCTTACATGTTCTTGGTTTAGTCCCTCATTACCCTGAAGAAGAAATGTACTTTGTCATATTGATAGTAGGAGCCCCTCTTTACCTTTCTTGATAATCTAAAGTTACTGGCAAGCAGGAGCAAAGGCCTGAGTGACAGGCTTATGGCTTTGTGGTTACATCCTGAGGATAATTAACTGTCCTAGACCAGCTGTGACCCCTGCTTAGTGTCAGCCTGTGGCCAACATGATAACAGAATTGTCCCTAAAGGAAGCCACTGCACTTGAGAATACAGTGATTCCTGAGATTTTAATGAACCTAAGGCTCTGCCAAATATGAAAACCAAGGTGGAATTTAGGGACCAATTGGTTCCCCAAAGGGCAGTGCAAAATGATGAGAATTTCAGGGAATAAGTTCAGTGGTCCTCTTGCCAGTGATTCCCAGCAGTGACAATATAGCTTTTTTATATTTCCTTGCATTTGTTTTATATATTTCACAGCCTTCTTCTCCATGTCTGGGTTCCACAAATAAAAACATGGTGTCTCCACTTTAGACTTTTCTCACCTTTTAACATGCAAATACTTTAGGGAAAGGGAACAGCTGGTCAGTCATTTTGATCTTAATGTAATGAGTTTATTAGAGTGACTCTGGAGAGGAAATTCTGACACAGTGCATACTATCCCACAACCATGGCTGCCTTTTGAAGCTTGCCAGTACTAGAAAATTCTTCCCCCTGCCCCCCTCCCCCCCGACTGATTCTCAGAAGTAAGTGCCACAATGGAAAACTGAGTTATTTGGCTGGGGAGGGGGTGCGGTGGTGGTGGTGGTGTAGAAACTCCATAATCTAATCTCACTGGGTTTTACATAATGAATGGCCAATGTACACAATAAAAATCCTGCTTAAAGTCATATTATTGCCTGCCTGGGTTACTCATTGGTTGAGTGTTGACCCATGAACTAAGAGATCACAGTTCGATTCCTGGTCAGGGCATATGCCTGGGTTATGGGGGACATGCAGGAGGCAGCAGATAGATGATTCTCTCTCATCATTTATGTTTTTATCTCTTTCTCCCTCTCTGTTCCTCTCTGAAATCAATAAAAATATATTTAAAGAAATCATATTTTCATACTAGATGGTAGAGCCCTATTATTTAAATATCAGATTAATTTATATAAATAAGTTAAAATTGGACCATGTAGTTTGAATTACATGATAAGTGGAAAAGATTAGATTGCTTAGATTGAGTTGGCCACCCAAATAGGTGACATTTGAACTGAGACCCAAGGCCATTTATTCCTATAAAAATATGGGGAGGAGATTTATAGACAGAAAAAATAGCAAAAATAAATCCATGAGGATGAAACCAGTTAAGTTTGTTTAAGAAATAAAAAGAAAGACAAAACTCTAGAGAACAGGACTTTTTAGAGTTCTTTGAGTCATAAACTATATTTTCTAAAAATAATCAACACAGATGAATATTTGGAGGAATAACGAATAGAAAATGACAGAAAATTTAAATCTTGCCTATATGAAGTCCTAGTTTGGGATTTTGTGAGTGTCATTTCTGATATACATGTTACAAAATTTTGTGCTTAAAATAATTAATTATTTATTTAAATAACCCCTAAGTAGGAAATCCAGAATGGTAACTGAGGTTAGTAGCCATATCTATTTCTTTTTAGCTCTCGAAACTTAAAACAAATTATAGATCTCTGCTTGTCAAGAAAAGTAGGCAAGCCTAATTTTTGTGGTGTAGAAATTACCAATAAAAATAAGCATGATTTAAAATTAACTCCCTAACCCTTATTTTTTAAGTCTTATTTCTTTGATAGGGGACTAGCTAAATGCTTCCCGTGGCCCTCTTAACCTGGAACTCTATCACAAGTATAAACCATACGTGACTTTCTCACAGCAGTGCAGATACGCTTGCCTCCAAGCTTTTAACTGGGGCAACAAAATGTAACTACGTGAGACACTTGAGTTTATGAGGAAGAAAATGAGATAACTGTGTGAAAACTTCTTCATAATTAGCCTAACCAATTGATGGATGGCTGGTGAAGGATCTAAATATTCTTTTTCATTCGCCTAGTATGGAATAGAGAATAAACATTTGTCTAAATGCCACTTGTCTGACTGTCTGATGGAGCTATTCCATCTCAATAAAAATACCGAGGTTTAAAAAAATGGCAATTTTTAAACACACAAAAAACATACTGCTCCAAATGTTGTTATTGTAGGATTTATGTTAGGACCTGGAAAGTAACATGGAGTAAGACCATGTTACTCTTCCATCCCTGTCTTCATTAAAGAGGCTGGGTGGGAGGGTCAACCCAGCCTGAGCCTCATGAGGTCCAGGTTTCTTGTAGGTGTTACTCTGGGGCTGTAACAACACGGTATAAGAAAGACTGCTCAGAGGGGATTCAGAGAGGTCCTCCCAACCAGTATTCATTTCTATATTATCCCAATTTTTCTCTATCCCTCCATTTAGCTATAAAGCACTCTTAGAGATTGCTGGGATTGGAGAAATAGAGGATTATATATCCAGTGAAGACATTCAGCCAGTACCAAATCCCAAAGTAGCCAAAGTTTTCTTCTTTGATCAGTAGGACTTCCATAAAATACTCAACTCCCTGAAGAGAGAGTAGAGGAATATAGGCTGTATATGAGTGGGTTGGAGGCATACAAAGCAAGGGCTTGAACAAAATCTGTGATATCAAACACAAGAGCAACTATGTTTGGTAGGATAGAAAACATGGTGTTATCTCCTCTAGCTGTGGGCTTCTATGGCTGGGCACATGAGTCACTGCATCCAGAAGGATATGCCTTTCCATAGTCCTTGCTGCACAGGGAGAGCCATCAGTCAGATCGACTTTAAGATCTACTTTCCAGCCCACCCCCTGTCTTTCCCCAGAAGTCAGACTGGCTAAAAACCCATCTCTATTCACATGTTTGGTCTTTCTGGTGACTACCCCTTCCTGAATCAACTCATCTCTTAGCATAAACTCAGGTGTGATGCAAGGGGATTAGGGATAACAAAAACACTTCTATCACTCAAAAAATTCCAAGGATTTAGAGTTTCTCTCCCAGGAACCAGTGTCAAAGTCCACATTCTTCATTCTATAATGAACTGAAAGAGAGAAAAGGGAGCAAATCCCTAGATCTGCCAGAAGTATTTAGTGAGTCTTGTCCTAGTTTACAATTTTACCCAAAATTTAAAAAGAAAACAGTTATTTGGTAGCTCTGGTATATGTTCCCCTAGAAGATCCCATAGATTTGAATTTGCAAACATAAGCCACCATTCCCATTGCATTGGGTTTATTTAAACAGCCTATTATTTGTACTGACTTCTTTTTTGTTCCTATTATGTTCTCAAATTAAATAAATGTTTCTTTATATTTTCACAATCATCATAAAAAGTTATTGGAATAGAGCAGGTAAATAAAATTTGTGGTATTATGTTGTCTGAAATCATACAGGTGGTTAATAGCAAACTTAGGCTGTGAGATTATTAAAAGTTCAGGATTTGTTTCCTGAGAGGCTGGAGTTTGTGGCCCAGTTAGATGATTTCAGGTCAAGTTTATATAGCCTTTCTACATTTCAGTCCTCATCTTGAAAATAGAATGCAATAATATACCTAACCTTTCTTCTTGCTGTTAAGACCTCTGATGGTGTGTAAAGTGTGCTGAACATTCTGCATGGAGTTTGGCACAAAATAAACCTTCAATGAACACTACAAATTTACTATTACACACTGATATTTCTAAAACCCACAGCAGCCGATACCTAAAACCTTACCCATGGTATTCCAGTGCCATTAAAAATATTATTGAGGAATTGCTAGGTTGATAGGTTCTAGTTATGTTACTTCTTTAAAAAGTTAAGGGAATGTGAATACCCTCCTTATTTGATACCACAGTTCTTCTACCTTCAGGCACTGTGTCAGAGAAGGAAGTCAGAAAACACTTTTCTCCCCTACACATCAGATTTGCTGAATGAGAAGACTTAAAAACTCAGATTAGCTGCACATTAAATCTTCATTTTGAAGCTTTTTGAGTCTCTGAATTTTCAGGGTTTGCTACCTCTTCTGAGTCCTTAGGAGCTGCAGTAAAGTCAGACAGACTTATATGTTTGTTTGTTTTTTTCCTGCTTTAAGTCCTCCCTTCCTTTGGATGTTTTGGGATCTAGCACCTGATGTGGGGTTTCATCTATTATTTAAGGATCTTATAAACCTTTGTTCTGTGCCCTGCTAGATATAAACTTTTTTTTCCTTCAAATCACTTAACCTTTTATCTCTGTAAATGTGTTTTCATTGAACTTTAAAAATATCTTTGAGGAGGTGTTTGTCCTAAATGCCATACAGGCAGGGTCTTTGAAACAATTAGGAAATGGATCAGAGTCCTTCTGAATGATATCATCCCTTCAGAAAGGAACTAACGATGATTTTAAGTAAGGAAAATGAGAAGAAAGTATGGGCGAATTATTTTTAACTACAGTGAGGAATTCTGAACTTGTAAAATCCATAACTCCATAAACCATGAATAAATCTGAAGATATAAACATTAGAAAAAAAGTGTCATGATCAAAAGCACCATAAGCAAAATCAGAAACTAGAAAAAAATGCAGTACATTATTCAAATCACAAAAGTCTAATTGCCCAAACACATGATGACATTCTTAATCATTAAGTAAAAGACCAATAGAAAAATGGACAACATATATATTCTCCGAAGATACATCTAAGTGGCTTTTAATATATGAAATGATTATAAACATGCCTCATAATAGAGAAATGCAACTATAACAGCTTTGAGGTACAATGTTCAATCTACTAGATTAGCAATTGTATAAAAAAATGTCATGACATGCCTCAGTAAAGGTGTGGAAGAATTCTCATATGTTGCTGGTGAGAATATAAATTGGTAAAGCTTGTATTGGGAGAAATTTGGCTATCCCTGTCAAAATTACAAATACACTTACTTTTTGCAGAAGCAAATCTACTGCTAGGATTATATTTTGATGATATTTATTATAAACTAGAGGCCCAATGCATGAAAATGTGTGCACGAGTAGGCCTTCCTTCCCCAGGCTACCAGCATCGGCTTCCCTCTGGCACCCGGGACCTGGGCTGCTTCCCTCCTCCAGACACCTGCAGGCACCCTGGCACCTGAGCTGGCTTCCCTCCGGGCCTGGCTTCATCAGGAAGGACATCCGGAATGATGTCTGGAAGACGTCTGGTCTAATTAACATATTACCCTTTTATTATTATAGTTTGCTGTATGCTTCTAATAACAAACACTTGAAAAATTGTAACATTCATCAATAGGAGACAAATTAAAACACATACCAGTACTTATGGTTGATCTATGCAAGGGGATACTATTTAGCAGTAAAAAATAGACAAAATATTTCTGTACTGATGGGCATGGCCTTTAACATACCGTGTTAATTGAAGAGAAGTAGGTGCAGAATTATGTGTAAACTATTATTATCATCTACTTCTGTATAACAGGAGGGTTTAGAATATACTTATACATACTTTTGTATAACTTCTAGAATATACATAGTGGATCTCTGGAAGGAAGGCTGCGGATCTAAGATCATAGTTGCTTGAGGCAGGGGGTCCCGCGGGGGTGAGGCCACGGAGTCCTAACGAAGCATGCCCGACTCCGGAGACCAGGTTCAAAGACACAGATCTGACCTTTATAGTTTAAGTACAGCGACATATATAACATTCCAGACCAATCAGAAGTTTACAACATCCTTAGGGCAACCAATGGTAGGAAAGTTAGGGTACTATGTAGGGGCTCTAGGGGGCTTACTCAGGCAGGCGCTGCCACTTCCCGGTGTGCCGAGAAAGCTTGTATAGGCGGAGTGCTCACGCCATTGCATCCGCCACTGCACTGAGATAAATCTCCTGAGTTCTTCCCACAGTTGCTGTTTTTTTTTTGTTTTTTTTTTTTTTTTTTAATAAAGGGAACTGGTATTTGACTCATGATTTCACATGGATGCTATTCACTGTACTTTTACTTGTATCTTTGATTTCTGAGCCATTTTAATCTCTAGCCTATACAAAATATGCTTTAATTAAATTTAAAAATAAGCAATAAAGATGTACGCAGTTATTACTTTTGATACTTTCTCAGTTACAAAATAGTTTACTACATTATTTCAATGACTATTGTGATGAATGAATACAATGCTGGACACAGAGAGAGGTAGAGGAACAAAGGGAACATAAATCAGCCTTATAAGACAATCCTGAGAGAGTTAGTGGAAACAAATATTTATCAAAGGTTATCTAAATTAAAACGAGAGTTCCGTTTACCCACCTTCTGAGCCATGCAGCTTCCCTGCATACTGAGGAGACCATTGTCACAATAGATCTGAGATGGCAAGGCCTCCTTAGGAGCTGGTACCTGGCTTTCTCTCAGTTAGCCAGGTGACCTTAAATCATTTACTGGACTTTCTTAGTTATTCTCAGTGTTCCAAATGGGAGCACTGCACAAGGAGAATTTCAATAGGGAAAAAAATCACATCACATTTTAGAAAAAACTACCTCATTTTCATTTCCCTTTTCCTTAAGGGGGATTTTATGTGTTAGGATAACAGGCTAGAACTCTCTCTAATAATCCAAAGATTCGTTTACAAGTCTGTCCATTCCAGGCCACTGTCTCCTTCTCTGGGCTTCTGAGGGTTGGGGAAATAATTCCTGCAGGTCCTCACACAGGCATGCAGGGAGATAGATCTTCTTCCCTTATTTTCCTCATGAGTTGCATAGCATTGTCAATAATATGGTTCCTGGTACCACATTCTAGACAATCAGGTTCAGACTTCTATGGCCTCATTTTTATATCCAAATAATCAATTCAATATTTTCATTTTCTTTTGACCTTATTGAGGAAAAATTTATAAGTACGATTATATATATTTGAAATCGTTTCCATCCTTATGGTCATTATGAATAAAATAGTAGGGCAAATAAGATATCACCCAGAGCAGTATTTTAGGAGATCCTTGGAGCAAAAGGCTGAATAAAAATGGAGCAGTAGGTGATAGTGCAGAAACACAGGACAGTAAATTTGCAAGGGGATTGTTCAACTTATCCAGGGAAGTACATAGTCTAGATGTGTAACTCATGAGGTATAAGGGGCACCATGACATTCTTTGACTCTGGAGAATGGTGCCAAGGCTCTAATGGAACAATGGATAGGAAATGTTTTTCAGATGTTATACAGAATATGCCTTAGCATTTTAGGGACACTTGGGATAATGGATGCCCTTAGTCAATTTTCTTTGGAAACCTACTCCATGACAGAAATTGACACACATTTCACTGGAGAGTGTGCTCTAATGAGCAACACCTGTGGGAAGGGGTAAATGAAGGATGCAGGCTCAGGCAGAAGAGGTTGGGCTGCAAAACAGTAGCCACAGAGGCCTAAGCTGATTCCTTAGGGGTTCTGAAATTAGCCCTGAAGAATTGTTCCAAATTAGGGCAAAGGGGTCAGGCTTTTATCACATTTTACTGCGATGCCACAAATAAAGGAGAGCTGGCCCTCAGGAAAGGAATATGATCTTGGACAGAGCTGCCAAAAGCCAGTTTTACGGAAGGACAGACTGGGCTGAGAACTGTCCACACTAATAACTCACAGCACCTGGGGAAATTAATATCCCAGTCCTGAAGGTGGGCATCTGGGAACTACCACAGGATCCAGTACAAATGGACATGAGCATGTTGTGGATGGGACTTTACTCACAAATTGCTACATACAATAGTAATTCAGTTCAGACTAATCAATTCATTACCTTTGTCTAAAAAATAGGGTGGATGAACCCACTGGATCTCTTCTCAGAAGAGAACCTATTATAACTGCTGTGAGTTATTTTAACAGTCACCTCCAGGATTTCTCCAGAACCGGATAAAGAAGGATTTGTGTTTGGCGCAGGCATTAACCTATATTCCTGGCACAGGTCTTGATCCCCTCAAACACACACCGGAGAACTCAAATAGCTCACAGTTGGAACTGCCTGCAATCTTACTTGTGATAACAAAATGGGAAGGTTGGAGCCAAGAAAAATTTAAAAAGACATAAGGCATGACAGATGATGCCTCACACCAAGAGAGCCAAGGGCAAGTTCATCCACCCTCACCTGAGGGCATTCAGATACTAAGAAAATGGCACAAGTAACAGATGAGCCCTTCCCAGGCAGCAGGAGCAAAGCAGGGCTGCCCATGTGTGTAGGTGGAGGAAGTGACTGCCTACACAGGATGCTTGTGAGGGGCCAGCAAGGCCCTAAGTTTCCAAAGTATTCCTCCAGGTGTCACTTATTTGATGAAGTTTTACCATGCCTTACTCCTGGCTCTAATTCTTGTTAAAAATGTAACTCTATTTGCAATCATCAGTCCTAAACAGGGAGAAACAGGGAGTCATGAGAGGTAGGTTTGTCTTAATCACACTAGGAACCAGCTTGTGATCTTCAATAGGAGTCTTCTTTGGAACTTAGATTCTGTGATTTCATGAAGAATCTGAAATTCGGATGCCTTTTACTCTTCTCCAGTGCAAATGCGACTTCTGGATATACACATTCCAGCCACTCCAGATCATCTGCATCATTATCAGCACATACTTTGAAAGTTCTAATTTGGTTCCATTGCTGACATTGAATATCGAACCCTCCCATTAGATTGTCTCTGTGTGTGTGTGTGTGTGCGTGGGGGGCGGGGGGGAGGAGACACACTGCCAGGCCATGATGAAAAAACAGGGAGAGAACAGAGCGTCTCTCTGGAGTCTCCCTCCTTCTCTCCTTCTATCTCTTGCTGGTGGTGCCTCCCACTGTCCAAACCCAACTGGAAGCCAGAGGGAAAACAGCATATACAGGATTCAGTCTTTAAAAGTCAGTACCCAGGGTAACTTTGAGACAGAAAAGAGGGTTGTGAGAGATAAATAGAGAATAACAGTGCAAAGGATATGAAAGCAATTTTTAATCAAGGGGAAATGTATGCAGGCATAAGATTCTAAAGAAAGAAGAAATATTCATCAAGAGAAGGAGCAAAAAAGTCAAGTGAAGCTGGTGGAAACAGTGGTACCTAATTCCACTTATGTTGGCTTGGGAAAAGAATGACCCTGGCAATGCCTTTAAATAGTCTTGGTTCTCCTTCAATCCAAGATTCTTTCAAGTCATGCTCTTGAGTACCTGGTGTGTTATCAAAGGGCACAATCCTAGACAGCACAATTTTCAGAATAAAATAATTCTTCTTGCTGGCTACTTCAGGCAATTAACAACTGGCGTTTGATATCTCCATTAGAGGGCCAAGGAGGGAATGTAAGGGATTCACATAGCTGTTGAGAAGATCAATATAATCAACTAATTAGGGAACTCAAATTTGTTATTTACCATCTGTATGATACTATATAGAGACGGTGGTGTACCAAAGAAATACCAGATATTTTAGGACCCTAGGTTGTATGTGAACTTAATTAGAACCTAAAGTATATCACAGCTTCAGAACAAGGCAGTGCAAAAACAATAAATTATTTTGGTAAGACACAAAATCTTTGCTTTCCAGGTAGATTGTCCACAATTTAAAACAAAAACAAAAACTTTCACTATCTCTTATGAAGAGCAAACCACTAGTCCAATAAAACTCTTTTAACAGAGAGAAAACCGAATTCTAATTTTGAACCAGTGGACTTTGATATTAAAAGTCAGTATTTAAAAACATAAATAAACCCATTTCATTCTTAGCTAGACCACATGTAAAATTACTTTCCCATGATTCCTTTTCCACAAACTTTCTACAACTCTTGTATATTTTGTTCCATGTTTTTTTTTTCCTTTCCCATGCTGGAACAGTTATTTTACTTTCCTTACCACTTTCCATACAGAGTTGTTTCCTTTCACACTTATTATTTCTTTGTACTTTGGTAACATATATTAATTAGAATTCTTACCCTTAGAATCCTCAGTTCCTAGTGAAAACGAAGGAGTAAGCAATTGTGGGCTGTCTGTTACAGTAGCATTATGTGGATTGGCAAACTTATAAATACATTTCATAATTTCTCAAAACATTTTTCTGATAGTAAATTTTTCAGTGTGGCACAAAATATGCTTGCCCAAATAGACCTAATTACCTTTAGTTTCTCTGTAAAAAAAATCCAAAAGTGAATAAACCTATGTTCAGCAATTAACATTTCAGTGCTTTATCTTTCTTGGAAAAGAGTTAGATATTCAATGGTTATCCATAATTTGACTAATTTCTATAGAGAAACTTTAAGGTTTGTGGTTACTAAAGATTTTAGAAACTACTGTTTTTTAAAATATTTTTATTGATTTCATAGAGGAAGGGAGAGGGAGAGAGACATAGAAACATCAATGATGAGAGAGAATCATTGATCGGCTGCCTCCGGCACGCCCCCCACTGGGGATTGAGCACGCAACCTAGGCATGTGCCATTGGCCAGAATCAAACCTGAGGCCCTTCAGTCCACAGGCCAACACTCTTATCCACTGAGCCAAACCAGCCAGGGCTAGAAACTATTTTAAATAGTTTAACTCATAAAGAGTAATTATTAAAACTATTTTGTTTATAAACTTTTATCTTACATTTATTTAATTTACTTGTTCGTAATAATTATGTTTAGATTACTCATGCTAATTTCATGAGACATTAAATAGTTAACCATCATCTTAAGTTATCTTTCTTGCTGACAATTTCTGTAACTGAGATAACGTGAGCTCAGCTGACTTTTAGTAAAGCTAGGTAGAATAAAAGTATGATATTTAAGCTGATAACTCTAAAGTAATGCTGTTTTTAAATCAACACACTTAAAGGAGCTTTGTGGAGTGAGACCCACATTTCTGCCTAACCACATCTAACTGCAAACAAGATACAATCCTCACTTATATCCAGCCGTATTTTGGGGGGGGGGGGGTCCCCATCCTGGTGGTTGCCAAACCAAGTTCTCAGGACACAGAACAACATTCTCTCCCTGGGAGAGGAAGGGTTGATAACCAATAGGTACCCAGAAGCAAATTCACAAATTACAATTCAAAGACCTAATTCTTACAATGTTCTCTCCTGCCAATCTGAATTTGGAAAGAAAGGGAAAACATGAGCGCTTACCTTCCTCTCTGGACTAGACCATCACAGATAAAAAGAGTGGGTAAGCTGATTTTGGTAAGAATTCTCATCCTTTGCCGGTGTCTGTCACTTCTCAGTCTGCAGACTCTGGAGCTGGTGGGGAGTCGCAGCGGGTCTCATGCTAGTCACCAGAAATTGTAAAGGAGGAAACTCATTTTTTCTCTACCCTTTATAGTGTTTGGTTGAGATCCCTTTATCTCTAGGGCACCTCATAAATGGATAAGCTTATCAAAGTTAAAAGTTATCCACTGTGATCACCACAATCCCAGATTATCTTTGGTAAGGTTAGCCTGCCTTAAAACAACATTTTATCCACCAGAGGACTCGCATGGGTCACAGTCCCATTTAAGTCAGACCAGTCCCACCCAAAATTCTGTCCAGTTTCTAAGTTGAACCTAGTCAGACCCGGGATTCAGTCTGGCACAGGTTCAGCTTTCAAGTAGGATTCCCGAAAAAAACAAAGTGCGAATACAGTCGGAAAACTCCGAATGCAAAAGGGGCAGAGCTAGGATCTGAGAGGGTCTTACCCATCCTCCCCCAGGGAGGAAACAGCAGAGGGGTTCAACAGGTAATGCACTGAGTTGCTCATGGCTTTGGGGGCTGTCAGGAGTCTCTTTTGGTTCACTCTTCTGACCCCAGACCTGTTACAAGATGAATTGAGGCATATTAAAATTTTCAGTTTACTTAGGGGAAAATCAATTTGAATCGGGTAGCATCCAATCTAGCAGAGAGAAAGGAGCTCTGAGGAACTTTATGAAATAAAAGACTTTTGTAGCCAGAAGGGAGAAGGAACAATAAAGTTATACTAGCTTGGCCAGTGTGTCTCAGTGATTTAGTGTCGACCTATGAACCAGGAGATCATGGTTCAATTCCCTGTCAGGACACATGTCTGGTTTGTGGGCTCAATCCCCAGTGGGGGGCATGCAGGAGGCAGCCAATCA
>NW_006292687.1:5276193-5281906 GCF_000327345.1 Myotis davidii | reverse complement strand
AATGACCGGAATCGAACCTGGGACCCTTCAGTCCGCAGGGCGACGCTCTATCCACTGAGCCAAACCGGCCTCGGCAAGTCCCCTTCCTTTAAGAGAAAGTAGGGATCTAGGAGGCAGATTACCTAACTAGTGCTTATCAGTTGATTTCTGAATGACCGGTTTGGGATTTATTTTCTGCAAGAGACAAAATGGTAGTTAAGTTTAGTTTAGTGATGTGGAGCTTATCAGAAGCAACTCCATTTGGGGCTGGTTGCCTTGTATTGAACAAGGGGACACAGCAAGCTCTGTTTTAAATGTTTACCTAGCTCTCTCTGTAGTCAAGCATATGCTTTTGAAAGCACAGCCTTTGTCTTTTATAATCCTTGAATCCTGAACCCCAGCACCCTATTTGGTCTTTAGAAGTCACCATTTTTTAATTGGAGTGTGATAATTTATTACAATACTTTGGAAAATAGAAATCACTGTTCCTGTGTACATCCCTGTCCTTGCATCATTTAAAAGCATAGTTGAAGGAGTTCAAGTTTCTTTGTGGATGGCCTTTCTGTATGCCATATTATCATTTAAATGCAGAGGAGGAACTAGCTATTTCTGAAGAACATTTTGGTGAATACTCTGTAAAGGAAAGAATCACCTTGGAGTTTATGAGAATTCTGATTTCCATATATCACGTTTGCTTCAAGCAGCGAGGATCTGTCTGTGGCAGACTGGAGAAAGCCGGGAAGTCTTGCTTTGGGGACTGGAATGGAATTTAATACAAATTTTAAAATACAAATTGCATCTTCACATGGTGGGGTCCATGTTGTGATGATGGAAAGCAAATCTGTGTTTTTGTAGCCAGGTTTCCACTATACAATAGCCTTAAAAACCACTCTGAAACAGAGGTGCTGATAACCATGTGGAAATTACAGAAAGAAAAAGAAAATCACACATAACTTCTCATATTCTTTATGATGACGTCCTTATTTTTCTGAGTTTATTTCACCGCAACTTGGCTAGAATAATAATAAAATATGAATGTTTAGAGATGAGGTTTCTTTGTTTTTCTGGTTTCCTCCACTATCTCACCAGACAATAGAGGGGAGGTTGTGGAAACAGAGGGCTAGTTAGAGGGGAAGAAAGACTGAAAGTGTGGAAATGGGTAGTGGGGATGGAGGCAGTTACTAATGGAACAGGCATTTAAAACTAGTAGAAAATGTCTGTATCATTTTTTAAATTTATTTATTTTATTTATTTGTTTTCTTTCAGAGTGAGGAGTTTGGTACATAAGATAATTATGTATTCCCTGATTCATTCACTGAATGAATAATCAATTACTGAATAACCTTTAATCACTTGCTTTGGGCATGGGGAATACAGAAGTAAACAGCACTCAGGCATGGTCTGGTTGTGATTACCATCAGCCTATAATGGGAGACGCCTCCTTTCTGGTAGATGCTGGATGTAATTCTACAACATTGTCTAATTAACTTATTCAGTACCTTTATCTGTAAGTCCTCATCCACATCTCATGAAGGGTGGTGTGAGGTAAGAGATGAGCCGCCACTGGGATAAATCCTGGAAGAGAGGGCACAAGCACCTGGTCGGGTAGATTAGCTGGAGTTCCCTAATTTCAAGACATGACATGGGGACTTCTTGGGAAGCACACACACATCCCGGACTGATGTGCCAGTTGACTCCACCTAATCCATCCTCTCATATTGGATGGATAGAAACAGTCACTATCTTCTTACATTATAAAGTAACATTTTTATAATGACTGTACAGTTCTTTGTAAATACTGATTGGTACATTGCAGGTGGGGCAAAAGTAAGTTTACAGTTGTGAGTATGGGAAACACAGAGTTTATTCTTATAGTATTTTAAATTAATTATTGTACTAGTTTCCATATGAACAACTGTAAACCTACTTTTGGTCTACCCTGTATATTAACTTCTGTTTGATTACAGAAGTTATTGTGTCATACACCTTTATCAAAATTATCAAGATACGAGAAAACCACAGCATTCCTTTTTCCTAGTTGCTCGTGACTTGACCTGAAATCTCAATCAAAAGAACATTTTCTGAAAGGATATGCACTTCTAAGATTTGAGAGTATCCGGTGTGCTCACATTGACAAGCGTTCGTTTGCAATTGTACTTGGCCAAGGTATCTAAGCCCACTGCCCTCTTCTCTAACGCCTGCCCCAGGTAACATCCTATCGCGTGTTTTCCCTTCTCCCATGCGGAGCATCCACAGGCTCATTCCCAGGCTCACTGACAAGCAGCTCAGACACTGGAGCTGATCTGACCCTGTTCTGCCCCTTCAGGCCTTGTTCCCATTTCTCCAACGTCCAGTCACTCTGAAAATAGACAGAATTGGTGCCAGCCACTCCAACCAACATTTCCTCCACTTCAATCAGAGGCCCCAGCTCTGCATTTTCTCCAGCTAGTGACAGATGTTATAATAATAAGATCCTTCTGTTCACTCCATTTGACTTTACCTGGACTCTTAAAATATCCATCAAGAATGCTTTAGTTTCTTTTTAAATGAGTGACTTCATGTCTTCTTCTTCTTCGAGGTGAGTGGTTCCTGAGCCAATGGGAACTGAGTGATGGTGGGGAGGAGAAGATGCAGCTGGAACTCATTAACATTATTATGCATTTGAAACAAATTTTCTGAGAGTGATTGGATATTTCCAGTTGACAAGGAGTCAGTGCAGGGCTCATTTTCTTGCTGTCTTTGCCTGGCTGTTCCTAGTCTCTTGACACTTCTGCAGTGGGATATAATTCCAAAGCTGTTATGTTTGATCATGTTTGTTCCCATATATATCCAATTCTTAAATTCCCCCAGAGAGGTTGATCTGAGTTTAAAGTGAAATATGGATGACTCTATCCTTTAACCATATTCCCTATTGCTCTCAAATTCATGCTGCTGGCTGCCAAACAACACGGAGCTTTTCTGGTTGTATTACAGAATCACAGATTATGTTCTGTAGAAAACCATAAGAGTTACTGCATCCAATAGCAGCATTTTTCTATAATAAGAAACCTGAGGCCTAGTGATGCTGAAGTATCAGACCCAGGTCACACAGCCACTATTCTTAGGAAGGCACGTCCCCTGACCCTCAAACCAGGGCTTGTCCTATCTTATCGCTCTATCTCTCTTTCAAACTGTCGCATTCATCCACTATGGTGACAGTGGAGGGAAGGGCAAAATGGATATTTAGGATTCAGCTGAGAAACTTTAACTATGCCTCACCTGACTCACATAGGAAAATAATATTTATTATATGCCTACTGCAATGTAATTAAAACCTGTCTAGTCAGGCTGCCTAGGATTGCAGCCAAGCTTCATCAATTACTGGTTATCTAACCTTGGAAAGGTGCTCACCTTCCCTGTTTCCTCATCTGTATAATGGGAATAGTAATAATACTTTCCTCATAGATTATTGCTGTGCTAAGTGAGTTGAGCCATGTAAAGAGTGAAAAGAATGTTTGTCATATGGTAAGAGCTAGATTAGAATGAATTATTATTATGTATACTAATAAAAGGGTAATATGCTAATTAGACTGGATGTCTTCTGGACAAAGCCACAGTGGTGGAGGCTGAGGAAGAGGTGGTTAGGGGCGATCAGGTCTTCAGGGGAGGGCAGTTAGGGGTGATCAGGCTGGCAGGGGAGCAGTTAGGGGCAGCAG
Source organism: Myotis davidii (assembly GCF_000327345.1). Lineage (NCBI taxonomy): Eukaryota > Metazoa > Chordata > Mammalia > Chiroptera > Vespertilionidae > Myotis > Myotis davidii. Next base: position 5,278,232 of record NW_006292687.1, on the reverse strand, counting down.
GTCAGCAGGCAGAGGTAGTTAGGGGTGGTCCAGCAGGCAGGCAGGCAAGCAGTTAGGAGCCAGCGGTCCCAGATTGTGAGAGGGATGTCTGACTGTGGGATCATGCCTAAACTGGCAGTCGGACATCCCCCAAGGGTTCCAGGACTGGAGAGGGTGCAGGCCAGGCTGAGGTACCACCCCCCATGCACAAAGTTCATGCACCGGGCCTCTAGTTATCTGATCAAGACTTCTGCATTGAGATAACTCTAAATAGAAAAAATCAGAAAGAACTGAAAATATCAGAATCTCATACAATTTCTATATCTCTTCAGGCCCTTATCTGACTTAGGCTCTTTACTGTTATTTCTTTTTAAATAAATTTGAACTTGGAGTGCATATTTGTTTTAGTGTTACCTGTTTATGTAGCTCAGCACCAAGCACTGCCCTCCATAAAGTGCATGCTCAGGAGATGTGTGGTGAAACAGACTGACACATGTGAACAGTTTAATATCAGTAGAACAGAACATTAGATGAGAAATAAGGCGCTCATCCTGTTTTGGCATTACCTTTCTGTTATAATGATATTGGGAATTTATTCATTCAACAAATACTAAGTGTCTAGAATGTGTTAGGCATTTTTCTATCTCAATGAACAATGCAGGTCAAAATCTCTGCTTTCATAGTGCTTATCATCTATTAAGGGATGATGCCCAACAAAATAAATAAGAGAGTTAGATGTGTGTTACAAGGTGAAACATCCTATGGAAGAGCTTAGAGATGTGGAAGGTATTGGGGGTAGTTTGTTTAACCAGAATAGGGAGGGCACCGGTCACCACACAGGTGGCATCTGGGCAAGAATGGGCAAATTTTTGCAAGGAGCCCAGCATGAGAGCAAGTGAGAAGGCCAAGGTGGGAAAGAGCTTGGTATGTCTCAGTGTAGCAAGCAATCTAAGTGGCTGGGACTCAGCAAGTATGGGTAGGAGAGTCAATGGTCTGCATGAGGCCCAAGGAATTCCAGGAGCCCAGGTCATGTCAGGATTTTTTTTTTTAATATTTTATTAATTTTTTACAGAGAGGAATGGAGAGAGATAGAAAGTTAGAAACATCGATGAGAGAGAAACATCGATCAGCTGCCTCCTGCACATCTCCTACTGGGGATGTGCCTGCAACCCAGGTACATGCCCTTGACCGGAATCGAACCTGGGACCTTTCAGTCCGCAAGCCGACGCTCTATCCACTGAGCCAAACCGGTTTCGGCGTCAGGATTTTTTTTTTTTGACATTACCAAGCAAGTGGGTTCTTTTGACCAGACAAGTGGCATGACCTGACTTCCGTATAACAGAATCATCCTGGTGAAAATATGGTGTGCTAGGGACTTTGTGAGCAGTAGCCCATTTAATTACACACCCTTCAGGAGGATTATTTTTTCCTATATGGAAATTGAGCTTTATAGAGTCTTGTAGTGGCAGATTAGAGATTCAAAATCCAATGTGCTTACCTCAAAACTATATTCTTAACCATTAATTCTTTTTGCCTCTGATGTTCTTTTAAACTTCAGTCACATTATGGCTTTAGAAGAACTTTCACTTTTTATTTTTCAGCAATCTCCTTAACTTTTGTTCTCTTAATATTTGTGAATTTAAGAAGATCTGCATGTTTGCTCCATGTACAAACTAACCTGGGGAAAATGTGTATGGAAGACAGATGTCAATTCAGCATGCATATGTGTTAGGCAGGCAGACTGACATGAATCACATGGTTGATACGGGCTGTACTGAGATTATTCCAAATATAATATGGATCAGGATTGAGACAAAGTGAGGGTTTAGTGACTTATCAAATTCATCTTCTCCTGAGAGGACAATCCCATCTTAGAAATAGGTTGAACTTCAAAATCAATTACGTGCTTACTAGCAAAACCCAGAGGAGAGCATCCCATACAAAAGATGTTAGGTGCATGGACTGGCACATAAAGTCGATTTAACTAACAATGTCCCTGTGCTATAACAACATTCACTATAACTTCTTGAGACATCTCCCTCCCTCACACCAACATTCTC